>NW_027362653.1:315833-631666 GCF_042186555.1 Aquarana catesbeiana | reverse complement strand
AAAAGAAAGCTCTATTTGTGGGGAAAAAAAGGACATCAATTTTGTTTGGGTGCAACGTCACACGACCGCGCAATTGTCAGTTAAAGCGACGCAGTGCCGAATCACAAAAAGTGCTCTGGTCAGGAAGGGGGTAAAATCTTTCCGTGGCTGAAGTGGTTAAACACTTAGCAAACTAATACATATGTGAATTGGTTAATCACCATTGTTATAGTACACAATAACAACGATGCCCCCTATCACAAAGCCCCAATCACTTAAAGTAAGCACACATTGCACTTTGAGGGGAGCAGCTATATTTTTATTGATTTTCACTAACATACTTACGCAAGGTTCTTTTTCATTTTACAAAAGTGAAATACAACCTAATACTGCCAGATGAACCCCAGGCTCTACATAAATCCTGTCTGAGTATATTGTATCTGTATAACCTAAAAGGAGGTTGTTTTGAGAGAAAATAAGTAATAATGTGCTGGACAGGTATCAGTGACTATTATCAACCCATTATTGACTGATATCAGTCATCTCCCACCCTACTCTAGACCAATCAGTGTGCAGTTATAGAGCAGAGATAACAGAAGAATATATTATGGCTCACCTGTGCTGATCTCTGTAGGAGTGTCCTCCTCTTTGAATGTCCTCCTCATTCCAGCTTCCTCCGTATATTGCTGATCATCCCTCACATACCTCTCTTCTACTTCACCCTCAACTTTCATGTTCTTCAAATCATCACCCTAAACCAACAGAATGGCAGAAAATAACATCTAAATTATAGATAAATAAATAAAATAGAAGAATTTAGAATGTGAGATCACATAGAAAATATCATTACCATCAATATCAATATCATCACATAGAAAATCCACGTGTCAGTGTTCAATCACTTTATTATTTTTATTATAATACAGGATTTATATAGCGCCAACAGTTTGCGCAGTGCTTTACAATATAAAGGTGGACAATACAGCAACAATACAATTCAATACAAGAGGGTTAGGAGGGCCCTGCTCCTGAGGGCTTACAATCTAATAGGGAGTGGCTGGTGCAACAAAAAGGTAGTAACTGAGGGATAAACTGATGAGGGAAGTAGAAGATATGTTTGTTAATTGAAGGCAGGATAGGCCTCCTGAAGAGAGGAGTTTTCAGGGATCGCCTAAAAGTGGACAAAGTAGGAGATAAATGGACAGATTGGGGTAGTGAGTTCCAGAGGATGGGAGAGGCTCTGGAGAAGGCCTGGAGACAAGCATGGGAGGAGGAGACAAGAGAGCGGAAGGTCTTGGGAGGAGCTTAGAGGATGGTTTGGGTATATTTGGAGATAAGATTGATTATGTAGCTTGGGGCAAAGTTGTAAATGGCTTTGTATGTTATTGTTAGTGTTTTGAACTAACAGTGGAGGGATGGGCAGAAAGGAGTGGTGGACACTGAACGGTTAGTAAGGTTGATGAGTCTGGCAGCAGCATTCATGACAGACTGAAGAGGAATTAGCATGCAGAGAGGTAGGCCAATGAGGAGGGAGTTACAATAGCCAAGGTGAGCGATAACAAGGGAATGAATAAGTTGCTTAGTGGTTTCAATGATTAGAAAGTGGCATATTTTGGAGATGTTACGTATGTGAAGTCTACAAGATTTGGACAGCAATTGGATTTGGGGCTGAAAGGACAGGTCAGAGTCCAGGATTACACCTAGCACCCTGGCATGAGGGGAGGGACTGATGGTTGTATTATTTATATGGAGATATGGAGAAGTCAGGGAAGTGGGCACGGGCTGGAGGAAACATTATGAGCTCAGTTTTAGAAAGATTGAGTATGAAGAAGTGGTGTGACATCCATGCTGATATGTCAGTTAATAAGTTACTAATGTGAGAGGAGACTGAAGGAGTGAGGTGAGCAATAGAGAGATAGATTTGTGTGTCGTCAGCATAGAGATGGTACTGGAAGCCATGGGAGTTTAATAATTGACCAAGGAAGGCGGTATAATGGAGAGTAATAATGGAGAAGAGGAGGGGTCTGAGGATAGAACCTTGAGGTACTCCTACAGAAAGTAGGTAACAATGAAGGAGTTCTGTGATAGGTAGGAGGAGAACCAGGAGAGAGCAGAGTCTTGAAGGTCAAGAGAGTGGAGTTGTTTGAGGAGGAGGGGATGGACAACAGTATCAAAGGATACAGAGAGGTCTAGTAGTAGCAGTATGGAGTAGTGGCCATTGGTTTTAGCAGTTAGTAGATCATTCGTGAGTTTTAGTAGGACACTGGCAATGGAGTGGAGTGAGCGAAAGCCAGACTGTAAGGGGTCAAGAAGATTGTTGTCATCGAGGTAGGATCGCAGATGGTTGTAGACTTATGCCCCGTACACACGGTCGGATTTTCCGACGGAAAACGTGTGATAGGACCTTGTTGTCGGAAATTCCGACCGTGTGTAGGCTCCATCACACATTTTCCATAGGAATTTCCGACACACAAAGTTTGAGAGAGGGATATAAAATTTTCCGACAACAAAATCCGTTGTCGGAAATTCCGATCGTGTGTACACAAATCCGACGTACAAAGTGCCACGCATGCTCAGAATAAATAAAGAGATGAAAACTATTGGCCACTGCCCAGTTTATAGTCCTGATGTACTTGTTTTACGTCACCGCGTCTAGAACGATCGGATTTTCCGACAACTTTGTGTGACCGTGTGTATGCAAGACAAGTTTGAGCCAACATCCGTCAGAAAAAATCCTAGGATTTTGTTGTCGGAATGCCCGAACAAAGTCCGACCGTGTGTACAGGGCATAAGTGTTCTAAAAGTTTTGGCGCAAACGGGAGCCATGAGATAGGCCTTAAGTTGTTCAGGCTGGTGGGGTCCAGCGAGGGCATTTTAAGTATGGGATGTTTAGGGCATGTTTTAGAGTGGAGGGGAAGGTGCCAGTAGAGAGGGAGAGATTGAAGATGTGAGTGAGGGAGCATAAGATAGAAGAGGGTTACCGTAGTAGTTGGGAGGGAACAGGATACAGGGACAGGTGGTAAGGCGGGCTTCTGAGAAAACTTTAGTGACCTCTTCAATAGTAGCAAAGTCAAAAGGGGAAAGTGTTGAGAGTGGATTTGTACAGGGTATGTTAAGTGGGCTAGATGTCTGTGCAGTGGAGATGCCTCCACAAATTGCATCAAACTTGTTTTTGAGGTGATTGGTAATCTCGTGAGCAGTGAGCGAGTTACTGGGTGGAGATTATGGTGGAGAAAGTAGAGTTAAAAGTGGAGAAGAGACTACGAGGACTAGAGGACAGAATATTAATGAGAGTGACAAAGTAGGCTTGTTTGGCAGCATGGAGGGAGGAATTATATTTTAAGAAGGCAGATTTATATTGGGTGAATGCATGCTGGGAGTTGGTTTTACGCCACAATCGCTCCAGTGCATGACTGTGTATCTTAAAGTTTTTAGTGTCGTCAGTCTGCCAAGGTTGTAATGCTCAGGGCCTGGTACTTTGTGTAGTGAGAGGAGCAAAGGAGTCCAGTGTGGATGAAACTGAACTGTTGTAGACAGAAGTGGCCAGGTCAGGGCAAGACATGGGTGAGATTTTGTCATGGAGGTAGTCAGTTGCAGAGTAGAAAAGAGAGGGATTAAGTGGCAAAGGTTTCTGCGGGTAATTGTTTTCTGCTTGGAGGGACAGGTGGTTAGAGACGAGGACATTGTGAAAGGTTGATGTTGTGGTCAGAGAGAGGAAAGGGGGTGTTGGTGAGGTTGTAGGGGTGCAAATATGGGAGAAAACAAGGTCAAGGGTATTAATATCGGAGTGAGTGGGTCACTGTGTCCATTAAGTTAGTTCAAAGGATGAGGTGGAGTTAAAAAGATGGGATGTAGCTGAGTGGGGATGTTAAAATCACCAAGAATGATAGTGGGTATTTCAGAGGAGAGGAAGTAGGGTAGCCAGGCAGAGAAGTCATCAAGGAAGCGTGAAACCGGTCCAGGAGGCCTATAGATCACTGCAATCCTTAGAGAAATGGGAGAAAACAGATGAATACAGTGTGTCTTAAAAGAAGAGAAGGATAGAGAGGGAGGGGTGGGAAGGACTTGAAAGGTGCTCAGTGGGGATAGAACCAACTCCACCTCCTTTCTGTCCTCTGGGTTTGGGAGAGCAAGTCCAGTGGTGGAGGCCTCCATGTGCGAGCCATCTAAAACATTGATTGGACCCTGGGCAAACATTTACTTGTCCCCCGCTCTGAGACATACAATAAAATAGCAGCTAGACTCAAAATCAGTTTACGGCAGCAGATCAGGCAGCGATTGCGATTGGTTCCCAGAGGTTACATAATATCATTATCGCTCACTGATTAGTTGCAATAGGTTACAACACATCATTTCTGCTTGCTGATTGGTGGATAGAGGTTACTTCACATCATTACTGCTCACTTATTGGTTGCCGGAGGCTACTGCACATCATTACGGATCACTGATTGGTTGTTAGAGCTTACAGATCATCATCTATCTTGGTCAGCTGTCTTGGTCCATGTTGGAACCAATGACAGGATACAGGGAAGGTGGAGGCTCCTTAACTACCAATTTAAAGAACTAGGCTGCAAGTTGAAGGGAAGGACCTACTAGGTGACATTCTCTGAAATACTGCCTGTGCCATGCGCAACACAGGAAAGGCAGGGGTAGATCAGAGAGCTGAATTCATGGTCAAAGACCTAGTGTAAAAAGGAGGGCTTTGGGTTTTTAGAGCTCTGGGCTGACATTTCATTGGGGTGCAACCTATATGCTAAAGATGGTTTGCGCCTAAATGGAAGGGGGTCTACTGTGTTGGGGGAGAGGTTTATGGAAAGACTGGAGGAGTATTTAAACTAGGATTGTGGGGGAGGGTGAATTAGATTATAATGGGGTAGACAGGTCAGACAGGGGTCAGCATCTACTAGTGGGTGGAATGAGGAAAGATGAGGGAGGGCTATGGCAGATGATATGAAGGCTCCTATGTTACAAACAACCATTGGAAATGGTACGATTTGTACTAAAATAGAAAAATATGCAACATATGTTTGTATGCAACACCAGTGCCAGAATTCTGCCAAGCAAAATAGGCTTCCTCTTCATCACAGAAAGCTGGCTAACATCCGACTGCAACACCATCCTAACTGAATTGGTGCCCGAGAACAACAGTATCCTAACCGAGCATAGAATAGGAAAAAAAGGAGGAGGCCTAGCAGTGATTTTCAAATCGCACCTTGGGTTCACCAAACCAACTTTACAGAACTCAGTGCCTTTCATGGAAACACTCTCACTGCATCTTCAAACAACACCTCAAGACACCATTCACATACTACTATGCTACAGAACACCAGGACCAAAGACCAATCTCCTTACTCCACTCACTGAATTCTTCTCAATACACACCCTGAAAACCAAAAACCTTCTGGTACTTGGGGATTTTAACCTGTGGGCTAACTCTGCCCAAGACTCTATCGCAGCCGCCTGCGTCAACCAAATGGAAGAACTAGGCCTTCAACAGCTGATAAATGCTCCCACGCATGGTTCAGGACACACTCTAGATCTCATCTTCAAACAGAATATGGACATCAACATATTTGACAACACTCCACTACCATGGACGGACCACCATACTATCAAATTTAAAATCACCACTAACACCACCCTCCAAAAACAGAAACGCGCAACAACAACACACTGGAATAGATCTCAGAAGAAACTACACTCCGAACTCAAAACTACATTATCAATCAAAATTCTTTTGCTAAACTCAAACCTCTCAACGGAACAAACACTCAACTCCCTTAACAAGGTATTACTACAAAACAGCAGACTCAGTGGTGCCAAAACGCAGAACACTCGTCCGCAAAAAAAACTCGAGTTGGTTTAATGGCACTCTCACCCTACTAAACCGTCCGCAGGAACTTTTTAAAATAGTTGCTCAGTCAATGAACCCGACCTGCTTAGAGCCCCCAGCAAACGATACTCAAGAATTCTGCAATGAGTTATCAGATTTCTTCATCGACAAAATCGACAACATTCGGAAATCAATTCATCAGAAAATAACAACCAACCTCACTCAACCAAAGCAAAAAGAGGATATCGACACGAACATCACACAACCACCGAATTTCTCTTTGACCCCAATCACCACTGACACGACTAAAAACATCATCAGAAGCCTTCGAGACAGCACATCACCAAACGACATCATCCCCACTAAACTGTTGAAAGAATGTTCCGACATCTTGGCCCCTACCCCAACACACCTCATAAATCAATCATTCAAAGAAGGGACTGTGCCAACCTCCCTCAAGCAAGGCATCGTCAAACCCCTGCTAAAGAAACCCAATCTCGACCCTAAGGACCCTAACTGCCACAGACCAATAACAAGCCTCAACACCATCTCCAAGATTATAGAGAAAGCAGTAGTACAGCAGCTACAATGCCACCTGGACACACACCAACTCCTGGACCCTCTGCAATCAGGCTTCCGCCCAGGCCATGGCACAGAAACAGCACTTCTCAAAATATGGGACAACGCCCTTGAAGCAGCAGATGACGGAGAATAGTGTCTCCTGTTACTGTTAGACCTCAGCGCAGCATTCGATACAGTGGACCACAATACTTTACTTGTCCGCCTCGCAGAAGTTGCAGGAGCTACAGATTCTGCTCTAAAATGGTTTGCATCCTTCTTAGAGAATCGCTCTCAGATAGTGAAACTAGGAACATTCACCTCGGAAACCTGGGCAATCTCCTGTGGAGTCCCTCAGGGCTCACCCGTGTCACCATTGCTATTCAACATCTACATCCGCCCACTCCTCAATATCATCAGGAAAACGGACCTCTGCTTCCACTCATACGCTGACGACACCCAACTCTACCTTCGCATCAACGGACAAAAAGACCTTCATCAGCAATTACAGAAATGCCTCACTTTAATAGATGACTGGATGACCATTAGCTCCCTCAAACTCAATGGATCAAAAACAGAACTTCTTCTCCTACATGCTAACAAAAATTCCAAAATAAAGACTCCGTGGACGCCTCCCACCATCCTCGGACAGACCATCTCTCCAAGCACCAAAGTCAAGAGTCTTGGAGTCATCTTTGACTCAGTAATGACAATGGATGCACAAATAGGATCAGTAGTCAGTGGATCCCACCATCTCCTCTGCCTGACTACACAAATTCGATCTACATAGGACTACCCCAATATCAGCTTGCGCGCTTGCAACTCATCCAAAACACGGCGGCAAGACTGTTAAGAGGAAAAAAACCTTGGGAATCCATTTCCCCATCCCTAAAGAGCCTACACTGGCTAACCGTGAAGAATCGGATCACATTGAAGACCCTCTGCCTCACCCACAAATGCATACAAGGAAACTCTCCTCAATACCTTCGAGAGAAAATAAAACACTACACGCCAAATCGCAGTCTTCGATCAGCTAACCAAAACTTCCTCATCATTCCCAAATACCGCTACAAAGCAAAGGGAGAACGAAGATTCGCAGTCCAAGGACCTCGACTATGGAATGCTCTTCCAACCAACATCCGCATAGAAGAAAACCACCAGGCCTTCAGGAAAAAACTAAAGACCTTCCTTTTCTAAGAAGCTGACAACAGAGAATGCATCTAGCGCCTTGAGGCGATTCAGTTCGCATTTGCAGCGCTTTACAAATCATTCATTCATTCATTCATGGAAAGGGCTGGGACAGGGATAATAATAGGGGATTTTAACTACCCGAAAATTGACTGGAGTAATGGCACTGCTGGGACAGTTAAAGGGCAAAAATGTATAAACCTATTACAAGACAATTTTATGGTCCAGTTTATTGAGGCCCTAACTAGGAATGACGCTCTGCTAATCTCAAAACATTATTACCAATATTCATATAAAATAACATCTGGGTAGCAGTGTTCTTAACATAACATGATTTCCTTTATTGTTAGCTGTAACAAACACATACAGGAAAGATAAAAACACTTAACTTTAAGACCCCTTTCACACTGAGGCAGTTTTCAGGCGTTTTAGCGCCTGAAAACTGCCTCCCATTCATTTGCATGAGTGCTTTTACACTCGAGCGGTGCACTGCGTGACATTAGAAAAAGTCCTGCAAGCAGCATCTTTGGGGTGGGTTTGGAGCGCTGTAAAAAGCACTCCAAAAATGCCCCTGCCCATTGAAATGATTGGGCAGCGCTTCTGAAGTGCCTTGAGAAGCGATTCGAAAGCACAGCAAAACGGGTGTTTTTTAGATTTTTTTTAAGGCCACATGACCACATGTATAGAGTGCAGGGTTGAGGAGCGTGCTATGTACAGAGTGCAGGGTTGAGGGGCGCGCTATGTACAGAGTGCAGGGTCGAGGGGTGTGCTATGTACAGAGTGCAGGGTTGAGGGGTGTGCTATGTACAGAGTGCAGGGTTGAGGGGTGTGCTATATGCAGAGTGCAGGGTACAGGGGTGCGCATGTGCAGAGTGCAGGGGTGTGCTATGTGCAGAGTTGAGGGGTGCAGAATGCATGGTTGAGGAGTGCGCTGTACATCCAAGTCCCCCCCAAGAACAAATCTCTCCTCCCCTCAGATTGTAGTTCAGAGCCTAACCCCCCCCACACCAGTACTGAGCTTTCCTTAAAAACCCACCTAGAAAACAACAGAGCGGCGCTGCAGAAGAGCAGCTACAACTCACAGCATGTCCGTGCAGGCTGCCGGTCTTTGGAGGAGCTTCCACCTGTGTAGATGCCCCGCCCCCTCCGCTCTCATAGAGATCGACGTGTGGAGCAGGGAGGCTTCTGAATGGCGCTGTCACTTGTAAATACAGAAGCAGCGCTCCTCTCCCAGAGAACAGTAGCGAATAGCCAGCCTGACCAGCACCGGATGTGGCGGGCAGCAGCGCAGACTCAAGGAGCCCCCAACAATGACTGGGCCCAGGACAGTTTCTCCGTTTTGCCCCTCGTTAAAGACGGCCCTGTCCATGGGAGAGGGCTGAGTGCGAGGCAGAGTCTGACTCTTGAAGCATGTTTCCGTGACTGCAAGGTGGTTAAGGGAGTGGGAGACAAAAAAGTCATGGACAGAAGTGAGCTTGTTGCAGACAGAGCGGGCATTCCAGAGGGCATGAGAAGGGGGGTGGTTTTTAGGAGCAGGGGGATAGAGATAGGACTTAGAAGATTGTGGCTAACGCTGGAGGAGGGAGGGTGCCTGGTGTGGGGGTGAGACACTAGAGTACCAGGATCATAGGAGATATCCCCAGGGGTTAGGAGTATAAGGAGGGTGAGTAACGTATGATGGGAGTGGGATGTGTAATGCCCCATACACACGGTCGGACTTTGTTCGGACATTCCGACAACAAAATCCTAGGATTTTTTCCGACGGATGTTGGCTCAAACTTGTTTTGCCTACACACGGTCGCACAAAGTTGTCGGAATTTCCGATCGACAACCACGCGGTCACGTACACCACGTACGACGAGACTAGAAAAGGCCGGTTCAGAACCAAGCGCAGCACCCTTTGGGCTCCTTTTGCTAATCTCGTGTTAGTAAAAGTTTGGTGAGAGACGATTCGCGCTTTTTCAGACTCGTGGCTTTCAGATCGTTTTCTGCCCTTCAGTTTGTGCTTGTGGGTTTGTATGTGCTCTTCAGTGTGTGCAAGCAAGTTCCGCCTGACTTTAAGTAGTCATTGTATTCTTGTTCGTTCGTTACTGGTTTTCAGGTCACTCTTCACAGGCCTTGCTGTTCTTCAGTGCGTTCTGCTACTTCGTTCTGAGCAGCCGACCGTTTTCTAGCCATGTTTCGTATGCGTACTCCTCGTAGAGTTCGTGCTGTGCGGGGGCTTGGTGTTGGGGTCCTGACCTTGACACAAGTCCAGTCCATGAACAGGGTGGGGAGGAGTTCATGGACCAAGAATTGGTTGCTTCAGCGTGACCAGTTCTGTCATATGCCTTTGCTCCGTGAGATCCGTGAGAATAATCCTGATGATTTCAGGAACTTTCTCAGGATGACGGACCCTGTGTTTCACCGTCTGTTGGCTTTGCTGACCCCCTATATCAGCAGGCAGGATACCTGCATGAGGCAAGCCATCACTGCGGAGCAGAGGTTGGTCGCTACCTTGCGGTATTTGGCCACAGGGAGAAGCCTGCAGGACCTTAAGTTCTCGACAGGCATCTCCCCCCAGGCTCTGGGGATCATTATCCCAGAGACCTGTTCTGCCATCATGCAGGTCCTGCAGAAGGAGTATATGAAGGTAAGATTTTTATCCTTTTATATCCCATTTTATTGTATTGAATGTTTGGTAATATATTGTATTTCTTTCCTCATTCCCTAATTACCATGATTGTAATATGCTGTGAATGTCCCCTTTGTCCTCATGCATGCTGGATTTTTATGTAATTATTATTTTAGGTCCTACATACATATTTGCCCTTCAATAACCTCTCCAGCATGGTGTCTCCTGCCCTATATTCACCTCATGTAGTCACTTAACAATGTATTTTATCAGCTCTATAGTAGTGCTTTACCTCAAACACCCCCTAAAATGTTTGGAAATGTTATTTTTTATTTAAATTCAGGCAGAGTGGCAGAGGCTTTTTTTTTGTGGTGTCCCCAAATTTTTTGTAACCCTCCCTCCCCCCAACTGCTAAGTCAGCTAATCCCAATTCTCTATCCTCAATCATCTATCTGCTGACTTTGCCAAACCCATACACATTATACCCACCTCTTTACTGGTCAGATTTATGGATGAATTCCCCAAAGCATGTAGTGCAAGGGCCTGCCTGTATACTTTCCAATGGTACTGTTTAAAGTTCTTGTATCCTATTATTATCTTGATAGGTAATAGCAGAATGTTCAAATGTGCTCAAATGTGTACAGTGTGTATTTATATCTTTGTATTATGACACTTCTTACCTGTCCAGTGGTCTGCCAATAGTGTAACTAAGGAGGGGCTGTTCCAAGTAATACCCTGTATTTAGGCATTCATCTCTCAATGAAGTGAAGAGGGTTACCTGTCCAAGAGTTCCCCCCCTATAATGTTAGAAATGGCCCATGAGGGGGGGAGGGGGAATATGATAGGTGTACCTTATACTTTGTTGTTGTTAAATTTCCCTTAATAAATGCTATCTGGAGGTTGCCCCATAATGTTTGTGTCTAATCTGCTTGCCATGTTTCTGTGAAAAAATAGTAATGTTTATTGTTTTTTCCTCAACAGTTTCCTTCAACGCCACAGGAATGGCAGACTGTGGCCTCCCACTTTGCCCAGCGGTGGGACTTTCCTAACTGCGGAGGGGCAATTGATGGGAAACACGTCCACATCGTCCCACCACCCAACTCGGGGTCGTACTATTATAATTACAAGGGGTTTAATAGTATAGTGATGTTGGCGGTGGTGTCGGCTAATTACGAGTTCTTGTATGTGGACGTGGGGAAGAATGGCCGGATGTCCGATGGTGGAGTGATCGCCCAGACGGAGTTCTACAGGCGTCTCCAGAATGGCAGCTTGGACTTGCCACCTCCAGAGGACAATGTTGAAGGTCTCCCATTTGTGTTCGTTGCTGATGAAGCATTTGCGCTGGGGGACCACCTGATGCGGCCATTCCCGATGAGGACCCTCACCCCGGAACAGAGGGTTTTTAATTACCGGCTGGCCAGAGCCCGAAGAGTGGTGGAGAACACATTTGGAATCCTGGCCAGCCGGTTCCGATTATTTCTGACACCCATCCATATGGCGGAGTATAAACTGAACCATATAATACTTGCCTGCTGTGTTCTCCATAATTTTTTAAGAAAACATTCAGCCAACTATGCTGGCTCAGTTGGGCCTGAGGCCGGAATCCCAAATCCATCAACACTGACGGCGCTTGAAAGTGGCCGTCCTGGCTTGCCCTCCCTGAGTGCCCGTGATGTCCGGTTACGATACCTGGAGTTCTTTGCGGGTAGGGGGGCTATCAATATGCCAGACAATCTGTGACACCTTTTTCAAATAAAAAACAACCAAAAGAAATTCTTTGTGGACATTTACTGCTTGTGTTTGTTTTAGCTGACCCTGACAGAAATGTGTTGAGTGCAGAAAATGTTGTGATTGGGTAACCTTATAAAAAACAGTGTTGGCTGGTACTTCCTAAATGCAAAAACACATTTCACTACAAGTGCACTTGCAACTGCACTGAACCTGCACTTGTAGTGCAAAGTGTATTTGCCCTTAGGAAATAACCCCCATTTTTGCATAAAACAGCAATTACATCACCCCAAAAGTGTTGTAGTGTTGAGACAATAATCCACACATTCTTGAGTAAGCCACTTTTTTATACCTGCACAATCACATGTGCATTTACGAATGTTTTTAAAACAAACCAACATGTTTGTTGTATAACAATTTTTGCAGTAGCATTATCAAAAATCGAAATATCCATTTCAGATAAAACAGGCCTGTGTAAAACCAACAAGAAAGCCAAAAAACTTTAACTTACAAAGTTCACATTTGGTAAAACCTGAAGGCTATATCAGACATCAGTATTTAGGAACTGGGTTTGATATAGCGTTCAGATGGGGGGAACTCACCCCTGGAAAAGCCAAATTTGGAAGATGCACACCAATTTACGAATGTCAACATGTGCTATCTGCCATCGGGGGGATCAAGGGACGTGTTTTGGGGGAGCAAGCCCTTCCTCAACGCGACTTTATAATTGAGGAAGGGGTTGCACCCCCAAAACGCGTCCATTGATCTCCCGTGATGGCAGATAGCACATGTTGGCACACTGTGTGCATCCTCCAAATTTGGCTTTTCTAAACATTGAAAAAATTTTTGGAAGATTGGACCACAATAAAACAGGTGATTTTGTGGGGTTTAAATTCGCCCCAAAACATCAATGATGTTATTATTTTTTTTAATAACATCACTGATTTTTTGCTGGATGTTCTGCAATTCGAGATTACACCCCATGATCTCCCCGATCAGTATCTGGGCACTTTCAGATGTGAAACGTTCTCTCTCCCTCACATCACAATCACCTAAAAAGAGATAAAGAACAAAAAAAAAGGTCTCAAAAATCTGCCACCATCCATCTCTTTTACCTGAGTCTGTGGTCGCAGACACTCACCTGTTGTGGTGCCAATCTCCACCACATCTTCTTCTTCCTCCTGGTCTTCTTCTTGGGTTGGTGTTATTTCCCCTTCTTCCAGAGGTGGGGGATCTGTGTTCTCCTGGGATGAGGGGTGTCCTCCGAGTCTTTTCTCCCCTATGTAAAACAAAAATGGTATACTTAGCACACAGATATTTGATGGCAGAACTAGAAATAGGAAACATTGCTTGGAAGTGGGGTACAATTGTCTATTTTAGCCGAGTTCCAAGATGTATATTTTTTATTGCCCTTTGTCAAGCTGCAATACTTTACCTGTTTGGTACAAGCTTCACAGATGTAGCCCCCCCTATAGTATACACTGGAGCACCTGTGTGCCCCCCCTAATAAAAATGGTGTTCTTGTGTCCCACACTAGTGCTCCAGTGTCCAGATGTGAAAACAGCTGCTCAGTGTCCTCTCCTTACACACAATCTAGTTGGCATTTCATTCTAGTAACAAACCCATCTACACAAACAAATATTTGGCATCCAAGTAGGCCCCAAAAAATGTGTGAAAATGCATATGGCCTAAACAATGGTGTTCTAGAGGCCGAAAGAAAAATGTTTGATACGAACGAATAATGGGCCCATGAACATTAAAGTTGCCCTTTTAAACGTTACAATTAATAAAAGCATATGGAGCAGAACGAACGGAATAAAGACAGAAAGAATAGGAACACAGCACAACTACTTACTTTTTTGCAGCACTCTCCGGATCTTTCGGTACTGCTCTGGCTCTCTCAACTTCAGGTCCGACCACCGCTTCCTGAGCTGATCTTTAGATCTTCGTACCCCGAAATTCCTCTCAAGACTCCTGACCACTTTCGCCATGATCTTGGCCTTTTGGATGTTGGGGTGGGGGTAAGGCCCATATTTTCCGTCATAGTCGGACTTCCTCATGATGTCGACCATCTCCAACATCTCCCCAAACGACATATTTGTGGCCTTAAAACGTCTCCTTCTGGATCGGGACGTGCCTGGATCCGGGCTTTCCTCCTCCTCCTCCTCGTTGCTAGAATTAGCATGCACCTGCTGTAACTCTGCCATCATGCTCTTCACCCACTGCGCCGAACGAAAAGGGGCGGGGAATAGACTAGAAAGAACGTCAGGGGCGGGCGGAGTTACACGCATGCGCAGTGTGTATAAAGCGTAACACGCGTGCGTATTACATACGATCTGTGAGCGGAGGAAGGAGCATTGGACGCGCCGATCGTAAGAACGAAGGTAAGAGACAAACTTGTGCCTATACTGCTTCTAGATTGAGGCCTATATTGTAACAAGATTAGGAGAGTTTTGTCTGACATTAGGCTTTGTCTTGTGTTGTGCCTTGCAGTGAACATGGATATCTTATTAAAAGATACTGACTTCATGTCATTATTCCTCGAGATGCTAAGGGAGCTGCCCTGTCTGTGGGAGATTACCCACCCCCATTTCAAGAACCAAGCAAAGAGGAAGGCAGCACTGGAGCAATTGTTGGAAATTGTGAAGCAGGTGATCCCCACGGCAGACATCACTTAAATTTAAATAAATTAATTGGTTGCCTGAGGAGTACATATCTGAGGGAGCGCAAGAAGGTCCTGGATTCACAGAGATCCGGAGCAGCAGATGACATCTATGTCCCCAGGATGTTGTACTACGACAGGCTGCATTTTCTGGCAGGCCAGACTGAACCCAGGCCATCCCTCTCCAGTCTTCCTTCCACGCTTCCTTCCCCCCCGGCTGAGGCTTCTGACGCCCAACCTGGGCCTTCCAGGCCACATGTGGAGGAGCCCAGATTGAGCCAGGTATAGCATTCTTTTTAAATATTTCTGCTTGTACAATCAATGATGTTAACTAGATGTTAGTTGGGAGTACTAATTTAGGATTGTGATTGATGATGCAAAACATTACAACCATGTCCCTTTTTCATACACAGGGAAGTCTCAGCCAGGAGGTGGCCGGGCCGAGCCGGCTGGCTGATATCAAGGTCCCTCCACCCCCCCTGAAAACAGAAAGTGGCAGTAGGAGGAGTACCCTAGAGGAGGCGGCTATAGGATTCTTTTGGAGGGCTACAGAGGTCCTGGGAGCACCCCACACCATGCAGGAGAACATTGCTGCCTTCATAGCATATAAAATGCAGAGGATGGAGGAGGGCCAAAAAGTAATGTGTGAGGCCCTCATATCGGAGGCTCTGGAGAAAGGTATGAGGGGCCAAATTACACCTCAGACACACCTTTGGGATGGTCCTCCTCCTCCTCCTGCAGGTCCTCCTCCTCCTTCTCCAGGTCCTCCCAGTCCTCCTCCTCCTCCAGGTCCTACTCCTCCTGCCACATCTCCAACTGCACAGCCACAGCCCGGAAGGAAGCGTGGAAGGAAGACCAGACAGTGATTGCCCTGGGTTCAGTCTGGTCGGCCAAAAGATGCAGCCTCTTGTGGTACCACAGCCTGGGGACACCGATGTCATCTGCTGCTTTCCAGATCTCTGCGAATCCCGGACCAGACTGCCCTCCCTTAGATATGGACTCCCCAGGCCACCAATTTTGATGTTGAAGAATTGTTGTCTGCCGTGGGGGTCCCAGGCTTCACTATTTTCTCCTGTTGATCCAGTGTTGCCTTCCTCTTTGTTTGGTTCTGATCCCTTAATAAAGGATTTTTGTTTGGAATTATACTCCCCTATGTGTTTTACTTCAAAAATGACAGTTTTGTTGTGAGGGTTCAGGTACATTTCAAATATACAATGTGAAATTAACAAGGGACACCAACACCAAACAATCTCCTGGAGATTAAATAATAAAATATATCAATGGTGTTGGGGTAACTTGACACACAAAACACACACACAAAAATATTCTGTAGTAAAAATAAAAATAACATTGAACAAAGATCAGCCTTGGAAAAAATCCAAACATTAAAGAAAAAAAAAGGCTGAAAATCCAAAAAAAAAAAAAAAAAAAAAAAAAAAAAAACTGTCAGATGTGACAACTAATAACAATATATTGAGGGAATCCCAATAAAAAAAACACAAAGAAAAGTTTGTGAGAAGTGTGTGTGAATATGATCAGCAAAACTACTTCATTCTTGTCACATTATAAAGAAGAAGAGAGTGCGCTGTATTAAACCATTTTTAACATTGCAGCGTGACGAAAGTGCTGTATCCATTGCGAACGCTAAGTTTACCAGAACGAGCTGTCCCGTGTCGGAATTTCTTCTGAGCATGCGTGGCACTTTGTGCGTCGGAACAGGCCACACACGATCGGAATTTCCGACAACGGATTTTGTTGTCGGAAAATTTTATCTCCTGCTGTCCAACTTTGTGTGTCGGAAAATCCGATGGAAAATGTCCGATGGCGCCCACACACGGTCGGAATTTCCGACAACACGCTCCGATCGGACATTGTCCATCGGAAAATCCGACCGTGTGTACGGGGCATAAGAGTGCACGTACTTCCTGTCCTGGTGTGTGGGTCAGCGGGTTGGTTAAGTATTAGGTGATGAATAAAGTAGTAGGGAGAGAGTAGGTGTTAGGATGATATGTAGAAGTTTTGGGATGGAGATAAAGGGAAAAGTGAGAATTTGAAAGCAGAGGATACTAGTATGAGAAGGCAGAGAAGAGGGGGCATATTAAAGGGTAGAGGTGATATGATTCAGTTTTGTAAGATGCCTTCCAAACTGGTGGTTTACGGTTGGTCCAGAGTGGAGCAGAATTCTTTGTGATCTTTTCTTGCTGTTTTCGTTATGCAGCTTTAGTTAAACTGTTGTGTTCAACTGCTAATTACTCCTGCGGAAAAGTTACTCAGGCAGGAAAAATTGCTCTGACTTTCCCCATAGGCTCTACTAAATGAGATGATCAAATGAGGAAACCTTCTCCACCCAAATTAGAGACTGATAAGGAACACATGAAATCAGGGGAGAAATGGTCAAAGCCAGCCACAGACACAAGCCAAAGTCATAAAAGATGATTGACTCTTAGATCCCAAAAGGAGGTGAGAATCATTCACCACAAATGGCCAAGTAAAAAAAAAAAGTTAGGGTTTTCCCTTGAAGAACAAGGCCAGGACATAGGGATTGGACTAGGGACCTCCCCCAAGCAGGGCTGGTGCAAGGATTTTTGACACCCTAGGCGAAACCTCATTTTGCCGCCCCATTGGCTCCACCCCTGACTCCACCCCCTTTGTCCCACCCATGTGACAGAAGGTAGCATCGGCTCTGCTTCCTCTAGCGCTGGCTCCAGTGCTGTACCTCTAATTACACTACCAGTCGGACTGAGTTAGTTACATGCTGCAGCCTGCAGAGCATGCAAACCCAGAGGGAAACCAGTGGCCTGGGCGCCCCTAGGCAGCAGTGCGCCCTAGGCGGCTGCCTAGTTTGCCTAGTGATAGCACCGGCCCTGCCCCCAAGGGTCAAAGATCAGGAGGTGTGTCACAAAGGTCAGGGGGTGTGGTTGACCCACACCAAAGTACCCCGACCACCCTAGCTAAGTCAGGGAATGAACCAAGTCGGGGAATAAACCAATTTGTGGAAAGCGTTTTGCGCGCGCAATGAAACAGAGTACATTGGTTGAGAGACAGTTGCATTACCCTAGATATAGCAGAGTGTCAGCAAAGCAGTGAGACAGTGTACACTGGTTGAAATACAGTTTTCATTGGTTGAGAGACAGTTGCATTACTTGTGAAGAAGCAGAATAAGAGATGATAAAATGATAGGAGAATGACAGACTGCTGATTACTCCTGCAGAAAAATTGCTCTGACCTAACCCCCTGTCTCTCGAAACCCTCAACTCCACCTACCTGATGATGGTAAGGGATGGTGTGACCTTCCTGTGTGGAATTTCGGGAATACAGAGGACGGGGACATCTCTCTAGTGGGTTCCTGGTATTAGATGGCTCCATCATATCCTTGTGTCTTTCTGGAAACTTCTCCATCGCACCATGCTCCTCTTCAAATTCCTCATCCCTGAGGTTTTCACTCTGAAAGATATAATAAAACACTTATTGTAACAAACATGATGTGTATAAATCAGAACTCCCAGTGATTGTCAATCATCTACCTGATTATGGTGAGGGATGGTGTGATCTTCCTGTGTGGAATCCCGGGAATACAGAGGACGGGGACAGCTCTCTGGTGGGTTTCCATAGCTGGATGACTCCAGCTCCATGGTGTCCTGGTACAGATCTTTGTGTCTTTTTAGAAACTCTGACTCCTCCATCACCCCATCCTTATCATCCTCCTCTTTTATCTCTTCTTTAACCTCAAATTTGGAATCTCTCAGGTTTCCACTCTGAATATATAATTAAAATTACATCAGTTGTAAAAATGCAGATAATGTACAGATCCTAATGATACTATCAGTGATTGTTCCTCAGCTACCCGATGATGGTGAGGGATGGTGTGATCTTCCTGTGCGGAATCCCGGGAATACAGAGGACGGGGACATCTCTCTGGTGGGTTCCTGGTATTAGGTGGCTCCATCATATCCTTGTGTCTTCCTGAAAACTTCTCCATCATTCCATGCTCCTCATCCTCCTCTTTATACTCTTCTTTAACATCAATATTATCATCCCCGAGTTTTCCACTCTGAAAGATATATTAAAACATTCATTGTAACACACACATGCTGTGTATAAATCATAACTCCTAGTGAATGTCAATCATCTACCTGATGATGGTGAGGGATGGTGTGATCCTCCTGTGTGGAATCTTGGAAATACAGAGGACGGGGACATCTCTCTGGTGGGTTCCCATTACTGGATCCTTCTGTAGGAAACACACACACTGACTGAATACATTGTTTCTATGTGTTTATCAGATGATGGGGGGATCTAGGTGGATCCTCCGTACTGCTCTCTCCTTTACAATAAAGTCTCCTCTTACCCGGTGATGTGAGGGGCGGCTGATTCTCCATCATGACGTCCTTGTAGAGATCCTTGTGTCCTTCTAAATACTCCCACTCCTCCATGGAGAAATAGACAGTGACATCCTGACACCTTATAGGAACCTGACACACACAATGATACAGTCACCATCCAGACACATCCCTTGTCTGTTACTGGATAATGTCCCAGAATTCCCAGCACCGCTCACCTCTCCTGTCAGCAGCTCAGTGTTCTTGATGATGACTTCTGGAATCTTCTTTTTCTTTCTCTATTCTATCAGGGAGGGAGGTGGAAGCAATGTGACGGTCTTATGATCACCAGACTTCAGAGGAGAAAAAAAATCTTCATTTGAATATGAATAGTAAAGTCAACTGACATTTCTAGAATCCTCGTCAAGTCTCCATTATATTAAAGCTCCACTTCAGGCCAAAGATTAATTTACCCACACAGCCCCCCCCCCCACCCCCCATACTATGTAGGTTAAAGGCTTGTCACAGAAAGAGCATACATCATATTGTAGCAGTAGGTCCTCCCTCTACTTCCACAGGACTCTGACCTAGGGGCAAGACACACACGACCCCAACCCTGCAACAGTCAGTCAGAATATTTAAAGTGATATTATACCATAATAATTAACACAACAGGATAGCAACATGCAGTAGGCACCTGCCTAAAGATCCAGTCATCAGAACTGGCTGATCCATATAACCTACCATCACTGAACAAGAAGGAACCCCTCTCCTAGCAGGTATTGTGACGCATCAAAGACTCAGCATTTACAGATTTCTAGTATTCTCTCCCCAAAAGCATAAAACAAGACTGCCCAAAACGAAGTTTATCTACGTTTTTCTTCTCTTATTTTATAGGCACAAAAAATACATATACAAAATATGTCATTTGTCTTCATTTTCTTTTGTAATTCTTTCATTTCTGCATATTTCTATGCACTACCCATCGAGGGGAAATTAAAATGTAAATTTAATAAGTGGCTTCTGTTACTAAACTAAGAATTCATACCTCAAGAGAGAGATAGTGTCATTAGTGGCTGTACGTTTAGTCCAGGGTACGTATATAAACGTCCTGGATGGTGAATGATTATATCAGGATTATGTTCTTGTTAATGGAGGGATGGAGCAGCCATGTAACCTATATCACACACCGCTTTGGTTTCTTGATATCAGTATTATGGTTGCACCTGTCAGGAACCTCAGGCCGCGGCCACGCTCATTTGAGACGTGAGCATAGATGTGTAACTGGACTTGCAAAAATGAGAATGCACGCACCATGGCATGCACATGGACCCACGGGTGGGCCCACAGATCCTGGCACCCGGCATTCTTTTAAACCTGAGGCCTGCCTAATATCATTACTGGAATTTTTTTAGCGTTACCTTGTGACTTGTGTTCCTGAAAGTCTGCTGTTATAGTGAGCATCTCACTGTGTCTTATGATCATCAGCATTATTGATTACACACAGCACAGCAGGCTATGACCATCATCAGCATCATGATAACCACACAGGCAGCACAGTCAGAAGGTGCTCCATCACAACGTGTCACATGGCTGTTGGGTGCTGGCTTTGTTGTGCCTGTTTTGTGTTATAGTTTGTGAGATTCTACTATAGCACCCTCCAGTGTGCTACCAGTGGTAGTGTGGGTAAAAGATAGCTTGGCTCAGGGCTAAACCTGAGCCATGGAATCTGGGTCAAGGTTATTAAAGTTCAGGGCTGGATGACTCATCCAGGCAGCTCTCTGGTGCCTCCCCCTGGTTCTAGAATGTTGGAGAATTTTCTAAATACTAGTGGGTGGAGGCTAGGAGGGTTGTCCTGCAGGGGACTAAGTGAGGCCTCAAGGCCTATGATTGAGTCAGGCCAGCAGGGGAGTCGGGTGGAAGATGGAGATGAAGTGATGAGGGAGGCTGTTGGTCGCCCTTGAGAAACCCCTTCTGGGGAGGGTCACTACCTTGGACCAGGGCTCAGGTGGCTGGCCTGGAAGGATCCTACCACAGGAGAAGTTGGAGGATGCTTTCCTGAGAGGTAGCGAGAGCCAGTGTGAGTACTGCTGCATGGGACAAGGGACACACAAGGGGAAAGACTGCCAGAGGTAGCAGGTCTTTTTCTGGAAGATAGCGCTGTGCTTAAATTTTCCCTCTTTGCTCTCGGAAATCTCCAGAGAGTCAGTCGAGCAGACTGGTGAAGAGTAGGGATGAGCTCACTGTTCGGGTCGAACATAAGTTCGACACGAAGATCGGGTGTTCGCCCATTCTCCAAAGAACTAACATTATGGGGCGTCTGCGGCAAATTTGAGCGCTGAGGAACGTCCCATAATGCACTGCGAGATCACAGTGCATTGCTGTATGATGATTAGCCAATGCATGCGTCTGACCTGAATGCTTTGGCCAATCACAGGGGGCTCTGCTAAGAGAGCCATAATTGCCCAAAGGCAGGGTGCCTTTGGCCAATCATGACTCAGGGAGACCAAGTCCACGCTCAGGGGGACTAAGTCCACGCCCCACACTATATAAGGCGGCCCTGTGTAGTGTTGTTGGTGTGGACGGAGAGATATCTTGATTTTGATTAAGCAGGCAGGTTATTCAGTTAGTGCCAGTGTATTTGATATATATATAGTACACAATACAGTGCAGCCGTAGTGCAGTTGCTACTACTTTTCTGGTGCAGTACACAATACAGTGCAGCCGTAGTGCAGTTGCCACTACTTTTCTGGTGGTGTACACAATACAGTACAGCTGTAGTGCAGTTGGAGTACACAATACAGTGCAACCGTAGTGCAGTTGCTACTACTTTTCTGGTGGTATACACAGTACGCAATACAGTGCAGCCGTAGTGCAGTTGCTACTACTTTTCTGGTGCAGTACACAATACAGTGCAGCCGTAGTGCAGTTGCTACTACTTTTCTGAAAAAAGAAAAAAGAAAAACTAGCTAAATGGGACTTTAAATGAGGACATTTCAAAAATGTACCTCCATCCCCAAAATGCATATACAAAACACAGAAAAGTAAGGGGGTTTTTTGGGACTTTAAATGAGACATGCAGCTGGGAAGGTGACACAACATGGTAATAATATGAATGTCTGATAGTTGCACCATAAATGCGACCGCATTGTGTTGCATAGTAATAATTACATAAACGGTAAGTTATAATAAATCCAGGAAACTTTATTCCATAGTAAGATGTATATTATTAAAACATCATAAAACAACATAATGGCATAGCAGCCTATTATGGTCGATATGGTACCATAGTAAAAATTCATCAGACTAATATTTGCATATGACTGCATCGTAATATTTATAATGTCTGGTGAATGGACCACATTAAAGACCACATAGCTTGCATGTATACAGAATAAGAGAGTATGACATATGAAAAAATGTTCCCTAAGTATGAACCAACATAATGAAGATGACCCATCAACATAGCAGCACAATGTGGAGCGCAACGGTGAGGTAGCAATAATTCAATTTTGAAGTTGTGTGTCTTCACAGTAAAATAGTAACATAGCAGTTGGTGGAATCCAAACGGCGTAATCTGATAGAAGTATAGGGGGGGCTGTTAATGTGAATAGCATCTAAGAGCTCTACGCGTTTCATGGATCTTTCCAATCTTCAGGAGCAGATGCAATGTAAAATGTCTATAAAAGATATTAAAAATATTAAGGAAGTTCTCCGGGGCTGATCACAGGGCAGGTAAAAAAAAAAAAAAAAAACTGTTGTAACATGATCCCAAAGTAGTAATGATAGCCAAAAACCATAAAGGATTACTTACAAGGAACCTATGTAGGTGGGTGGAAGGCCCCGAGGGTGTGAGCCTGCCAGGGATAGAGATCAAGCAATCCCGGGAGCTGAGGTGGTACCTAGAGGGCGACTTTGTAAAGAATTGTTGAAAGTGAGAATCACATCTTAAAGTTTTAAAAGGATAAGAAAAATTAAAAGTGACTATAAAAGGAAAGCAATATGAAGTGGAATATTAGAGATTGAGAAAGTGTATGTGAATACCATACTAAACCATGAGGTATAGCGGTTGCAGTAGTGAAGGAAAAAACAGAGGGAACAGTGAAAAATATACCAATAAGTGATAAAGTGATAACCGAACAGGGGGAGTATAATCAGAAAAATTAGAGTTGCATATATGTGCCTGTGCCATAGGAAAGAGTGTAACCACAATAGTGGAGGCCAAAAAAGGCCATAGTATTACCTGAGATTCCCAGAACACCAAAATGCCGACAAAGTGGCCACCGATAGGGGGTGTATTAGCAGGGAATGTGTGTCCACTTAGGTGGAAGAAATACAAATTAGAGCGCCGCCGGTAGGTAACCACCAACGCCACGTGGGCGGCTAAAATAAAGAAGGGTGACAGCTGTCGGAGCCGAGCCAAGCCAGCCCGCAGCTGGCGCTTCTTATAGACGCTTAGATGGGCGGCACACAGTGTCGACGTGATGGCGTCATAACGACGTCACACGCAGGACACTGGGAGCGCGGCGTCGATGCGTGATGGGAAGTCCGCCCCAGCCCCCACATGACAGGGGAGGGGGAGGGCTCCCAGCACGCATCGCAACTCCCGGGATTGCGAACCCCGGCAAACAACCCACCCAAAGGCCGACCACACCCCCCACACACGGTATTGTCCGCAGGGAAGCAAAAACAAGTCAATGGTAATCTAGGTATTAAATGAATACCTGTCTCTGGGAAGAAGCCTCCAAGAGGGAAGAAAATAATAACGAAAAGTATTGAGTTATACAGGTACTAATGATGGAAGATACCAAAATAATAAACGTTATGATAAAACCTACGATCCTATCCACAGTAAAATTGGAAACCTTACTGAAAAAGTAAAAGCCTAAATAGCACTTACACTGAATGCCACCAATAACAGTAAAAATTATAAAAGGTAGCGTGCATGTCTCCATCCCTAATATTTTGAAAAAAGAAAAACTAGCTAAATGGGACTTTAAATGAGGACATTTCAAAAATGTACCTCCATCCCCAAAATGCATATACAAAACACAGAAAAGTAAGGGGGTTTTTAAAGTCCCAAAAAAAACCCTTACTTTTCTGTGTTTTGTATATGCTACTACTTTTCTGGTGGTGTACACAGTACACAATACAGTGCAGCCGTAGTGCAGTTGCTTCTACTTTTCTGGTGGTGTACACAATGCAGTGCAGCCCTAGTGCAGTTGCAGTACACAATACAGTGCAACCGTAGTGCAGTTGCTACTACTTTTCTGGTGATATACACAGTACACAATACAGTGCAGCCTTCATGCAGATTCTACTACTTTTGTGGTGCAGTACACAATACAGTGCAACCGTAGTGCAGTTGCTACTACTTTTCTGGTGGTGTACACAGTACACAATACAGTGTAGTGTGGTGTTGCAAAACAAAATATACATCATGTTCGGAAGGCCACCAAGGAGAGGAAGATGCTCACAGGCCACTAAAAGAGGGCAAGTAGACCCAGTGTCTACAGTCAACAGTGCTGGTCGTGGACATAGTGCATCCCCTGCAGGTGGCTGTGGGGCATGCTTGTGTAGGCTCACATTCATAAAAATGGATTAGTCTTGGATCAGCAACTATCAAGCACCTGATGCTGATATAACTGATTGATTTTTCTAGGGATGTGGGATCCCTTGAAGACTGCCTATGCTGAGTGACTATCCTATTCCTCCTCAATCTTGATGATGCTAGCTTCCAAAAATATTTTTGGTTTAGGGCACCACCACCACTGCCTAAACAGGGGCATGTAATTACAATTTTTGATATAGATTTTCACAGCAGGGTTCGTTCCTGTGCCCACCAGAAGTAACTGTGAGGGCTTACAGTGTTGTGGCACCACCATCACCAAAGGCATAATTTTTCAGCCCGTTTAACAGGGGCATGTAATTACAATATTTGATATAGTATTTCACAGCAGGGCCCGTTCCTGCGCTCACCAAGAGTAACCGTGAGGGCTTACAGTTTTCTGGTACCAACAACACCTAAGGCCCAATTCAGCAGAGTATATAGGGCAGGCTGTATAGTATATATTTTATTATTTAAGGCACTTATATAGCGCTGTCAATTTATGCAGCGCTTTAAATATACATTGTACATTCACATCAGTCCCTACCCTCACGTAGCTTACAATCTAAGGTCCCCAACTCACATTCATATACTAGGGCCAATTAACCTACCAGCATGTCTTTGGAGTGTGGGAGGAAACAGGAGTACCCCTAGGAAAACCACACAGGCACAGGGAGAACATGCAAACTCCAGGTAGGTAGTGTCATGTCATGGATGCTACCCACTACACCACTGTGCTGCCCACTTCTGACCAGAGTATATAGTGCCTGGGGGCCACCCACGCCATTTTTAAAAAAAATTTGGGTGCGGGGTTCCCCTTAATATCCATACCAGACCCAAAGAGCCTGGTAATTTTTCTGGGGGGGGACCCACACCGTTTTCCTCAACGATTTTCATCTATATTGCCGGAACCTGACAATACATTACAGCCGCAAGCAGTTTTAAATGACTTTTTTTTCTTTAGAAATGTCATTTTGCTGTGGTATTGTTCTAAACAAGGGAAAACGTTTTTTTTTTTTTTTTTATTGTTTCACTTTAAGCATTTTTAAAATCACTGCTCCCGAAAAATTTTTGCATTGATACATGTCCCCTGGGTCAGGACCCGGGTCCCCAAACACTTTTTATGACAATAACTTGCATATAAAAGCCTTGAAAATTAGCACTTTTGATTTTTCACGTTTGTGTCCCATAGACTTTAACGGTGTTTGAACAAACTTTTTGCATGTTCGCATGTTCATCCCCAGTGAAGAAAGCCAGTCGGATTTAGACTGGTGAAGTGGAGCAGACAGGTGGGCTTGAGAAGAGGCAGCCAGGCACCTGCTGTGGTAAAACTGGGACCAGGGTCTACAAGGGGAGCTGGAGGTACTTCAGAAGACAGTCCACAGCCATTTTTGTGCTACTTCTACCAGGGAGGGAAAGTTTGTAGCCTTTAAGGGGCTTTTGCATTTCTAAGAGACTGCCAGTACTGAGGAGAAAAATCAGTGGGAGCTGTAGTTGTATAGGAGATGGATAATCAATTGGAGCTGTAGTTGTACAAAAGAAAGGAGTGAAGAATTGAAGTTAAAGCTGTACATAGGGGGAAGTTGGCCCTAAGTTTGGGCATCCCATAATTCCCATCCCTATTCAAGTTATTACCCCCTCAATAAAACATAAAGACAAGCTCAAGGACTGTTTTCTGTGTCTGGATGCAAGTTGAAGATGCCATGTGCCTGGCTGTGCAGCATCGGGGAACCCTGTCACTTGCAGCCCCAATGGGGGTAGTAGTGCTACACTACATTACCCTTATCTTTGGGGGGGGTGGCAGCACAGCAAACACGTGCAGCTGAGGTGCGCTTTTACCACCCCCAACCACTCCCCTTTAAGAACCTTTCACCCAAGCTTTCCAATTAGGGCCTCCTGTCAGTTTTTAATGCAGACCTGATTGAAGGCTCTATGTAGGTCTACGGGAGTCCAGATGTAAATGGACTTGTGTCCATTTACACCCACCTACCTCCATGTCTCTTCAGGTCCAAAAAAAAAAAAAAATGGAAAAGGACTGCATCCTTTTCTATTATTTCAGACCTAAACGTGACAGATCAGAGGTAGCCTGATGTAAATGGACATTGGTCCACTTACAACTAGCTACCCAAAGAGCTGTCACAAGTCCACCCGTCCTCTGTGTGGTGTATGCGGACACAAACTGAGCGGGCACGGATGTCAAAACACTGACATCTTTCTGTTCACTTCCACTTCTGATTGGTGAGGCACTGTGACAGCTGGTGGGATAGCTGGGAAGATTCAGACTACAGTCCAAATACGCCTAATCTCATCCGTGCTAATTGTTGCCAAAAAAGTTCTAAAACAAGGCATCTCTGCTGGATTATAATAGGTGCAATAAATTTAGAATATTAATGGTAATGGTAAAACGCAAAACTACATACCTGTACGCGATTTCTAGCAGCAGCCCTACAGCCATGGAAGTAGCTGATCAAACATGAGTTTGATCAACTGCTTTGAAGGGCACAGGAGACATCAGGGGTTGTGTCCCTTTATTAATTTTGTTACTAATACATTAAAATGTTATCAAATGCTTGGTTGACCCTGTGTAAAGTACTTAAATCTAGCTTTCCACACTATATATGTGTGTATCATCATCTGCTGGAGATAAAAGACATCACAGTGACTATGGAGGAAGAGGACGGACATGACGGGGGGTTATTGGGTGTAAATAGAAAATAAGATCTTATTACCTCCTCTACTGCCACTTCCAGCAATGTCTTCTCTCTACTTCCTCCCGACTCACCTCTCGGCGGAACTTCCTATTTATACCTGACATCACTTCCTGTCTGTACCTGACATCACTTCCTATCTGTGTTCCATGCTATAAGTGAGATCACCACCTTCTGGAGCTCAGAGGAACTGCAGCCCTGAGAAATGTCTTACACCGACCTATAATATTTACACGGTCTTGTCATTGCTGCCAAGTGTTCTGGGTGCTGCAGGACAGTCCTGGGATTTCAGCTACTGTCCAATCGATGCAGTGTAGAATGGCAACGAGGCACTGACTGCTGGAACATTCTCTGGGTTTCATCACCAGGCACTGCAATTTTACCAGACTGTTGGGATCAGTGATCTCCTTTCTGACAGTGAAAGTAGAACTCCGACATCAGCAGCAGGAGTGTGTGATCAGGAAAGTACAACCACTGATCACCAATGCTGGACTGGAATTCCGCTTTGTTCTCATTGACACCAATGATGGTGCCTATTTTTTACCTCTGACACCAACAATGGGACTTAGGCTATGTTTCCACTAGTGCGTCCCCAAAGTTGCGCGATTTACACTGCAACTTTACAATGCGATTTATGTTGTGATTTGATGCGACTTTAAAAACGACTTTGATGTTCTGCGATTTAGCCAGAGGGATGTAATTCCTTATCCTGCTTAGTTACTTCCCCTTCCTGTCTTCCACACTCACGTACATCAATATAGGAAGTGATGTATTTGGGAGGAGCAGAGATCATGTGCTTCCGTAGACTTCCGTGGAAGTTGCAACAAAGTCGCGGTGTCAGACATGTACATGCGACTGCATTGCGACTTAATACCTTTCTATGGAGAACAAGTCGCACCGAAGACGGAACAAAGTAGTGCAAGAACCTTTTTTGGAGACGCTGCGACTTGAGTCGCACTAATTAGAATGGGGACCATTGAAATACATGGGTTTTGACTTGTCATGCGACTTGACATGTGTCAAGTCGCAAAACAAGTCGCAGTAGTGGAAACAGAGCCTAAGTGACAGAGTGGTTAGTACTTCCTCCTGGCACTGGGGTCGTTGGTTTGAGGCCCAACCAAGGGACTACCTGACTAGAGTTTGCATGTTCTTCCTGTTTACTCCCACACTCCAAAGACATGCTGGTAGGTTAATTGGCTCCAGCCTAAATTGGCCCTGGTATGTGTACGTATGAATGTGAACTAGGGAGATTAGATTGTAAGCTCCTTGAGGGCAGGGACTGATGTGAATGTCAAATTGTCAAATATATATGTAAAGCGCGGCGTAAACTGACAGCGCTATATAAGTACCTACAAAATAAAATATTTTATCCCAATGACACCAACAATCGGACTTATTTGATCACACTGACACCAACGATGGGACATACCGTATCCCATTGACAGCAACAATGGGACTTATTTTAGCTCACTCACACACAATAATAAGTCTTAGGCCGCGTATACGCAGTTGGACTTTCCGACAGGAGATGTTGGATGTGAGCTTGTTGTCGGAAAGTCCGACCGTGTGTATGCTCCATTGATCATTTGCTGTCGGACTTTCCGCCAACAAATGTTTGAGAGCAGCTTCTCAAATTTGGGGGGATGCTTTGGGGGAGGGGGGGTGTTGATGAGGACAAGGGCCTCTTCCCGACAACCCTGGCTGTTGGTTGTCGGGGTCTGCGGGCGGGGGGCTTATCGGAATCCGGGAGCCCCCTTTGATAAGAGGGCCCCCAGATCCCGCCCCCCCACCCTATGTGAATGAGTATGGGGTACTTGGTACCCCTACCCATTCACCTAGGGAAAAAGTGTCAATAATAAAACACACTACACAGGTTTTTAAAATAATTTATTAAACAGCTCCGGGGGGGGGGTCTTCCTCCGGCTTCGGGGGTTCCTCTTCTCCCGGCGTCCGGTTGGTTGTTCTCCGCTCTCTTCTCCCGGTGTTCCAGTTCTTCGGCCGGCTCCTCTGCTGTCTTCAGGTAGCTCTCTTGCCAGCAGAGGTCCGGGCTTCTGGGCTTCTTGGCTTCTTCCCTCTTCTCTTCTCCAGATGTTGACACGACGCTCTCTCCGGCTGGACTGCTCTCTGAGGGCTCCGTTGTGACTTATATAGGCGGAGACCCCGCCCCCTAATGATGTCACAGTCCCTGGGCATGCTGGGACTGTGACGTTTTAGGGGGCGTGGTCACCGGGCGATATTGACCACGCCCCCTAAAACGTCACAGTCCCAGCATGCCCAGGGACTGTGACATCATTAGGGGGCGGGGTCTCCGCCTATATAAGTCACAACAGAGCCCTCAGAGAGCAGTCCAGCCGGAGAGAGCGTCGTGTCAACATCTGGAGAAGAGAAGAGGGAAGAAGCCAAGAAGCCCAGAAGCCCAGAAGCCCAGAAGCCCGGACCTCTGCTGGCAAGAGAGCTACCTGAAGACAGCAGAGGAGCCGGCCGAAGAACTGGAACACCGGGAGAAGAGAGCGGAGAAGAACCAACCGGACGCCAGGAGAAGAGGAACCAGAGGAACCCCCGAAGCCGGAGGAAGACCCCCCGGAGCTGTTTAATAAATTATTTTAAAAACCTGTGTAGTGTGTTTTATTATTGACACTTTTTCCCTAGGTGAATGGGTAGGGGTACCATGTACCCCATACTCATTCACATAGGGTGGGGGGGCGGGATCTGGGGGCCCTCTTATTAAAGGGGGCTCCCGGATTCCGATAAGCCCCCCGCCCGCAGACCCCGACAACCAACGGCCAGGGTTGTCAGGAAGAGGCCCTTGTCCTCATCAACATGGGGACAAGGTGCTTTGGGGTGGGGGGCCCCGCAGGGCGCCCCCTCCCTCAAAGCACCCCCCCATGTTGAGGGCATGCGGCCTGGTACGGTTTAGGAGGGGGGGCGCTCGCTCGTCCCCACCCCCTTTCCTGACCGGCCGGGCTGCATGCTCGGATCGGGGTCTGGTATGGATCTTTGGGGGAACCCCACGCCGTTTTTTTCGGCGTAGGGGGTTCCCCTTTATAATCTATACCAGACCTAAGGGCCTGGTATGCCCCGCGACGGGGCTCGCAAGGTGTCAATCTTGCCGATAAAAGCGGCAAGATTGATTTCCTTTTCTAGTCCCGTCGCACATGAGTCACGTTCAACATGAACGGACTTGTCCGTGTGTGGGCAAGTCCGTTCATTCTGAAAGTCCGCCGTACCTCCGGCGAAAGTCCGTCGGAAAGACGGGCGGACTTAGCCCGCCGGAAAAGTCCGGTCGTGTGTGGGCAAGTCCGTCCGTTTTAAAGTCCGGCGCACCTGGCGGACAAAGTCCGTCAGAAAGTGTGCCGGACCAAGTCCGCCGGAAAGTCCGACCGTGTGTACGTAGCATAACTGACACCAATGATGAGACTTATTTTATCCCACTAATACCAATGATGGGGCTTATTTCTTATTATTTATTTATTATCACTAATACCAAAAATTGGGTTTTGTTTATGTCACTGCTTTAACCACTTGCCCACTGGGCACTTAAACCCCACTCCTAACCAGACCAATTTTCAGCTTTCGGTGCTCTCACATTTTTTTTTTTTTTTCAGAGCAACTTGTTTTTTATTAAATATTAAAGCTCGGAGAGATTTAGCTTGTTGGGCATTCAATGTCACCACTGTTGATATCGTCATTTACATCATGTGCTGGTCTGCCATCAATGTTGCAGCCCACAGACTGTGCCGTGCCCAGGATCTCCTTAATGGTACCAGATAGTTCTCTGGCCAGGGAACGATGCCTCATCTGACGAGCAATGGCGACAATTTCATCAAACGTGATGCTTCCACTGTGTTTAATGTTCTTCTGCTTCTTCCTGTCACGTAGAGGCTCCTTCAGGGCCTTGATGATCAGAGCAGAGGCAGATGGTACAACCTCAATCTGGGCCTGTCTGTTCTGGATGGTCAGTTTGACAGTGATCCTCAAGCCCTTCCAGTCACCGGTTGCCTTGGCAATGTCATCACCAACTTTTTTGGGAGACAAACCCAACGGTCCGATTTTGGGGGCCAGAGCTGAGGTAGCCCCTACCTCACCACCGGTGCATCTCAGGAAAACGATTTTAATTTCGAGGGGGTCGAACTTAGGAGGCATTTCTGTGCCGGACTAAGGGGAATTCAGCTTCTCTCGGTCCGGTTTCGGTGTTGGATGAACCCAGATTCGGGACGACCGAAGAACAGTTGCACCTCTACCAGCAAAGGAAGCGGGATAGGAAAGAGGCGGTGCTCTCACATTTTGAATGACAATTACTCAGTCACAGACATCCCAACCTGCAGAAACTCAACTCAAAACTCAAACTCAAATTTCAACCCACCTCGCCATTCATAATAAAATACTATATTAAAATAATATTTTAAAGATAATTAATAATATAATGCCATAATAAAATAATACTTTAAAAGATAATGTTGTGTCACACTCACCTCAATATGTCTTTTACAGTCATTTAACCCACCATGGGCTACGGAGAATTCACTGCTGCAAACAGTGCAACGAGTTACACCGTCATTGTTTTTTACCCCTATTATGCATGGGTACACTTTGGTGTATTCTGGGGTGGCAGTGTAATTTGTACTTTTTTTTTACCATGATGGTTCTGCACTGCCACTGATAACCCTGGCCCTGCCTGTGTAGTAACTCTGGCACTAGGCTGTTGTAACAAATTTATATATAAATAAAAAATATATAAAATATATAGCCTCATCAGTGCAAACAATGCAGCCTCATCAGTGCCAACAATGCAGCCTCACTGTGCCAATCTGCAGCCTCACTGTTTCAATCTGCAGCCTCACTGTGCCCATTTGCAGCCTCATCTGTGCCAACAATGCAGCCTTGTCAGTGCCCATCAATACAGCCTCACTGAGCCATCAATGCAGCCTCACTGTGCCCATCTGCAGCCTCATTAGTGTCAACAATGCAACCTCAATGTGCACATCTGTATCCTCATCAGTGCCCATCTGTATCCTCATTAGTACCCATCTGCAGCCTCACTGTGCCCATCTGCAGCCTCACTGTGCCAACAATGCAGCCTCAGTGTGCCCATTTGTATCCTCATCAGTGCCCATCTGCAACCTCGCCAGTACCTTGATTACACACAGCGGGTGTGCCCCGCTGTGTCATGCAGCTGCAGTCTTAATTGTTCGGCGGCCGTCCACTGTAACAAAAGCCCCACCTCCTCATCCATGATAGATGGTCAACAGAACAGGGATACAATGCTGGGAAATGTAATCAGCGTTCCGTCTATCATGGATGAGGAAGCGGGGCTTTGTTACAGTGGACGGCCACCGAACAGAGATTGCAGCTGCATGACACAGCGGCAGACAACCGCTGTTTGTGATTACACAAACGGAGGGAGAGGAGGACTCTGCATTTGGATCGGCCCTGGGCGCCGCTGCAGTTGCAGCTCAAAGTGGCCCCAGGGCAGTCTGGCCCTGCTCCAGGCTGAGAGGCAGGAGATCGTGCCGCACTCGCTGGTGTCCGTGAGCCCACCGTCAAATGCGGGAGTATCCCGCGAGTCGCGAGAGACTTAAGATGTCTGCAGTCATGCAAGACTGTACCCATATAACATTGTTGTTTTTTCTTCACACAAATAGAGCTTTCTTTTGGTGGTATTTGATCACCTCTGGGTTTTTTATTTTTAGCGCTATAAATGAAATTTTTTTTTTTTTTTGCAAATTAGTAATTTTTCTTCATAAATTTTGGTCAAAAATTATACTGCTACATATCTTTGGTAAAAATAATCCAAATCGGTCTAAATTATTTGGTCTTTGTGAAAGGTATAGAATCTACAAGTTATGCTGCCAATCATAGAAAATTGATCACACCTGACAGCCTATTTAATTTCTTGAGACCCCAAGCCAGGACAGGACAAAAAAACCCCCAAATGACCCCTTTTTAGAAAGTAGATAGCCCAAGTTATTTAGTAAGAGGCATGGTGAGTTTTTTTAAGTTGTCATTTTTTGCAAAATGAAGATTTTTTTCTTTTTTTTCACAAAATTGTCATATTAACGGGTTATTTCTCTCACGCAGCATATGCATACCACAAATTATATAGTGCCTGTAAGCCCTCACAGTTACTTTTGGTGGGCGCAGGAACGGGCCCTGCTGTGAAATATTATATCAAGAATTGTAATTACATGCCCCTGTTAAACAGGGGCAGAAAAATTTGGCCTTTGGTGGTAGTGGTGCCACAACACTGTAAGCCCTCACAGTCACTCTTGGGGGGGCACAGGAACGGACCCTTCTGTGAAATATTATATCAAGACTTGTAATTACATGCCCCTGTTAAACAGGGGCAGAAAAATTGAGCCTTTGGCAGTGGTGCCCTAAACCAAAAATATTGTTTGAAGCTAGCATCATCAAGATTGAGGAGGAATAGGATAGTCACTCAGCAAAAGCAGTCTTCAAAGGATGCCAAATCCATAGAAAATTCAATCAGTTACATCAGCTTCAGGTGGATGAAGACGGCTTTGTTATCCACTTCACCAACTCTTCTGCATGTTCTGGCTCAATAACACAGCCAGCAGCAGAAAAAAAGGACAAGCATGCCCCTCGGCCACCTGCAGAGGATGCACCATGTCCACGACCAGCACTATTGACTGTAGACACTGAGGCTACTTGCCCTCTTTTAGTGGCTGCAATGGGAACAGTGAGACTGCATTGGGCACAGTAAGGCTGAATATGGGCACAGTGTGGTTGCAATGGGCACAGTGTGACTGCAATGGGCACAGTGAGGCTGCAATGGGCACAGTGTGGTTGCAATGGGCACAGTGAGGCTGAAATATGGGCACAGGTAGGCTGCAACAGGCACAGTGTGGCTGCAATGGGCACAGTGTGTTTGCAACAGGCACAGTGTGGTTGCAACGGGCACAGTGTGGTTGCAACGGGCACATGTGAAGCTGCATTGATGAGCACAGGTGAGACTGCATTGATGAGCACAGGTGAGGCTGAATTGAGGGGCACAGGTGAGGCTGCACTGATGAAATTGTTGTTAATATTTATTTCTGTAACTTATTTTTGCATAAAACATTTAAGTGTCATTTCATGAGATAACTTATAAGGGCGTGTTTAGGAGCGGGGCAGGGTAGGGATTGAGTGGGGCACTGGTGGCCAGTAACCCTTGAGGCCTGGCTAGTAGTTTAGGACTTGAAATTTTGAGCCCTGTATATACATATTAATACACCTCCTGAAGTGTATTAGAAAAGTATAGATATAGGCTACACTGGATGCAGATATATATATATATATATATATATACACACACATACATACATATACACAAGACTGTATATCTATATTAATACACTGCTTGCACTGACTGAATATAGAGTAAACACTGAATTTATAGGCTATGCTAAATGCAGAGTGTGTATATATATATATATATATATATATATATATATATATATATATATAGTATATATATATAGGTCACGTCATCCAGGGGCCCTTGGATGACGTGACCTATCACGAAACGCGTAGGGTGGAGCAGGACAACGCGCTGACGTCACCTCCAGACTGTGTGTTCTCTTCCAGCAGGACGGGTTTGTCTGTGTGTGTTCGGCCGACACACCGGACTTTAGGCTTGTTTTTTGGACATTCTATGTAAGTGTGTTTTTGACTTTCCTATACAATAAAGCTAAAAGGTTTTACACGATTGGAGTTTCCCACTTTGTGTTACATGCTGAATTTACCACTGCACCGATCGGGTCCCCTGATGTTCTGAGGCACAGCCGCAGCAGTCCAGTCCGGGAGTCATACAGCTGATATGCCCGTTATGATCCTCTGTAATGGGGGATCATTTTCGTCTGGTAAGAAGTAACCCCTTCTGTACTGGTGGTGGTTCACATCTTTTGCTGCATTGAAGTTGAAGATGTCCTTACAAGTGAACTTTTGGAGCTTGTGTCTTGCACGGGTGGACTAGTTTTTTTATCACAATGAGAGACTTTCTTTCTTCTTTATATATAAAAAAATATCACAAGTGCACATAATGTTCTATCAATGACGAGCATTTAGATATATTGATAAGGGCATTCTTATTTTTGTTTATCTATTTTGTTCAGTCAGTGAGGGATACATTAGATATATCACTGTATATATATATATTTTTTTACATTTAATAGAGCGATTCAGTTGTTTTTTCTATAATATTATCATTATTCTTAGGCTCACTTGGAAAAAAAAAAAGCCTTTGAAACTTCGTTTGCAACTCCATCACTATCACCAGGAAAGCAGCTTCAATATTATCCCATTAAAGAAGAGAATTGTGCGCTGCATTTGGAGATTTCATCTTTTGCCACGTCACGAATGTTAATTCTCCATTACGAACGCTAGTTTACAAGACCAGCCGCTTCTGCTTATGAGCATGCGTGAACTTTTGTGCGACGGACTTGTGTACACACGATCAGAAAGTCAGACAACAAAATTTTGTTGGCGGAAAATTTGAGAACCTGCTAGCAAACATTTTTGGCAGAAAGTCCGACAACAAATGTTCGATGGAGCATACACACGGTCGGACTTTCCGCCAACAAGCTCACATCCAACATTTCCCGTTGGAAAGTCTGATCGTTTGTACGGGGCATCAGAAGGATGATCTATTGGGTGGAGTTGGTGATGGTGCGGAGGAGGAATTACGGGTGAAATGATATATGGGTCTATGAACTTACTTTTGGATTATACTACAGACACCCTAAGATTTATGAGAAGAGGGAGAGTCGGCTGTTCCAACAAGTACAAGCTGGGAAAACTAAACTACGAAGACACAAGATTAAGACTTAAGCCGTGTACACTTTCTGATGGGAAATGTTGGATGACAGGCTGTTGGCGGAAAATCCGACCGTGTGTACGCTCCATCAGACAATTGTTGTTGGACTTTGGCTAGCAGGTTCTCAAATTTTCCGTGGACAAATGTGTGTTGTCGGCTTTTCCGAGCGTGTGTACACAAGTCCGTCGGACAAAAGTCCAAAGTACAAACACGCATGCTCAGAAGCAAGGACAAGCCAGAAGAGGTCTTGTAAACTAGCGCTCGTAATTAACATTTGTGACGCGGCAAATTATGAAATCTCGAAATGCAGCGCACAATTCTCTTCTTCTTTAATGGGATAATAATGAAGCAGCTTTGCTGGTGATACTGATGGAGTTATTGCAAAAGAATTTTCAAAGGCTTTTTTTTTCTAGTGATATCAAGATTATGATTATTATGCTTGCTTTTTTTTTTTTTTGGGCAAGTTACCACAACACCATTATTGGGGTCCCCTCCAATTTCATACCAGACCCTTGGGGGGGCCCCATGCCAAAATAAAAAAACAGCATGGGGCCCCCAAAATCCATACCAGACCCATAGGGACTGATATGCATGGGGAAACCCTATGCGTTTTTTTCATTTTTTTTTGTATTGCCGGGTGATGACAATTTTTTTTTTTTTTTTTTTACAAATGTCAGTTTTCCTGCAGCAGGCTCTATACACAGTACAGATGCACTACTTTACAGGCAGACTAAGGGGACCCCTCAGGCACTATATTTAAAGGAATTTTTCATTTTTTATTGTTTCACTTTAAGCACTTAAAGCGGAGTTCCACCCATATAAAAGTCAGCAGCTACAAAAAGTGTAGCTGCTGACTTAACAATCGGACACTCATCTGTCCCACAGTCCAGCGATGCGGGCGAATGAAGCCACGCTCCTCTCCCCCTCCTCGGCGCTGGCATTATGACTGTGGGCGCCCGGCTGTGGCTTCACAGCCAGGCATGCACTTCGCATATGTGAGCCGCGCTGTGATTAGCCGGGCAATCTTCTGGGACCTGTGACGTGTCCCAGAAGATTGTACGGAGGGAGAGGGGGAGAGGTGAACTTCCTTCCGGCTCCGCGGAGCCCCGGGAGAAAGTGGGAGCTGGATGCCCCTAAAAAGAGTATCTGCTCCCCCCCCCCAAAAAAATTACATTCTGTCACAGACCTAGCCGGGACAGAGGCTGTTGGAGAGGACTGTATGCAAGCCTGTTGCCTTTTGATTATGGGCCCTAGCATTTGGGGGAATGGTGCTCTCTGTGAGCTGTATGCCTGGGGACCCTGGGGTTGGTGTTACGTTGGATTCAGCTCCATGTCCCCCCAAAACACACAGACTCTGGAACCCGTTATATGCCATATTAGAATGATAAGACTGAATTATACTGTTGGGACACATCCTGTGAGGAGATGCTAATTTCATCAACTCCACTCACCTGTCTGATGTCAGCTATAATGTGTTTAATGTAAATAAGTTTAGTCTAGGTTCTAAGGGTATTCAACTCATTGTTGTTTGTTCTAATTAACCCTGTGTTGATGTTTATGGTAATGTGTGTAAATTGAATGAGCTGATCACATTGTCCTCTATACAATGTAGGAGACGGGACGACTCCTATTGGAGCTCATGTTAATTAGGTTAGCTTTGAGTCATCCTGGTGTATAAATGTGTGGGAGATCTCAAATAAAGAGTAGTTCTGATGTACTCCAAGACTGGTGTTGTCTAGTTCTTGGGGGTTCCTATAGCCAGATCCATTGGACTCGTGTTCCAGAACTTAGGAAGCGGTATACTGACGGAAACACTCAAGCGGAGTGTGGGACGTTCCGTGACATTGGTGGCAAGCAGCGGGAAAGCTTCCTGAAGTCTGGGATATCCAAACCTCCAACTGGATCCAAGATCAGCATAGCAGACTTCAGTCACCCCAGCGGAGATATGGACCTGGCATCAGAATTCCCGGGGCTGCTGCGGATCATCCTTTCAACGTACACCAGGACTGTGTCGGAGGATGAATACCTGGAGCTCAGGCAGCTGATTCGGGTGGAGCTCTGGATTGCAGCCCTCCGTCTCGCTGGTATAAAACAGGGCAAGTGCTTTCCAACCCAAGGCAACAGGCTTGCATACAGTCCTCTCCAACAGCCTCTGTCCCGGCTAGGTCTGTGACACATTCCAAATATGGCATGTCAGGGGGTCACCTGCACTTAAGGCGGAAGTTCCATTTTTGGGTGGAACTCCACTTTAAGGACCGAGCCTCTTTTTTACACTTGTTGTTTACAAGTTAAAATCAGTTGCTAGAAAATAACTTTAATAAAATGGCAGTCGTTGAAATACTTTGTCACACCGTATTTGCGCAGCGGTCTTACAAGTGCACTTTTTTTGGAAAAAAAATACACTTTTTTGAATAAAAAAATAAGACAACAGTAAAGTTAGCCCAATTTTTTTTTATATTGTGAAAGATAATGTTACGCCGAGTAAATTGATACCCAACATGTCACGCTTCAAAATTGCGCCCGCTCGTGGAATGGCGACAAACTTTTACCCTTTTAACTCTCCATAGGCGATGTTTCAAAATTTCTACAGGTTACCAGTTTTGAGTTACAGAGGAGGTCTAGGGCTAGAATTATTGCTCTCGCTCTAGCGATCACGGAGATACCTCACATGTGTGATTTTTTTTTCTTATTTATTTTACTTTTAATTTTTTATTTTGACACTGTCTTTTTTTCTAAAAACATTTGGGTCACTTTTATTCCTATTACAAGGAATGTAAACATCCCTTGTAATATAAAAAAAAAGCATGACAGGACCTCTTAAATATGAAATCTGGGGTCAAAGAGACCCCAGATCTCATATTTACACTAAAATGCAATAAAAAAAAAAAATTCTCCTTTAAGAGCTATGGGCGGAAGTGACATTTGACATTGCTTCCACCCTCCCATGCTATGGAGCCGAGCAGGGGCCATCTTCCCCTCAGTCGGCAACCAGGCATCCACGGGAGAGGACGCAATCGTCTCCGCCGCTACTAGCGAGCCCGGTAAGCGGCATAGACGACCGGAACGCGGTGAGGTTGGGGCCCCTCTTTCGCCGCCGATAAAAGTAATCTTGCGGCAAATCCGCCACAGAGACCATTTTTATCTAAAGAGAAACGCACAGCGTTCCTGAACATACTGGGGTTATGGCAGCTAGCTGCCATAACCCCAGGATTTAGTGTCAAAGTACGGGTACGTCACTTTGCGTGAAGTGGTTAAGCATAATTAAAATCACTGCAGTACCCGGACCCCCATACCCCTTTTATGGCCAATGACTTCCATATAAGCCTTCAAAATGGGGACTTTTCATTTTTCATGTTCGGGTCCCATAGACTTTAATAGAGCTTGCAGCTCGAGTCAGAACTTCTTCCCTGTTCGGGAGTTCTGGTGCGAACCGAGAGTTGTTCAGCCCATCACTAATCCTTACACATGACATATCACCTTCTCATAGAAACATAATACAAAAAGGAACACGCTTGGTAGGTTGGGTTTGAAATGTATTTATTCTGTTCTGAACAGATTGATCAGAGGGCAGAGTCAACCAATATGTGATACCATGGAGGTATCCGGACAAACATTTTCTACACTCAGAAAATAAATATGACTTCTCCTCTTGTATAGCAAAGTTTGACTTCCATGTATAACATTTTCCACACTTAGGGCAGGAATACGGCTTCTCCCCTGTATGAGATCTTTGATGTTTGATAAGTTCTTATTTCAGTTTATAACATTTCCCACACTTAAGACAGGGTTACAGCTTCTTCACTCTGCAAGATCTGTGATGTGTGACAAGCCCTGATTTCCGTAGATGACATTTATCACACTAAGGGCAGGAAAATAGCTTTTCAAGTGTGTGGCAAAACTGATGTACAGTTTTGCCCTGTACACACAATAGAATTTTCCGACAACAAATGTTGGATGTGAGCTTGTTATCAGAAAGTCCGACCGTGTGTATGCTCCATAGAACATTTGTTGTCAGAATTTCTGCAAACAAATGTTTGAGAGCAGGTTGTCAAATTTTCGACAACAAAACTTGTTGTCAGAAATTCCCAGCGTGTATACATAAGTCCGACGCACAAAAGTCCACGCATGCTCGGAATCAAGCAGAAGAGCCGCACTGGCTATTGAACTTTTTCTTGGCTCGTCGTACATGTTGTACGTCACCGCGTTCTTGACGTTCGGAATTTCTGACAACATTTGTGTGACCGTGTGTATGCAAGACAAGTTTGAGCCAACATCCTTGGGAAAAAAATCCACGGTTTTGTTGTCGGAAAATCCTATCGTGTGTACGCGACATAACACTTGATGTTTGTCAGGACAGGTGTACGGCTTCTACAGTGTGGGATCTCTGATGTTTAATAAGGTCTGATTTCTGTGAAAAACATTTCCCGCACTCAGAACAGAAATACGGCTTCTCCCCTGTGTGAATCCTCTGATGTCTGCAAAGACTGGACTTCTCTGAAAAACATTTCTCGCACTCTGGGCAGGAATACGGCTTCTCCCCTGTGTGAGATCTTTGATGTCTAACAAGGTCTGCTTTCTGTTGAAAAAATTTCCTGCACTCATGACAGGGATACAGCTTCTTCTCCCTGTGAGACTTCTGATGATTGCAAAGACTGGACAACCGTAAAAAACATTTCCCACATTCAGAGCAGGAATACAGCTTCTTCGGTGTATGAGATCTTCGATGTACAATAAGGTTTGAGTTCTGTGAAAAACATTTCCCGCATTCAGGGCAGGAATATGGTTTTTCCCCAGTATGAATCTTCTGATGTCTGTAAAGATTAGATTTCTCTGAAAAACATTTCCCACATTCAGGGCAGGAATATGGCTTCTCGCCTGTGTGAGATCTCTGATGTGTTAGAAGGTCTGCTTTTTGAGAAAAACACTTCCCACATTGCATACAGGAAAATGGCTTCTCCCCTGTATGAATCATCTGATGTTTGTGAAGAGCAGATATCTCTGAAAAATATTTCCTGCACTCAGAGCAGGAATACGGCTTCTCACCTGTGTGAGATCTCTGATGTTTAACAAGGTCTGATTTCCGTGAAAAACATTTTCCACACTCAGGACAGGAATATGGCTTCTCCCCTGTATGAACCCTCAGGTGTCTGCAAAGACCGGATGTGTCTGCAAAACACTTCCCGCACTCCAGGCAGGAATAAGGCTTCTCTCCTGTGTGATATCTTTGATGTTTAACTAATTCTGAATTCTTTGAAAAACATTTACCACACTCAGAACAGGAATGGACCTTCTTACCCATGTGAGATCTCTGACGTACAGTAAGACTTAATTCAGAGCTAAAACTTTCCCCAAATTCAAGAGAGGAAAATTTCCCCTCCCCCTGAATTCCGGCACCATCCCTCACAGTATGAGGTTGCTCAGATTCAGAGGGATTTGATGGTCCATCCACACTGTGAAGTCCACCATCCATAGCTGAGCTCATTGTCTTTTCTCCTGCACAATCTCTTGTGCTGTCCTCATCTTCCATTTTACAACCTGGAGATAAAGTGAGACATTCATTTAAAAGTTTCTCAATGATGTGTTCTGGAAACATAAAAACATAATTGTTATATACATTACCTAAATCAAGATTTTATCTGGTAAAGGCAGATATGAGTAAGCAGTTGTTATCTATGGATGTCCCAACAAGCCGGGACCCTTCTCTCCTTCACTCAAAAGGCCTGTGGTCCTCCTACATTTAAGCAGTCTGGAGAGCAGGAACCCTTGAGGACTGGGAGGTGCATGCTTTTCACACAACAAGACCAGGCACTGGGTCATGTGATCTCTGATAAACAAGAGGTTCAAATTTCAGCCTTGTAGAATAGGGTGACCAGACATTCCCGGAGTACGTCTGTCCCCGGATTGCAGGGGCGGTGCCAGGTGCAGGCTGATCCTGGGCGGGTGCTGAGGCGGGGGGGGGCGGTGCATCCCAGGTGCCACACACAGGGGGGTGTGTCAGGCCGACCTCTCCCACTGTGTCAGCTGCTGTCCCACAAGTCCCGCCTCCTGGTTTTCTCCTTCGACAGACAGCACACTTGTCCAATGGACATGTGCTGTCTCTCATAGGTAAGAGCCAGTCCAGGAGGCAGGGCTTGTGTGACAGCGGGTACCCGGCAATTCAAATTAAAGCTGACACAGTGGGAGACACCGGCCTGAAACAACCCCCCTCAGCGGACTGCCCCCTCTGCCTCAGCACTCGCCCAGGATCTGTGTGATGATCAGCTCTCCTCTGCCCTGCACAGGTGAGGCTGCATCGCTGGGCACACGTGAGGCTGCATCGCTGGGCACACGTGAGGCTGCATCGCTGGGCACACGTGAGGCTGCATCGCTGGGCACACGTGAGGCTGCATCGATGGGCACACGTGAGGCTGCATCGATGGGCACACGTGAGGCTGCATCGATGGGCACACGTGAGGCTGCATCGATGGGCACACGTGAGGCTGCATCGATGGGCACACGTGAAGCTGCATAGATGGGCAAACGTGAGGCTGCATAGATGGGCAAACGTGAGGCTGCATAGATGGGCAAACGTGAGGCTGCATAGATGGGCACACGTGAAGCTGCATAGATGGGCACACGTGAGGCTGCATAGATGGGCACATGTGAGGCTGCATTGCTGGGCACACGTGAGGCTGCATTGCTGGGCACTGGTGAGGCTGCATACATGGGCATGTGCATTGTTTATGTAGTGCACTCCTGAACTATGCACTCTGTTTTTTCTCTGTCTTATCTTCATAACATTTGGTAGTCATATCTCAAAAAATTCTAAGCAGTATCTTTTTTTAATCTTTATTTATAGACGAAATAACGTATATATCATACAATCATTTCACACATAGTACATACACTGCATATATCATTTGAGGAAGATATGCTTATAAAATACCGTATTTATCGGCCTGTAACTTTTTCCCCCTGAAAACAGGAAAAACAGTGCCTGTGTGTTATACGTCAATATATTTTTTTTTTTTACCAACGGGGCGGTCCACCCCGAGTGCCACACATTGGGGGGGGGGGGGGGGGGGGTCATGCCGGCCGCCCCGCCTCTCGTGGTCCTGAGACAGCCCACCAATGTATTCTAAAGATTAAAAAAAAAAAAAAAAAAAATCACTGCCAGCCCCTTCCATAGATCCTTTGTAGACTGTGTAAGTGTCATAGTAAACCGAAGGCCGCAAATACCTCATTCCCGCCATTCTTTCCGGCCGCTCTCCTCCTCCGAGTGTAGCTTTAGATTGGAGGAGGAGAGCAGTCACGTGAAACATCAGAGGAGAGCGATCATGTGACCAGCCAGAAAGAATGGAGCTAATGAGGTATTTGCAGGCTTTGGTTTACAATGACAGTGACACAGTGTAGGAAGAATGTATGAGAAGGGACTGGCAGATTTTTTTTTAACCGCTTAAGCCCCGGACCATTTGGCTGGCCAAAGACCAGAGCACTTTTTGCGATTCGGCACTGCGTCGCTTTAACTGACAATTGCGCGGTCGTGCGACGTGGCTCCCAAACAAAATTAACGTCCTTTTTTCCCCACAAATAGAGCTTTCTTTTGGTGGTATTTGATCACCTCAGCGGTTTTTATTTTTTGCGCTATAAACAAAAAAATTGCATCAATTTTGAAAAAAAAACGCATTCTTTTTTACTTTTTGCTATAATAAATATCCTCAAAAAAATATATTAAAAAAAAATTTTCCCTCAGGTTTAGGCCGATACGTATTCTTTTTTTTTTTTTTTTTTACCAAAAACATCGCTATAAGCCTTTATTGATTGGTTTGCGCAAAAGTTATAGCGTCTACAAAATAGGGGATAGTTTTATGGCATTTTTATTAATAATTTTTTTTTTTTTAATACTAGTAATGGCGTTGATCAGCGCTTTTTATCGTGACTGCGACATTATGGCGGACAGATCGGACACTTTTGGCGCTATTTTGGGACCATTCACATTTATACAGCGATCAGTGCGATTAAAAATGCATTGATTACAGTGTAAATGTGACTGCAGTGAAAGGGGTTAAGTGTGTCCTAGGGAGTGATTCTAACTGTGGGGGGGAGGGGCTACGTGTGACACAACACTGATCACTGCTTCCGATTACAAGGAGCTGTGATCAGTGTCACTAGGCAGAATGGGGAGATGCTTGTTTACATCAGCATTTCCCCGTTCTTCCTCTCCGTGAGACGATCGCGGGTATCCCCGCGGACATCGAGTCTGCGGGACCCGCGATCACACTCACGGAGCTCGCGGTGGACGCGCCCGCAAACCGCTTCTTAAAGGACAACCTACAGGTATGTTAAATATGCCCTGTACGTGCCCTTCTGCCGACGTATATCGGCGCGGGGCGGTCGGCAATCGGTTAAACTTTAGAGTATGCTGGCAGTGCTGACCCAGAAGACTGGGGTGTCTCCTGGGAGTTCAGGAGGTCTGTGCAATGTGCGGGGGTCTGCATAGTTTAATTGCAGGGGTCTGTTTAATGTAAAGGGGGGTCTGTGTAATGTAAAGGACATGCTTTGGAATGTAAAGGGGTCCGTGGAAAGTTTTTTTCCTGAAACTTCCCTCTTAACCACTGCAGCCCCGAAAGAATTTACCCCCTTCCTGACAGAGCACTTTTTGCGATTCGGCACTGCGTCGCTTTGACAATTGCGCGGTCGTGCGACGTGGCTCCCAAACAAAATTGATGACCTTTTTTTCCCACAAATAGAGCTTTCTTTTAGTGGTATTTGATCATCTCTGCGCTTTTTATTTTTTGCGCTATAAACAATTTTGAAAAAAAACGCATTATTTTTTACTTTTTGCTATAATAAAACTCCCCCAAAAATATATAAAAATTTTTTTTTTCCTCAGTTTAGGCCAATATGTATTCTTCTACATATTTATATTATTTAAAAAATAAATAAATAAAAAAATCACAATAATCGATTATTGATCGGTTTGCGCAAAAGTTATAGCCTTTACAAAATAGGGGATAGTTTTATGGCATTTTTATTAATAATTTTTTTTTTTTTTTTATTAACTTACGGCGATCAGCGATTTTTATTGTGACTGCGACATTATGGCGGACACATCGGACATTCTTGGGACCATTGTCATTTATACAGCAATCAGTGCTATAAAAATGCACTGATAACTGTGTAAATGACACTGGCAGTGAAGGGGTTAACCACTAGGTGGCAGTGTAGGGGTTAAGTGTGTCCTAGGGGCGTGTTTCTAACTGTGAGGGGCATGGCTGTGTGTGACACGTCACTGATCTCTGCTCCGATGACAGGGTGCAGAGATCAGTGACACTTGTCACTAGGCAGAATGGGGAGATGCTCATTTACAGTAGCATCTTCCTCCCCGTGAGGCGATCGCGGGTATCCCCGCGGCGATCGAGTCCACGGGACCCGCAACCCGACTCACGGAGCTTGCCGCGGGCAAGAGACGCGAGGGCAAAAAAAACAATAAGAAGGACCCAAACTGCATTAGAAAGGAGAAATGTAGCAATATAAATATAATTTTGAAATTGAAAACTTAAAGCAAACCAAACAAAGTGATAACTAACAATGTAAAAGCATGATGCGGCTACAAAACTTGGAAATACAAAGCAATAGCCTTACTAAATGAACTGTAAGCAGCATGTGGAGTCTCACTCCTCATGCTGCAAAATGAAACAGAGTCTCTAATGAAACAACTGCAGACAGAACGTGGAGTGAAGTTGAACACTCCCTCCACAGAACAAGTGACCGTAGTCCTGGAATTCTGGTGATAAGCAGCACTGGAGGTCATTTCCTTTTCTATGTTCCTTCTTAATTTTCATTCCAAAAAAACTGTAAATAGAGTTTTATGGTAGCCTTCAGCTACAAGCCTGCCTAAAGATGAGGGACCAAGGAACATTCTATGTTATTATATTTGTGCTACTGTAAAACACAACCTAATGCTGCCAGATGAACCCCAGAAGCTATATAAATTATACATAGGGGTTGATTTACTAAAACTGGAGAGTACGAAATCTGGTGCAGCTGTACATTGTAGCTAGGCATGAGCTTCGAGTTTGAGTCGAACTCGAACAGCGAACAATTTGGGGTGAAATTCGAACACCCTTTAAAAGTGTGTTTCCCGTGTTTAGAACAGTCTGACAGCAAAATGACATTTCAAAGGAAAAAAAGTAATTTAAAACTACTCGCGGCTATTAATGAATTGCCGGTCCGACAATACACATAAAAGTTCATTGATAAAAACGGCATGGGAATTCCCCACAGGGGAACCCCGAACCGAAATACCGAAAATTTTAAAAAAATGACGTGGGGGGTCCCCCTAAATTCCATACCAGGCCCTTCAGGTCTGGTATGGATATTAAGGGGAACCCCGGCCAAAATTCAAAAAAAAAAAAAATTGGCATGGGGTCCCCCCAAAAATCCATACCAGACCCTTATCCGAGCACGCAACCTGGCAGGCCGCAGGAAAAGAGGGGGGGACAAGAGAGCGCCCCCCCCCCTCCTGAACCGTACCAGGCCACATGCCCTCAACATTGGGAGGGTGCTTTGGTGTAGCCCCCCAAAACACCTTGTCCCCATGTTGATGGGGACAAGGGCCTCATCCCCACAGCCCTTGCCCGGTGGTTCTTGGGGTCTGCGGGCGGGGGGCTTATCGGAATCTGGAAGCCCCCTTTAACAAGAGGACCCCCAGATCCCGGCCCTCCCCCCTGTGTGAAATGGTAAGGGGGTATTTGTACCCCCTACCATTTCACAAAAAAACTGTCAAAAATGTTAACAATGACAAGAGACAGTGTTTGACTATTCCGTTATTTAAATGCTTCTTCTTTCTTCTATCTTCTATCTTCCTTCGGTTTCTTCCTCCATCTTCTTATTCTTCTTCTGGTTCTTCTGGTTCTTCCTCCGGTGTTCTTGTCCGGCATCTTCCTCCGCAGCGTCTTCTTCCCTTCTTCTCCCCGCATCCATGATGGCATGGTGGGAGGCTCCCGCTGTGTGACGCTTCTCCTCTTCTGACGGTTCTTAAATAACGGAGACCCCGCCCCCTCTGACATCACGGGGAATGCCACAGGGAAGTCCCCGTGCGTCAGAGGGGGCAGGGTCACCGGGTGGCCCCGCCCTCCATTATTTAAGAGCCGTCAGAAGAGGAGAAGCGTCACACAGCGGGAGCCTCCCACCATGCCATCATGGATGCGGAGCGGCCCGAGGGGAAGAAGGGAAGAAGACGCTGTGGAGGAGATGCTGGACGAGAACACCGGAGGAAGAACCAGAAGAACCAGAAAAAGTAGAAGATGGAGGAAGAAACCGAAAGAAGATAGAAGAAAAAGAAGCATTTAAATAAAGGAGTTGTCAAAAACTGTCTCTTGTCATTTTTAACATTTTTGACACTTTTTTTGTGAAAGGGTAGGGGTACTTTTGTACCCCCTTACCATTTCACACAGGGGGGAGGGCCGGGATCTGGGGGTCCCCTTTTTAAAGGGGGCTTCCAGATTCCGATAAGCCCCCCGCCCGCAGACCCCCACAACCACCGGGCAAGGGTTGTGGGGATGAGGCCCTTGTCCCCATCAACATGGGGACAAGGTGTTTTGGGGAGCTACCCCAAAGCACCCTCCCAATGTTGAGGGCATGTGGCCTGGTACGGTTCAGGAGAGGGGGGCGCTCTCTCATCCCCCCCTCTTTTCCCGTGGCCTGCCAGGTTGCATGCTTGGATAAGGGCCTGGTATAGATTTTGAGGGGGACCCCACGCCATTTTTTTTATTTTGGCCGGGGTTCCCCTTAATATCCATACCAGACCTGAAGGGCCTGGTATGGAATTTAGGGGGACCCCCACATCATTTTTTTTTAAATTTTGGTTCGGGGTTCCCCTGTGGGGAATTCCCATGCCGTTTTTATCAATGAACTTTTATGTGTATTGTCGGACCGGCAATTCATTAATAGCTGCGAGTAGTTTTAAACAACTTTTTTTCCTTTGAAATGTCATTTTGCTGTCAGACTGTTCTAAACACGGGAAACATGCGCCCCTTTACAGGCATACTATAGACACCCCCCAGGTACAAAATTTAAAGGGATATTACACTTTTATTGTTTCACTTTAAGCATTATTAAAATCACTGCTCCCGAAAAAAACGGCCGTTTTTAAAACTTTTTTTTGCATTGATCCATGTCCCCTGGGGCAGGACCCGGGTCCCCAAACACTTTTTATGACAATAACTTGCATATAAGCCTTTAAAATTAGCACTTTTGATTATTCATGTTTGTGTCCCATAGACTTTAACGGTGTTCACGTGTTCGAACAAATTTTTTGCCTGTTCGCAAGTTCTGGTGCGAACCGAACAGGGGGGTGTTCGGCTCATCCCTAATTGTAGCCCATCAGCTTCTAACTTCAATTAACCACTTAAGGACCGAGCCTCTTTCTGAGATTTGTTGTTTTCAAGTTAAAAACATTTTTTTTTTGCTAGAAAATTACTTAGAAACCCCAAACATTATACTTTTTTTTTCCGAACACCGCAGACAATAAAATGGCGGTCGTTGCAATACTTTCTGTCACACCGTATTTGCGCAGCGGTCTTACAAGCGCACTTTTTTTGGAAAAAATAAATTTTTTTGAATTAAAAAATAAGACAACAGTAAAATTAGCCCATATTTTTTTTTATATTGTGAAAGATAATATTACACAGAGTAAATTGATACCCAACATGTCACGCTTCAAAATTGTGCCCGCCTCAAAACTTTCACCCTTAAAAATCTCCATAGGCGACGTTTAAAAGATTCTACAGGTTGCATGTTTTAAGTTACAGAGGAGATCTAGGGCTAGAATTATTGCTCTCGCTCTACCGATCGCAGCGATACCTCACATGTGTGGTTTGAACACTGTTTTAATATGCGGGCGCTACTCACGTATGCGTTCGCTTCTTCACGCGAGCTCGTCGGGACGGGGCGCGTTTAAAATTTAATTTTTTTTATTATTTTTACACTGTTTTTTTAAGAAAAAAAATGTCACTTGTATTCCTTTTACAAGGAATGTAAAAAATCCCTTGTAATAAAAAAAAGCATGACAGGACCTCCTAAATATGAGATCTGGGGTCAAAAAAACCCCAGATCTCATATTTACACTAAAATGCAATAAAAAAAAAAAAAAATTGTCATTTAAAAAAATAAATTGGCCCTTTAAGAGCTATGGGCAGAAGTGACGTTTTGATGTCGCTTCCGCCCTGCAGTGTCATGGAGACGGGTGGGGGCCATCTTCCCCTCACTCATCTCCATGTCAACCCAGGGGGCCGCCGCGATCCAGTGCCCTCCGCCACTTACCGGAGCCGTTGGCAGTGGCGGAGGGCACCGGATCGCGACCGATAAAAGTGATCTCGCTGTGAATCCGCCGCAGAGACCACTTTTATCTTGTAGTGGACCGCCCGCTGAGGACGGGGATACCAGGGTTATGGCAGCTAGCTGCTGCCATAACGATATCTTCCTTCAAACTGCCGCTGTATAACGACGGCGGGCGGTCCTTAAGTGGTTAAGCTTGGACAGAAAACCTGAAAGCTGATTTTTATGCAGAGCTGCACCAGATTTTGCACTCTCCAGTTCTAGTAATTCAACCCCATTGTGTCTGCAGCAGAGAGAAGGGGGTTTATCTGAGAGAAAAGAAGTTCTAATGTGCAGAACATGTATCAGTGACTATTATCAACCTATTATTGGCTGATAATCACTCATCTCCCTCCCTACTCTGGACCAATCAGTGTGCAGTAACAGAGCAGAGATAACAGAAGAATATAGTATGTCTCACCTGTGCTGATCTCTGTAGGATTGTCCTCCTCTTTTTTCAATGTCCTCATCATTCCAGCCTCCTCCGTATATTGCTGATCATCCCTCACATACGTCTCTTCTACTTCACCCTCAACTTTCATGTTCATCAGATCTTCACCCTAAACCAACAGAATGGTAGAAAATAACATCTGTAAAATAGAAGTATTTATGATGTGAGATCACACAGAAAATATCGTCTTCCGGATCAATAAGCGGACTCTGTACGCTCGGCGGATCAACAGAGGTCTTTCGGTCCCCAATCTTCAGGCATACTACACGGCAGCGAACACAGTCCCACTATCTCACCTTCATGACACATATCAAATGCCGCTATGGGCCACCATTGATCTGGTCGAATCTCACCCTATTCCCATTTCCTCTGTACCCTGGCTCCCCCCCCCACAAAATGCCCACATGGGTTTGGGCCATGTATGACACACTCTCTTTGCCTATGGGACTCTGTTAAATTCTTGGCAGGACTACTATCCCCCCCCCCCACTTACCATTACTGCGTCTTACTCACTGCCCTTTATTTCCTCCAGTTGTGAGAATAATAAACAATTCTCGTGGTGGACGGATAATGGATTCACTGACATTCATTCTCTGTTCACCCCTACGAGAATAATAACATTCGCTGTTCTCAGATCTTCCCATGATATCCTCCTTCGGGAACATTATAGTTACCTTCAAAACATTAATTCTCTGTTCACCCCTACGAGAATAAAAACATTCGCTGTTCTCAGATCTTCCCATGATATCCCCCTTCGGGAACATTATAGTTACCTTCAAATTAAACACTTTCTCCAACAACTCACAAAGGCCCGACCTACCCCATACACCTTAACCCCCTTTGAAAGCATCTGCAGGGCTAAACCCCATTCCCCGGGATTAATATCTTTTCTTTACTCCTCAATCATTTCCTCTAGGAAACCCCCAGTGAGAGCGTATCATCTCCAAGAGACTTGGGTAAACAGTTGGACCCAGAGGACTGGCAAATCATGACAATAGCCCTTACGAAGAGTTCTAGGAATGTTCTCATTCTGGAAGATGCATACAAAGTGTTCTATAGATGGTATTATATGCCAGCTAGACTAGCTAGTTTTATACCTTCCTATTCCCCTCACTGTTACCGGGGTTGTTCGCAGGAAGGTACCATGGCCCACATTTGATGGACTTGTCTCAAAGCATGTAGACTATGGGTCAGGGTAGGGCTGGAAGATTTTCCTAAAAAAAAAAAACTCAATTCACGATTTGAATTGAGTTTTTTTTTTTTCTTGTGGACACCGTGCCGGTCTCGAGGAGCTGCGGGCAGGAGTTTTTAAGTGAGGCTAGTCCGTGGTGTCCGGTCTAGCGGACTAGGCCGAAGCCACGGCCTCGCCTAAAAACTCCTGCCCGCAGCTCCTCGAGACCGGCGCGGTGGGAAAAAAAAAAAAAAAAAAAATCAATTTGCTTAAATTTTGAATTGATTTGCCCTCTCAACCCGATTCAAGATTTAAATCGATTTTTTTCTCCAACCTTAAAAGAGACCCCTAAGAAGCCCTTCTGTGTAAACCTATCCTTGAACTCCTCCGACCGAAACGCCAATTGGCCCTGCACCTTTTTTTTAATGCAACTAAGTTGACCATTGCGAGGGCATGGAAAACCCCAGTACTCCGCTTCGAAGCAGTTAAAAACCGCATGAACGACATTATGATTAATGAGAAACTGGCGGCCCTCATCTCTGATACTCACAAAAAATTTCTCAGGGTCTGGCAACCATGGATATCAATACAACCAGTCCTCCGGGTTCAACAGCACCCACCCCCCGCCCCCCAACGGACTCTTCCCTCCTTTCTCTCCTCCTTTTTTTTTCTCTTATATCCCCACTTGTCTTCTACAGTCTAACCATTCCTTTTCTATATACTTTCTCTGACACTCCGGGTTTCCAGGAGTCGGTCCAGTGAAGATGGTTACAGTGATGAAAAAAATAAAATGAAAAAAAAAAACAAAAAATAAAAAACAAACAATTATTTTTCTCTTATCCATAATCAATATGCAGTTAATCTATGTATGCACCCCTCTTTATTGCTTGGGGTTTCCGAGCTTTTGCCTACCATACAATATACTCTGGGGCATTAAATAATCTTCATTGCGATGTATCGCTGCTGCTTTCTATTGTACTGATGAATATTGTACCATGTATATAACATCCCTTTGTTGCGATCTTCCTCTCTATCTTATGTTTGATGTAACCATCACACTGTTACACTAATCTGTTGAATTTACTTTACTACCAATAAAGACTTAGTAAAAGAAAATATCATCATCCTGTAGAGTCCACACATGTTCCTCCTCACGTATTACTGATTTACTATCAGATATATCAGTCTGGATGTCACACCACTTCCTCAAACTTAATCTATACAAGACTGAATTTATCATTTTTCCTACCCCACGTGCCTCTTCCCCTGATCTCTCTGTCAAAAACAATGGCACAACTATAAGTCCATCCCCGCATGCCAAGGTCCTAGATGTAGTCCTGGATTTTAAAGTCTCATTTAAGCCCCACGCCGAATCACTGTCCAAATCCTGCCGCCTCAACCTCCGCAACATCTCCAAAATATGCCCCTTTCTAACCAATGACACAACAAAGCTCTTAATTCACTCGTTGGTCACCTTTTGCCTTGACTACTGCAACTCCCTCCTCATTGGCTTACCTCTACATAGTCTATCCCCCTTTAATCCATCATGAATGCTGCTGCCAGACTCATCCACCTTACCAATCGCTCTGTGTCTGCTACTCCTCTTTGTTAATCCCTCCACTGGTTTCCGCTCACCCAACAAATTAAATTCAAAATACAAACAACTTACAAAGCCATCCACAACTTAGCCTCCAGCTACATCACTAGCCTAGTCTCAAAATACCAACCTACTCCTTCTCTTCGTTCTTCTCAAGACCTCTGGCTCTCTAGCTTCCTCGTCACCTCCTCCCATGCTCGCCTCCAGGACTTTTCCAGAGCCTCTCCAATCCTATGGAACTCCTTACCCCAATCTGTCCGCCTATCTCTTACTCTATTAGCTTTTAGACGATCCCTGAAAACCCTCCTCTTCAGAGAAGCCTACCCCACCCACACCTAACAACTGTATTTTCACTTCCTCCATCTGATCATACCCCCCACTGCTGTTACCTTTTGTTCCCCTTGACCCTCCCTTCTAGATTGTAAGCTCTAACGAGCAGGGCCCTCTGATCCCTCCTGTATTGAATTGTATTGTAACTGTACTGTCTGCCCTCATGTTGTAAAGCGCTGTTGGTGCTATATAAATCCTGTATAATAATAATAATAATAATAATGTTCCAGACCCTCAACTCCACCCACCTGATGATGGTGAGGGATGGTGTGACCTTCCTGTGTGGAATCCCAGGACAACAGAGGATGGGGACATCTCTCTGGTGGGTTCCCATTACTGGATCCATCTGTAGAAAACACACACACTGACTGAATACATTGTTTCTATGTGTTTATCAGATGATGGGGGATCTAGGTGGACCCTCCGTACTGCTCTCTTCTTTACAATAAAGTCTCCTCTTACCCGGTGATGTGAGGGGCGGCTGATTGTCCATCATGACGTCCTTGTAGAGATCCTTGTGTCCTTCTAAATACTCCCACTCCTCCATGGAGAAATAGACAGTGACATCCTGACACCTTATAGGAACCTGACACACACAATGATACAGTCACCATCCAGACACATCCCTTGTCTGTTACTGGATAATGTCCCAGAATTCCCAGCACCGCTCACCTCTCCTGTCAGCAGCTCCATCATCTTCTTGGTGACTTCTAGAATCTTCTGCATGTTGTGTCTCTCAGGTTTTAGGGAGTCACATGGAGGCACTGTGATGGTCATATGATCTCCAGACTTCACAGTAGGAAACCTCTGTATTTAAGCAAAAATATTAATATCATGTCACATTCCCAGAATCCTCCTCACCTCTCTGGTCAGGTCTGTTTTTTATTAATAGAGATAAGAGTGATGTCATGTGACCTCCCAGAATCCTCCTCACCTTTCCGGTCAGGTCTGTGTTTTATTAATAGAGATAAGAGTAATGTCATGCGACCTCCCAGAATGCGCCTTACCTCTCCGGTCAGCAGGAAAATAATCTCCAGAGTGAGGTTTAGCATCCTCTCAGTCAATTGAATCCAGTGCCCCTCCATCCTCATTGATGTGGTTATGTGATCAATGCGGATTAATCTGTAGAAAGAGAATTATCTGGACTGTATTTGTTGTACAATATTAGGATGGCGATGTAAGGGGTTAATAGGAGAGCTGCCCCCATTGGGATTTGGCACATGTGTAGGAGGCTGCTTCCTTACAGTGTCTGTATTTGTAAATAGCTGTTGTTTGGTGAACAGAATATTAACAGATACTGCCTGTCTCTGCTAGCTTGGTAGGAAACCCCATCTGGAGGACTTTGATATCTTTATAAAGAGGGGGTTTCCAGGAAGTAGACACAGAATCGGACCACATAACCTTCCAGGCAGGGGTTGTTACTGTAATATTTCATCCAGACTAGAAGCAGAGACTATTAGGTACGTGTTCCTGTGTTCTAATTGTATAACTGTTGTGTGTATCTGAAGTTTAGTGACAGAAGTATTGTTATCCTATTGTTAGAAGTGTCTCTGTCCACATGCACAGCACTAGATAGCCAGGTCTTTGCTACTGTATGTGTGTAGCGGTCACCTATTTTTAGGTGAAACTCTTTATTAAAATAAGAGTTTATTTGAAGATCCTATTACTTTAGTTAACTGCTGTCCCTTCTGGTCTGGGATTCTGTAGCTAGCTTTAGCTCAGGACTCAGTAAACAGCTTAGGGTAGAGCCAGGTTAGGCATCTGATGGCTCATAGTCAGCTAGAGGTCAAGTTGTATGGTAGATTAGAAACTGTTAGGGGTTGAGTAGATAGGTTGACACTGAGGTCCGGTGTCACACCACAAACCTTTCAGTGAGTAGATCTGTCCCAGGCTGGCCAAATGCAGTTCAGAGGCTCGCTGCATCACCACTATCCCAGCTCTTCAAAGGCAGAATGTACATTGCACCTGTGATCATCTCCCATGGGTTCTCGCAACTGGAATTTACTGAGACTTCTCTTTGCTTAATATTTATATATCTGCACGCAATTCACAGGGACTCCCATTGGGCTTGTTTTACTAATGTTATATGTTCATAGATTGGGTAAATGTTCTACTGGTGTGTATCTATAAACTTATCGTTATTGTTATATACTGGGTGCAGTAGATCCCCTGCTCCCAATTATTTTGCTTAATTTCTCAGGAAGAGAACCCCCTCTGCTCACAAAATACTCTGTCCTGGATGGAGACACCGTAAAATGAATTATCAAAATCCACTCTTCCACTTGACGAAGGCTCTGGTCTGCTCCCAGATTTGCTAGGACTGCCCTAATTTTCAGACAGGTGTCCAGCAATGTTTGTGTCCCATAATGTGTCCCGGGATCAGGACCCTGAGAGTATTGCGTTCAATCTCCTCCGCTCTGCAACAAGGTTCCTCCCATATTTCTACTCAGCGCCTCTGCAGCGAACACACTCCCTCTGCCCTATTCGCTCACATTAAGCAAGCACACTAGTCAACACATACAACACCTCTGCCCCACTCGTTCCCACAGCAGGGTGCACACTGTGTGTGGGCCGTGGAAGCCGCTGGTTTTAGTATTAGAGGTATTAAAGGCATAGATGGGTCTCAGTTCAGGGGGTAGTGGGGGAGAATGGGTAAAGGGGTCTTAGTGCAGGGGGAATCGGGGGGGGGGGGGTGTTTCAGTGCAGAGGGTATCGAGGGATGAATAGAGGGGTCACAGTGCAGGGGTTAATGGGGGAATGGGTAGAGGTGTCACTGTGCAGGGGGTATCTGTGTGGGGAATAGGTGGAAATAGTATTATGGGTTTTAGGGGCATAGAGAGGTCATAGTTCAGGGGGTATTAAGAGAGAATTGGTAGAAGGGTCATAGTGCAGGGTGAATCGGGGGGAGAGGGTAGAGGTGTTTTAGTGCTGAGGGTATTGGGTAGAATGGATAGAGGGGCCACAATGTGGGGGGTATTGGGGGGAATGGGTGAAGGGGTCACAGTGCAGGGGTTAATGGGGGAATGGGTAGATGTGTCACTATGCAGGGGGTATCAGTGTGGGGAATGGGTAAAGGGGTCACAGTGCAGGTGGGATGACTAGGAGGGGCTATCTGGGAGGTAGAGAGGTGACAGTTCAGTCACCAATCAGAATTAATCTGGTCTGTGCTGAAAGTGCTGCATGGAGAAATACAGAGATTTTAAATCCCCATGTAGGTGAGGTGCAGCGTGGTGCAGCTGCAATCATTCACACAGTCAGGTGCAATGGAAAACTTGTACTGAAGCACTACAGCAACAGCTCACAACAAACCGGGTGGGGCAGCTACCCAACCAAGCACAGTTCCAATAATGTGAAGGAGTAGGTTCCAGCCAAACCCGCAGCATCTGTTCAGAGGGGACAGAATGTGGCTTGGCTGTCTCATGCCCAATCAGGGTATCCAAGGAAATGGGACCCTATGCTTTCTGTCCTCATCTGGAACCTTTCCCTATTGCTAGTTCTGTCCCTCACAGACAGGGTACTTTTCTCTACCCACTCGAATAAAGTGCACCAAACCCAGGGCCTAGGGTCTTAAATAGACTCTGCCACAGCCAAAATGGTCATCTTAAGTCACATGTCTGGCCAGCAACCAACTTCCACTGCCTCTGCATGGCCGATGCGGTTGAGTGCCACCTGCAGTGGAGACAGCAGATTGTACCTGCCTACACCCAGACCACTCAGCTCAGCATCCCTAATAGTCTAGTCTCATGACCCAGTAAGCCAGTGGATCATCAACTGGAAAGCGCTCCATCTCTGTTTTCACCCCTAGATAATCGTCCACCACGTGATGCAGACGCTGCCGATGGGATGTGGAAGCTGACAGCCCTGGGCAGCGAGAACTAAAAAAATTGAGAAATACGTCACTTAGGTAGCCGCCTTCTCCACCGCTCCTCTCTTGACCAACAGAAGCCTCAAGACTACATTTTCCATGACTCTGTAACCTACCAGAGTCAGGAAAAGCGTTTGATAAACTTTTCTTTAAGGTGTCCTCAAGAGATTTCATCTTCTGCACTCTCTGTGGGGGATAAGGGGAGATCTAAAACTTTCCCCTTATAACAGTGGTCAAGGAGGGTTGCCAACCAATAGCGATCCTTCTCCTTTACGACACGTGTTCTTGGGTCCTTTTGCAGGCTTTGAAGCATGAGGGAGCCCATACACCGCAAATTTCTGGAGGCAGGAGAAGCAGACTCCTCGGGGTCACTGGGGATTAGAGTATCTGGAACTGCCTTCTCCCAGCCAGGTACTACTCCCAAGGATTCTGCGGATGGAAAACTGTGATGGGAGTCAATTTAGGTGGGGGGGCTTGTGAAACCCAGGTTACCTTGGAGAGCACTAGAAGCTCCTTGTTCAGCTCCTCTGATGTGTAAGTTACCCTGTGTCTATTAGGGGCACAGGGTGACCGAGAACTTCAGTCTGACCTCAGGAATATATGAAGATAAAGTCCACCGTTCATCAGAGACCATTGCTAGATGGTTTGAGGTGGGGTGGGGGTTGCTATGTGTTTGTTAGGTGTAGCTGTATCCCATTGTTCCATTGTGTGTCTGCCTTGTGATCAACCTATTATGGGATGTATATGTCTATGTAGATTAGCTATGAGAGGGGAGGGGGAGAATTCCCCCAACAGCTCTCCCTGCTGAATGGACAGTCTACTGACGAGAATTTTGAATATCTCTGTGTGCCTATATTCAAATAATCAGTTCCATGTTCCAGCTTTGTAACTTAGCTAGTCTTGCCTGTTTTTAGTTACAATATGTGGCTGTAAGATCTGATATCTATATTCAGACTGGAAGGAAGCAGTATATGACAAAAGCACTCAAGCAGGGTGTGGGACGTTTCATTACAATAAACATCTCTTGCTGTTTGATGTAGGTCTTCCTCTGCTTCAATGCCTCTGAAAATGCTAGAATCCTCCTCTCTCCTCTTGCGTGTTCTGTGGTATAGGAACAATGGTGTCTGAATAAAGTGGGCCTTGAGAGGAAAGTAAGTCGTCCCCCCCCCCCCCCCGCTGCTCTGCTTTGAGTGCCCTGTCCATAATGCACGCAGTCTGCTCCAGCAGAAACACAACAGGGATTGTGTCACTGATGCATGCATTGTCACGGCTCACCATCCTTGTGGCCTCCTCAAATGGTGACAGTATAATGCATGTATCCTTTATGAGCAGCCATTGGTGTGGGGGAAAAAAAGCAGACCTGGCCCGAGCCTGTCATGCCATACTCACACAGGTACTCGTTGACGGCCCTCTGCTGCATGTGCAGCCGCTACAGCACTGCCAAAGTTGAGTTCCACCTGGCGGGCATGTCACAAATCAGGCAGTTTATGGGCAGGTGGAATTCCCGCTGGATTTCAACCAACCGAGTACTGGCTGTTTATGACCACCTAAAATGGCTACAGACTCTTCTGGACTGCTTTAGTAGATCTTCCAACTCTGGGTACCTATTTAGGAAACGCTGCACCACCAAATTGAGGACATGTGCCAGGCATGGCACATGTGTCAACTTTGCCAGTCTAAGGGCAGACAGGAGGTTTGTGCTATTATCACTCACCACCATTCCTAGCTCCAACTGGGGTGGCATGAACCACCTCTGGGCCTGTCTCTGCAGAGCTGCAAGAATCTCTGCTCTGGTGTGGTTCCTATCCCCTAGACACACCAGCTGAAGCACTGCATAGCACCTTTTAGCCTGACTCATTGAATAGCTCTTTCAAAGCTTAGAGGGTACTTGAGGTTCATAGGACAATTCAGAGGAGGGCATGGAGGAGGAGGAGGGGGTAGAGCTGATGAATCTGGCATCATCACCAGCTGTATGGAGACGTGGGGGCACAACAAGCTGCAGCACTGAGCCCTGTCCTTCCGAGCTACAAGCAGAGTTACGCAGTGTGTTGTGAACTAAATATATCGTCCCTGCCCATGCTTGCTGGACCACATGTCAGCAGTAATGTGGACTTTGCGACTGACTGCCTGGCCCAACGATGCTACAACATTGCCTTCCACGTGATGGTAGAGAGATAGAATGGCCTTACGTGAAAAGAAATATTGACTGGGAACCTGCCATTGCGGTACAGCACATTCTGCAAATTCACGGAAGGAGGCAGAATCCACCAGACGGAAAGGCAGAAGTTGTAGAGCCAACAGCGTAAAAAGTTTGCATTTAGACGCTGGGCATGTTGGTGGCAGGGATTGTATTTTTTTCCCGCTGCATCGGATGGGGCAGAGAAATTTGCCGGCTATAGTCTACAGCTGGTGGTGTGCTGCTGGCAGATGTGCTGCTAGGACCTAGGACACCCTGCGCTATACCATCATCCCTGTCAGTGGAGGCTGCTGAGAGGTCATGAGGTATAGCAGGGAGAGACTGAGGTGAGTAAAAAGGAGGGACAGATTTGTGCCTCTTTTGTTTGGTTTTTAGGTGCTCTTGCCAACGGGCTGAGTAGCGGGAGGTTAAATGCCTTGTCAAGCATTTGGTACCCAAAATGTTGGCGTTTGCAAAAAGCAGCAGTGCAATCGGCTGCACATGAAGGCCCAGACAGCTCAGCTGTGGGAAGTGGGCTGGGAGATAACAGCTCCACAATGTGATGCAATAGGATGGCTGCTTTCTATTCTTCCATGATGGCTGCCTCGTTGGGGTTGTGCCTCACCCTCACTTTCCTCCTCTGCTCTATCCGGCACCCAAGTCGAGTCAGTGATCTCATCATCATATCCTCCTTTCTCATTACCACTGGAGACAAATTGGCAATACGCTGCGGCTGGGGGAACATGACTGCCAATTTGTGTACCATTGTTCTCCCCTCTCTGTAGGCTCATGTTCCTGCCTTCCTCAACCTCAGAACCAACATCTGAATCGAGTAATGGCTGTGCATCGTCAAGGGCCAAGTGGCTGAAGCTATGTTAAAAAAAAACTTAGCTGACTCCTCCATGCCTGATGGTGGGGCTATGGCAGGAATAGCTGTGGACAAGGAGGCAGGTTTTGCCACTCTGGTAGCTGCAGGGTACTGCGCACTAGTCTCTGCTTGGGTGAAGCCGAAGGACAGCTACAGCACGCTCTCTGTTGTTCTGGGAGGGTGTGGGTGTCCATAGACATCTGCCCAGAACCAATTTTTCAAAATGTTCGGTCTTTTTTTCGCAAACAATAAAAAAAAAACAGCAGTGATTAAAAACCACCAAAAGAAAGCTCTATTTGTGTAAAAAAAAAAAAAAAAAAAAAAAAGATAAATATTTCATATGGGTACAGTTTTGCATGACCGCACAATTATCATTCAAAGTGCGACAACGCCGAAAGCTGAAAATTGGCCTGGGCAGGAAGGGGGTGAAAGTGCCCTGTATTAGAGTGGTTAAGATCCTCCTTTAGGGTACCTAATTGTCAGCACAGCGTAATTGACTATTATATTATTGTTTATTTTATTAACAGTATAAGAGTGCAGATGTATGATTAAGCAGTGCCAAACTAATTAAGGTTTATTTAAATAAAATAAGATCTTATTACCTCCTTTGCTGCCAGTTCCTGCAATGTCCCCTCTCTACTTCGTACAACTTGAAACTTTATCCTTTACATCACTTCCTGTCTGTAGCTGACATCACTTCCTGACTTCCATAGAGACTTCTTGTCTCGGTATAGATGAGATCACCACCTTGTGGAGCCCATGGGAACTGCAGCCCCGAGAAAGTTTTCGTAGCGTGAATAGAGCCTAGTCATTGTCAATGGTCATTTATATACCGGGATGGAAGCGTTCGGATAAATGGGATCGGTAGTGTTCCCCTACCTTCCCGGTGTGAGGTTTGCCCTTATTCATAGGGCACCTTATTTTAAGGTATATATACTGGATATAATTTATATGTATATACTGCTTTTTTTGTACTTATATCAAGTTATTTGTTTATATGGTATTTATTTCTGTACATGGTTTTATAGCCAGCATGCCTGGCACCGATTCAGTGTCCCACATGGCTATTTATTTCTAGGTGTCCCATGCATGTTTACCACCCGGCCAGTGTTGTGCTCTGTGTGGTTGTTTGGGTTGTCAGGTTGTGCTGGGTTCCCTCCTCTGTGCGGGAGCTGCGATGCGCCAGTGGGTCCTCCCCTCCTCCCCCTTTCACCTTGTGATTGGGAGGTTCGGGCGGATGCCCCTCTGTGCATCAGCGCCACGTCTCCTACGCCGTACGTATGACGTCAGTTCTAACGTCACTGCGCCGACGTGTGTTGTGTTAGATCCCGGTGTTCCCATTGGGGGGGTAATTTTGCGCCGGCTGCTGAGTAATTATTCAGTTCAGGTGCGGTCCCTCCCCCTTCGGCTTGCACCCACGTGGCGTTGGCGGCATACATATATACCCCCACTCCTGGAGCAAGCTGTGTCCACGGCTAGTCTCCTCCTGGAGTTAATGCACACCAGTCTCCAGGAATACTGGTGGTGCTTGGGTGCGACTGTCGGGTGAGATTTTTTCTATTGCTGACCCTGTTTTCTCAGTTATTTATTTATTTTTTAGTCAAACAATGTCCTTTTTACTCCATACTATTTCATTTTCACTTAATCCCTGCAACTTTATATTCATGCAATAACACTTATGATATAGACCCACCACTACCTTTTTGCACTATTTAGATTTTTATTATCACCTCCTATGGAACTTACTGGGTTCATTATTAATTAATATCATAAGCACCACTACTACAAATTATACATATACTCAATATTTTATTCCCAGGTATGCTTGTTTCAACAACTATGCTTCAGCTCCGTTTGATGAGATCTTCGCCACTTTTCTGCACTTCCCTTCTCTGCCCGATTGTCGCATCCATCTATATGCCGCCTCAGCTCCCGTGGAGAGGTTATATTCCTAGCCCCCCCTGCACCCACCGCCATGCACTGCACTCGCTGTCTGAGGTGGTGAGTGTATCTGGTTCAATATTTATATACACTAGATGTTCATGCACCTTGTTACTCTCTCTACATTATCAGTATGGTTTATTTTAATCTATACATATTCCATAGGAATTTTTGGACACATCAACTCCTGATGAGTGGAAATACGTCTATCCACGAAACGTGTCGAGCTTTACTATGATGCCCCAGATACATCTTACACGCAACCATACTTACTGAACCACCATCTTATGTATTCAACCATATTATCTGTTCCTACTCAGTGGATGTATGTTTACCGTATGGGTGCAATTGTCGGTATCTGGCATGTTGTCGCCTACAGTATTATGCTATACCACTAGAATCATGTGCTGTTATAACTGTACCTTTTTACTATGCCTATGCCATGTGTACGCTTTTTATATGTACATGAAATCCATACTTTTATTGTTTGTATATCATTAAACATTCCATGGTGAAATTCAAACATGGTGTGATTTACCTCTACTATCCAAACGCTTCATTTAAAGCCCCAATTTCAGTTTATTATTACCCATATATCGGGATGGAGGCACTTTGCCGTGCTTCATCTAAAGTCCCAACTCCCCCTCTTTTCCAAAACATCTGGGGTGCCAAAGTTCGCCATCACTGCTCTATAGCCTTGGACATCCTTCAAACAGGGTCTTACTCTTATGTGTGGCATTGGGGCAGGCCCAGAAGCATCTTCCAGGGGGGCATCAATATAGGAGTGGGCCTTGAGGAGTGAGACCTTCTACAGTGGCTACGATGATGTTCTCTTCCTTATGACATATTAGCATTGCTCCTAGACTGGAGATTGGAGCTCAGGCTAGCCCTAGAATGGCTAGAGGCAAAGATACAAGTAAATTTGCATTACCTGTGTCTGCGTCAATCCTTTTCTTCATTAACCTTGACCACTGATGCCTACCCTTTCTGTTCATGTTGTTCCACTAGGGGTGACTGCTCCAGGGTACCAGGTGATTGCTGCAGAGCTCCTGTTAGCTCCTTGGTGCAGCAAAATGAGATCAGATGTAGGACAATTCGTCATTTAATCACCCACCAGCTACAGACGATTTACTGGAAGTGGGGAGCATCTGAGACCTGACCACCAGGATGCTGTTCAGCAGGAGCCATGCACCATATATAGGAGCAGTATTTCTACTGCTTCTATGTAAGACAGCTTCCTTCTCTCACTGGTCCTTAGATATCGTAGGGAATCTCAGCTCTTTTTAAGCAAAGGGGCAAGGACAGAAGTGACATCACTGCCCAAATATGGTCACTGTTCAAATATGCCATGGCCGTATTTGGTCTAGGATGTCACCAATATCCCTGCCCTTAGGTGGCCAGTGACAACTTGGGTAACTGTCATTGGATTGGCCAGGATTAGTCAGGCGTGTCAGGACTTTTTTTTTCAGCAAATCAGAGGGTGGCATGCATCGTGTTTGACGATTAATTTACAAGGGACATTTTTTGGGGGATTTTTTTTAATAAAGGACCTGTCAAAAATTTGATTTCTTTAATTGTTTTTTTGTGAATGAGATGGGGTACTTTGCACTCCATAATCATGTAGTGGAGCGGTATCTGGGGGACCTCTTTTTATTAAAGGGGGCTTCCTGATTTTGTACGTTTTCCCTCCCATGGACCCCCAACAACCACTGGGCAATGGTTGTTACCAACCACTGGGCAATGGTTGTTTGCCCCCCCCCTTCTTTCCCTTCTCTTTCCTGACCAGCATGCTCAGTGAGGGTCTGGTTTAGATTTTTAAGGCCAGGTGGATTTATGATGGGACAGGTGTCCTAATGTCATGCATTTGTTTCCCATTTCTTTCCATTCAGCCCTTCCAGGTCAGATTGATAGCTTGCATGGGACGACAGAGACCTTGCCAGACCGCAACAGCAGCATTCTTCTTCCAAGTCCAGACGTGACTCTCCGTCTAGGACCCATCAACAGAGGAGATGTTCCCATTTCTCCTCCAGACACCGCACCCACCGCCTCGACAGCCGCTCTGATCGCAGAGCCTGCTGGGGATGTGGGACACGAGTCCCAGAGGGCAAATCGCTATGTGACCCATGCTATACCCAGGCAGTCGGGGAAAAAGAGACTGAGAACCTACAAGATGGAGTCTCTAGTTAAGCGTGTGGTGCAGCAATCCCTAAAGGAGTGGGGCACAACCCGCATGCGGAACCAGTCCACCACTTTATCTGGCTCCCTGGCTGACGAGGCCCAGGAGGATCCAGGCCCATTCCAGCCTTATGACGCATCTCCCAGGTCGTCAGACAGCAAAATAGAGGGAGGTGAATTTGTTGGAGGCTTCGACTTCGCCTTTGTTTCACCACTGACTAAAGCGGTCAAGGAGGCCCCTAAGTGGGAAGACACTTCCACTCCCTCGGTAAACAAAAGAGATTCTTGAAGAATCTGGGGAAGGAGCGCTCCAATTTCCCTCTCCTTTCAGAGTTAAAGGATATCATTGATGATGAATGGAGCAAAGTAGATGCGATTACCCAAACATGTCACTTTTCCTTTAGAGGACGCTGTATCCTTTAAGGGCGGGCTTGAAAGGAGAATAGATCAAGACCTTGGGCCTGGATTATGCTGTTTTTGGTCACGGCTAAGCGGGCCTTATGGTTACGCCCTTGGCTCGCTGATCCAGCATCTAAACAAGCCTGGTGTAGGATTCATTTTGAAGGACCCACGTTGTTTGGCAACAGGCTGGATAGCACTATGGCCCAGGCCATGGGCTTGAAGTCGGGCTTCTTGCCCCAGGATAGGCATCTGTTTGGCCATAAGAGGCCTCAGCAGAGAAGATGCAGTACCGAGCATCAAGAGAAACACGCTCTTACAGGCCTGGCCGGAATTTCAGAAGGTATTGGAACAGAGGTCAGACATCCTTCCAAAGCCCGCTAAAAGGCAGGCGTCCAGTGGATGCAAGCTGGCTAAGTCATTTTGAGATCGGGTCAGCCCAGGTGGATCGGTGGGGGCGCGTCCGCTTCTCTTCCGGCACGTCTGGGTGGCCTCAATCTCGGACTACTGGACCATCAAGACGGTCTCTACAGGCCACACATGGTCCTTTACCAGTACTCCTCCCCCAGATTTATTTCTACCCTGCTAAGACGGTCAGAAGAAAAGAAGCTGGTGCTTCTGTCCTATGTGGATATGTGCCTGTCCCAAAGGGCAAAGAATTCCAAGGGGTGTACTCCCCTCTCTTCCTAGTGCTAAAGAAAAACGGTTCATAGTGTGATAGACCTAACCTACCTAAACAAGTCTATAAAACACAAAAGATTCAAAACGAAGACTGTCTACCATCCAACATTCCGCACAGCCAGGCGATTGGCTATTCTCAATCGACTTGAAAGGATGTCTATTTCCACATGCTTGTAGCAGAAGAATTTCGCAAATACCTCCAGATCATGGTTGGGCAAGATCATCTACAGTTCACCTGCCTCCCTTTCGGGCTGACAACCTCACCCCGAGTCTTTTCAAGTTCTTCTGGCCTTGGTGGCCCTCATCAGAACAAAAGGGATACGCTTGTACCACTATCTCCTGCAACTATTCCAAGACAAAGAGCAGCTGTTGATCCACAGAGCGGAGGTTATCACCACACTGCTCGTGTTTGGTTGGCTCCTAAACTTAGAGGAAAGCCATCTGGAACCAGTTCCACGCCTGGTATACCTGGTGGCCCAGTCCAACACTGTGGAAAGTACCATCTCTCTCCCAGTAAAGAAGATCCCAGTCATATGAGAAAGAATATCACAGGCTTTGAGCTCCTCACGCCTGTGGGCCTCACAGTGCCTAAAAATTATTGGCACAATGGTCTCTACGATCTCCATGGTCAAATGGTCTCTGTGGAGGCTACGCCCTTTCCAGATAGGGTTTCGCCAGCAATGAAACTCAGGAGACAGCAACCAATCCATTTGCATAACAGCAGTAATGAGGAACAGCCTCTTCTGGTGGCTTCAGAGCAGGAATCTGCTCACATGCCACTCCATTGCCCCCGTCTCATGGGTCACGGTCATGATCGATGCCAGTGGTGCTGGATGGGGAGCCCTTTGCAGGTCAGAGCTTGCACAAAGCAGGTGGGATGCTCGTTTCCACAACCTGGGCTCGAATGTCCTGGAATTACGGGCAGCCTGGTGTGCCCTTCAAACCTTCAGTCATCTCCTGAGAGTGGAATCAGTTTTACTGAGAATGGACAACACCACAGCGGTCTCCTTTGTGAAGAGACAAGGGGGCACTCGGAACTCCACCTTGCTCCAAAAAGTCAAGCCCATCATGTCATGGGCCCAGAAAAAAAACTGGCCAATATCTCGGCAGTCTTAGTTACTGGAGTCCAAGTGGACTTCCTGTCTCGCACACAGACAATAACGAGTGGTCCCCTTATGTGGAGACGTTCGAGTGAATCTTGTCCTTGGGAGTCGATCCCGAAGTAGATCTATTTGCATCCCCTTGCAACTTCAAGATCAGTAAGTACTATACTCGGGGCCATTGCAGCCAGGCCTTCGGAATAGATGCCCTGACAGATTGCTGGAGTTTCAGAGGGGCATATGCCTTTTTTCCCCGATCCCGACCTCAGGTTTTTGCAGAGGCTCCAAGCTGAAGCGGTCGAGGTGGTGGTGATAGTGCCTTACTGGCCGAACAGGCTATGGTTTCCCCTCCTGACCCAGCTCAGCTTCCGGGACCCGGTTCCTCTTCCTCTCAGACCGGACCTTCTTTCTCAGGGGGCAGTTCTGCACCCTTGACCGGCGTTGCTGAGACTGATGGTCTGGTTCTTGAGAGGGAGAGGCTGGAAATTCTTGGGTGCGCATCAAGAGTGATTTCCACCATCATGAGCTTGAGAAAGGCAAGCACAAATAAAGTCTACGGGAGAATATGGGCTAAGTTTGTTGAATTTTCATCCTCTATGGGTAATTCGTTCAGAGACCCGGGAATCCAAGATATCCTGGGCTTCCTCGAATATGGCCTAGATCTGTCTCTATCTATCAGCTCCCTCAGGGTCCAAGTCTCAGCCCTGTCAGCCTTCTCTGGAACATCATGGGCCGTTAAGCCTCTAATCTGGCAGTTCTTCCGTGGGGCGGCAAGACTCTGGCCCCAATGAAAGCCGAGATTCCCCAAGTGGGATCTTCCTCTTGTCCATGACTCACTGACTGGTCTCAGTACCGCGGGATCCACTCCGCTTTCCATCAAAGACCTTTCTGCAAAAGTTGCTTTCCTAGTTGCCATTACTTCGGCCAAAAGGGTCTCTGAGATCGGGTCCTTAGGTCATAATGAACCATTTCTGACTTTCTTCCCGGCCTGGGTGGTCCTTATTCCTATGCTTGGCTCAAACCCGAAAGTTACATCAGTGTTCCATGAGAACCAGGAAATTGTCCTACCTACATTCAGGGCCCCAGAGTCCACTGAAGCTCACCCTGTGGTTATGGGGGAAATACTGAAGGAATACCTGCAAGTTACTTCCTCCTTTAGATGTTCTGACTATCTGTTTATCCTGCACTTCGGCAATAACAAAGGGAAGTGAGCTTCGACCAGAATGGTTTGTCCAATTCACCCAGCAGGATTATAGGGCTAAGGACTTGGCTCCTCCAGAGGTGGTGAAGGCTCATTCCACCAGGGGTATGGCGGCTTCCTGGGCAGCAGCCCAGCATGTGGCTCCAGATGTCATCTGCAAAGCGGCCTCGTGGACCTCCATTAATACTTTTATGTCACAGTATTGCATAGAACCTGCTTCTCTATCAGCTGTGAACTTTGATTTAGGAATCCTGTCGGTTGATGGGCAATTTAAATTTCTTTTTGATCAGCATACCCGCTCATGTGGTTTGGCTAGTTATTTCCCACACGTAGACTGCCATGGAGTCTGTCAGGAAAATTTTCTATCAAATACTTACGGTAATTTTCCTTTCCTGATGGACTCCATGGCAGACGGAGTTCCCACCCATTGGTTAAGAGTTGGCTAGTTATGGAACGCAGTCTCAAATTTATGGCAGTGGGGTCCTATAGTATTGGAGAGGAGGTGGGGTTAACCCACACATAGACTACCATGGAGTCCCTCAGGAAAGGAAAATTAGGGTAAGTATTTGATAGGAAATTTTCCGTTTTCTTCTAACTTCAAATTGTGGCCACATGTCCTCTTCAGGGACCTTAAAGCAAACATTTTATTTCAGTTACTGAAGTCACCTTTGATATATTTTTAAATGGTAATCATATTGCCTCTCCTCCAGAGTGAATAACTTATCTATGGCATCGATCCTCATAGCTGAGGTCCTCCATCCCCCATAGTTAAGCTCCTCGATTCCCCATAGCCAAGCTGCTCCATCCCCCATAGCTGATCACCTCCAATCCTCATAGCTGAGGTCCTCCTTAGCCAAGCTCCTCCATTCCCCATTGCCAAGCTTCTCCATCCCCCATAGCTGATCTCCTCCATTCTCCATAGCTGAGCTCCTGCATGCCTTATAGCTGAGCTCCTCCATTTCTCATAGTTGATCTCCTCCATCCCTCATAGCTGAGCTTCTCCATCCCTCATAACTGAGCTCCTCCACTCCTCCTTTCTGATGCCTCCATTCCTCATAGCTGATCTCATCTGTTCTCCATAGCTGATCTCCTCCATCGACCCATAGCTGAGCTCCTCCATCCACCCATAGCTAAACTCCTCCATTCTCCATAGCTGAGCTCCAACAACCCTCATAGCTGAGCTCCTGCATTCCTCATAGCCGATCTTCTCTATTCTCTATAGCTGATCTCCTCCATCCACACATAGCTAAACTCCTCCATTCCCCATAGCTAAGCTCCTCCATCCCTCATAGCTGAGCACCTCAATCCCCCAAAGCTGAACTCCTTCATCCACCATAGCTGAGCTCCTCCATCCCCATAACTGATCTGCTCTATTTCCCATAGCTGAAGGGCTCTATGCTCATAGCTGAGCTCCCCCATTCCCCATAACTGAGCCCCTTCATTCCCCATAGCTGGGCACATGCACAAGACACAGACAAGTAACAAGACTCAAATAACATATGGGGAAGCAGGAGTAAGAAGGATTATACTTCATAAGGACATTCTGGCAGTCAAAACAGGCACTTAGCTGAATAAAAATACCTTAAAATTATATTTGTAAAAAAAAAAACCTTTAAATAAGCATTAACTCAGGAGACCCCCTTTAGAGGCCCATGACTAGGGATAAGCTAAATGTGCCTGTGTTCCGTTTAAGGCGGGTTCCCATATATGACTAAAGTTCAGATGCAAATCCAAATCCAATCGAAGTAAATGGGAGCTAAATATTAAAAATCAGTAAAGACCATGTTCTCAGCAAATAGGTAAGGGGGTTAGGCACTGCCCTGGGGGACATGTAATTTTTTAAATTTTTTTTTATAAATTGTTATTGCTATTTTAAGTAGAAAAACAATTAAGAAAACAGTACAATATAGTATATGTCAGGCCTCATAAATACCATTGGAACATCCCTTAAATCATATGTTCTTATTATTAACGAAACTGTTCCCTACAACAGATGTAGTTAAAATTTCAACATGTTCCAATCAGAATTATAACTTTCATCAACTTTAAACACATACCATATCAATTTTAATTATTAATTCCCAACCTCCTCCCCTCAAAGGAATAGAAGGGAGGTAGGAAGAGGGAGTAAAAAATAAGAGGAAAGAGGAGAGAAAAAATTAAAAAGGGCAAAAAAAAATTTAAAAAGTGGAAAAGGGGAGAGAAAAGATGGGAAAAGAAGAGTGAGATGAGAGAAAAACCTACGACAAATATATAAAGCGGTTAACTGATATGTCATGCTCTGACACTCTATTCTCTAAAGTCCGAAATTAATTCACAATATAACATAGTAGTTCTAAATTCGAACCATTTTGCCCATGTCTCAAGATACTTCCTGGTTAGCCCTTTATTCCTACAAGTTAATGCTTCCATTAGACGGAGCTCATCAACCCTACTAGCCATTGCGAAATAGTAGGTATAAATTGCTTACCCCAATATAATGGAATAAGAGCTTTACCCACATTTAATAGATGTGGAATCATTGTCATCTCATATTGACCTATCGATTCATTCGTACAGTGAAATAGGAATGCCAATGGTTCAGGTCTGATTACTCCACCCTGTATCAGAGAAATCATCCATGCTGTGGTGGGTCCTTATGTTACATAATTGCCTCTATAGGATTCAGTTTGTTTAAAGAGCGAAAAGGTTGCGGTAGACTCCAGATGTACGTATCTCCACTGATCCATGAATGCTGGCTGGTCTACTCCGCACATGGACATTAATGGTTTAATCTTTGAGTCCTTTATCACTTGATGTAGTAGTGGTATTGACTCTGAAAACCATGATTCAAAACCTTTGTCTAGAACCCCTGGCATAAAATATTCATGTCTCAACAAAGGCTTTGTTGGGGAGTTATTTTTCCAGCCATATCGATTATGTAAAGAATCCCATAATGCCAAGGTAGATCTAGTCAAAGGAGATATTGTGGATGCTAGCCTTCTCATTGGTCAAGGTATCCATATTACTGATAAATCGGTGTCTCCCAGTGCCATTTTTAATTCAACCCAGAGTTTAGTCTTTCTAGCATATTTCCAGTCTTCCTTTAACCACCTCAATACAGGGCACTTACACCCCCTTCCTGCCCAGGCCATTTTTTAGCGCTGTCACACTTTGAATGACTTCATTTGCGGGCATGCTACACTGTAACCATGTGAAATTGTTATAATTTTATTCACACAAATAGAGCTTTCTTTTGGTGGTATTTAATCACTCCTGGGTTTGACCAAAATGACCAAAAATTTTGAAAAAAAAGGTTTTCTTAGTTTCTATCAGTAAATTTTGTAAATAAGTAATTTTTCTCCTTCACTGATGGGCGCTTATGAGGTGGCACTTATGAGGAGGCACGAATATGCCGCACTTATGGGCACAGATAGGCGGCACTGGTGGGCACAGATAGGCGGCACTGATAGGCAGCAGTGACGAGCATTGATGGGCAGCAGTGATAGCCAGCACTGACTGGCATTACTAATGGCCACTAATTGCTGGCACTTGTGGACACTGATTGCTGGCACTTGTGAGCACATATTGGTAGAAATTGTGGGCACTGGTTGCCACTGATTGCTGGCAGTGGTGGGCACACATTGCTGGCACTGGCGGGCACTTAATTGTAATCAGGGCACTCTCCTTTCTTCCTCTGAGAGATGCAATGGGAGGGGCAGAGATTCCCCTGCTGAAGTCAGTCTGGAGGGGAGGAGGAGAGGGTTGGCTGGTCATGTGATCGCAATCTCGGCTGTGAAATTAGGTATTTACAGCCTTTATATTTATAAATCACACACAGAGGGGGACACTGTAATAGGAGGCAGTGCTTATGGTGTACACAGGTTAGTGTTATGAGAGGAGCGGGGGGGTGGCACTGTCGCCGCAAAGAGGGGAAGGGGGAGGAGGACACAGGAGCAGAGAGGAGCCAGATAGCAGGCTGCAGATGAAGGAGGCACGTACACTGAACACGGTATCAGGGCTCAGCAGCCATTGTACACCGTGGTCAGTTTACAGAAGGGAGGGGGGAAACTGGCAGGATCAGCCAGGTTTTTTAGATGTTACAGGGGGCCAAATGACTCAGGACAAGCACTGTGTCATATAACATGCTTTAAAGGAGCAGGATCCATTTTTTTTGGGTTAACAAACACTGCCGACCGCCTCACGTAGAAGTATGGTGGCAGATCGGCTCTCCTGCACTGGATCACATATCTAGTACGTGATCCAGCACTTTCGGGTAGCGGGCGCTGGCTTGTCTTGTGGTTAGTCACAGCACAAGCTGATCAGGGGGCGCGGGCCAATGATTGACCACCAGAAACCACCGAGCGGCGAAGAGAATGACAGAACAGAGCTCTGTGAATGTAAAAAATACAGAGCTCTGTCCTTTTAGTGGGGATGTGCAATTTTTTTTTCTCTGCAAAGCAGGATCCCATGCATAGGGAGGAATATGTCCCCCCTATGCATGGTATCATTATTCCTATGACTAAGCTCCATGGGCGGAGTGAAACGTGTTGGGGGCATGGCCTGGTTGGAGCCTGGGCTGAGGCTGTCATACACCTTCTTACAGGATTTTCCTTTTTCCATTGGTTGTCTAAAGCTAGAACGAGCTCTGTCCTTGTTTGCACTCCCGGCAGTGTATTTATTTAGGGTTTATTTACAGTACCTGGGGGCCCATTATTGTTAAAGGGAGCTTACAGATTCATGGGAACAAGGTTCTTTGCCAGGGGAACCCTGTAGAGGGCATGGGGTCTGGTATGGTTTGGGGGGGGGTGTCGCACACTCATACCCCTCCTTTCCTGGCCAGTTAGCTGTATGCTTGGATCAGGGCATGGTATAGATATTGGGTTGGACATTTTTTTTTCCACACCAAGCTTGAAGGGTCTAGTATTACTATGAGGGGACCCCACACCTTTTTTTTTGGTATGGGGTGCCCTCTAAAATTTACCCCAGACCTGAAGGGTCTGGAATTTCTATGAGGGGGTCCCACTCAACCACTTGCCAACTGCGCTATAGCCAAAAGACAGCTACAGCACGGTCATCCAGTTCTAGGACCCCCCGATCAGAGATCAAGGCAAAGGGCCAATCACAGCAGCCCTTTACCATGTGATCAGCTATGTCCAACCACAGCTGATTCCATGTAAATAAATGCCGGCTATCTGCATTTCCTTTCTTCTGCTCTGTCACTTTGTGAGGAAAGTCGATAACCAGCTATCTTGTGACAGCACACGTTTACACTGATAATCAGGGCACTGATCATTAATGCCCTGATTATCTGTGCAGCCTCATCAGTGTCCATTCTTGCAGCCTCATCAGTGTCCATCAGTGTAGCCTTACATAGTTACATTGTTAGTCAGGTTGAAAAAAGACACAAGTCCATCCAGTTCAACCATAAAAAAAAAAAAAAAAAATCGTACAATCCAATATACCCAATACTATACCCACAGTTGATCCAGAGGAAGGCAAAAAACCCCAGCAGAGCATGCTCCAATTTGCTACAGCAGGGGAAAAAATTCCTTCCTGATCCCAGAGAGGCAATCGGATTTTCCCTGGATCAACTTTACCTATAAATGTCAGTACCCAGTGCCTTATCAGTGCAGCCTCATCAGTGTCCATTATTGCAGCCTCATCAGTACCCATCAGTATAGCCTCATCAGTGCAGCCTCATCAGTGCCCATCAGTATAGCCTCATCAGTGTCCATTATTGCAGCCTCATCATTGCCTATCAGTATAGCCTCATCAGTGTGGCTATAGTGTGGGGTGGGTAGTGGGGTTCCCCAGGGTTCTGTGCTGGGACCAATCCTATTTAATTTGTTTTTTAAACGATCTAGAGGATGGGATAAACAGTTCAACCTCTGTATTTGCAGACGATACTAAGCTAAGCAGGGCAATAACTTCTCCACAGGATGTGGAAACCTTACAAAAAGACCTGAACAAATTAATGGGGTGGGCGACTACATGGCAAATGAGGTTCAATGTAGAAAAATGTAAAATAATGCATTTGGGTGGCAAAAATATGAATGCAATCTATACACTGGGGGGAGAACCTCTGGGGGAATCCAGTAGATGATAGGCTCAGCAATGGCATGCAATGCCAAGCTGCTGCTAACAAAGCAAACAGAATATTGGCATGCATTAAAAAGGGGATCAACTCCAGAGATAAAGCGATAATTCTCCCGCTCTACAAGACTCTGGTCCGGCCGCACCTGGAGTATGCTGTCCAGGCACCAGTCCTCAGGAAGGATGTACTGGAAATGGAGCGAGTACAAAGAAGGACAACAAAGCTAATAAAGGGTCTGGAAGATATTAGGCTGTGTGCAAATGGGAAAATCCGGACAGCCGCACTCCAGGAAATTATAATCCAAACTTCTTTATTTTAAAATCAGGAACATGTCATACAGTACATCAAAGGCAGAGTGTACAGACAGGCAGCTGCCTGTCTGTACACTCTGCCTTTGATGTACTGTATGACATGTTCCTGATTTTAAAATAAAGAAGTTTGGATTAAAATTTCCTGGAATGCGGCTGTCCGGATTTTCCCATTTGCACACAGCCTTTACTAGCATTAGCCAGCACCTGGGGCTCTTTGTTCCTGGAGACCAACAGCCAGTTCATACCTGGACAGATTCACCCTAGTGCAGGGACAACATTCACATCTGGAAGATATTAGTTATGAGGAAAGGTTGCGAGCACTGAACTTATTCTCTCTGGAGAAGAGACGCTTGAGAAGGGATATGATTTCAATTTACAAATACCGTACTGGTGACCCCACAATAGGGATAAAACTTTTTTGCAGAAGAGAGTTTAATAAGACTCGTGGCCACTCATTACAATTAGAAGAAAAGAGGTTTAACCTTAAACTACGTAGAGGGTTCTTTACTGTAAGAGCGGCAAGGATGTGGAATTCCCTTCCACAGGCGGTGGTCTCAGCGGGGAGCATTGATAGCTTCAAGAAACTATTAGATAATCACCTGAATGACCGCAACATACAGGGATATGACATATAATCACACACATAGGTTGGACTTGATGGACTTGTGTCTTTTTTCAACCTCACCTACTATGTAACTATGTAATTATGTGTCCATCAGTGCAGCCTTATTAGTGTCCATTATTGCAGCCTCATCAGTGCCCATCAGTATAGCCTTATCAGTGTCGATCAGTGCAGCCTCATCAGCGCACATCTGTGAAGAAGAAAAACAACTTATTTGCAAAATTTTATAAAAGGTTTTTTCTTCAAAATTTTCAAACCTTTTTCGTTTGTTTACAAATAAAAAAAAAACAGTGGCGATTAAATACCACCCATAGACAGCTCTATCTGTCTCAAATGATAACAATTTAATATGGGTATAGTGCTGCAGGACCACGCAATCGTCATCCAAAGTGCGATAGCACTGAAGGCTGAAAATTGGTCTGGTCAGATAGGGGGTGAAAATGCCCAGTAGGCAAGTGGTTAATGTCTATACCAGACTTGAAGGACCTGGTATTACTATGAGGGGGACCCCACACCTTTTTTTTGCATGGGCTCCTCTTTAAAATCCACACCAGACCTGGCAAAACTATTGGGGGGGGGATGTACCCATGCCAATTTTCGTTCCCCACAATCCGTGCCCTCTTGTTTACATTATACTGTCAATTGGCTGACAATATAACGGACTGAACGGGAGTGATTCCTGGAGACTGATGGGGAGTGATTCATGGAGACTGAAGGGGAGTGATCACATTTAGCACCAGCAGTAATGCTTGACTTGAAAAAACACCAGTTTAGTTGGGCCGACTGTTGAATCTCCAAACAAGCAAAATAAAATCTGAAATGGTAATGCGTACAAAAGACATATTAACCTTGTTCTCACCACAAGAGGATGAAAAAAAAATGAACACTCCAGATAGGATGGGTAAAATTTTATTTATATTGTCCTCGAGGGGTTGAGCAGAGGGCAGAGTCAACCCTGAGAGATACCATGAAATTGTCAGGAAAAACATTTTCTACGTATAGGAAAAAAATATGGCTTCTCACCTTGATGTATAGCAAAGTCTGATTTTTATATATAACATTTTCCACACTCAGAGCAGGAATACAGCTTCTTCCCAGTGTGGAATACCTTATGTGTGACAAGTTCTAATTTTCGTGGATATTTCCCACACTCTGGAAGGAAAGCAGCTTTTCCCTTCTGTGGCACATCAGATGTACACATCCACTGGGCGTCTATAATTTCCACACTCGGGGCAGAAGTATGGTTTCTGCAGTGTGAGATCTTTGATGTCTAACAAGAACTGATTTACGTGAATAACATTTCCCGCACTCAGAGCAGGAATACTTCTCCCCTGTGTGAATCTTCTGATGTTTGGAAAGACTGGAAACCTCTGGAAAACTTTTCCCGCACTCAGGACAAGAGTATGGCCTCTCGCCCGTGTGAGATCTCTGATGTTTAACCAGGTCTGATTTCTGTGTATAACACTTCCCGCACTCAGGGCAGGAATATGGCTTCTCGCCAGTGTGAAACCTCTGATGTATAACCAAGTCGGATTTTTGTCTAAAACATTTTTCACACTCAGAGCAGGAATAAGGCTTCGCCCCTGTGTGAGAGCTCTGATGTCTAAAAAGGTTTGATTTTTTTGAAAAACATTTTTCGCACTCAGGACAGGAGTACGGCTTCTCGCCTGTGTGAGATCGCTGATGTGTGATAAGGTTTGAATTCAGTGAAAAACATTTCCCACACTCAGGACAGGAATACGGCTTCTGCCCAGTGTGCAGCCTCTGATGCCTGTAAAGACTGGACTTCTCTGCAAAACATTTGCTGCACTCAGAGCAGGAATATGGCTTCTCGCCTGTGTGAGATCTCTGATGTATTAGAAGATCTGATTTCTGTGAAAAACCTTTCCCGCACTCAGGACAGGCATAAGTCTCCCCTGTGTGAATCCTTTGATGTTTGTAAAGAGTGGACTTCTCTGTAAAACACTTCCCACACTCAGGACAAGAGTACGGCTTCTCGCCTGTGTGTGATCTCTTATGTTTAACCAGGTCCGATTTCTGCGCATAACATTTCCCACACTCAGGACAGGAATACGGCTTCTCACCTGTGTGAAGCATCTGATGTCTGTAAAGACTAGACATCTCTGTAAAACATTTCCCACACTCCGGACAGGAATACGGCTTCTCACCTGTGTGAGATCTTTGATGTCTAACAAGGTCTGATTTCTGTGAAAAAAGTTTCCCGCACTCAAAACAAGAATGTACCTTCCCACCCATGTGAGATCTGTGATGTACAGTAAGATTTGATTCTGAGCTAAAACTTTCCCCACATTCAGGACAGGAAAACTTCTCCTCCAACTGAATTCCGGCACCATCCCTCACAGTACGAGGTTGCTCAGAGTCAGAGGGATTTGATGGTCTATCCACACTGTGAAGTCCACCATCCATAGCTGAGCTCATTGTCTTTTCTCCTGCACAATCTCTTGTGATGTCCTCATCTTCCATTTTACAACCTGGAGATAAAATGAGACGATTCCTTGAGGGTTTCTTGATGGCGTGTCCTGCAAAAATATAAAAACCATGATCAATAGAGACGAGATGGGATTCTACCTGGATCAAGTAGTCTTTATTGAGCAGCTGTTCTCTGTGGATGTTCCATCCAGTTGGGACCCTTTCACCTTCAGGGCCTTGCAGATCACTTCTACATTTACACAGCCTTGTCAGAAGAGCAGGAACCAATAGGGACTGGGAGGTGCATGCTCTTCACACAATCACAGGCCTAGACACTGGGTCAAAGGATCTCTGACCCCACACTATTTTTTATTTTTTTTGCCTTACAAAAAAACCATACAAGGCCCTAAGTGTTAGGCAGCAATAATTCAATGGTTGTTAGGAAGCTGGAAAAATGACAAATTCCAGTCAAACCTAAAGCCCATCCGGATTCCTTAACTGCTTGCTGGCCAGCCGCCGCAGTTGTACTGCGGCAACATGGCTCGGCTGTGCGAATCGCCGATATGTTACTTCGCTCCCTCTGGTGGCCACTAGGTCTCGCTGACCGCTGGACTCCCACAATCACTCGCAACACGCCGATAACTGGGATCTGTGTGATCCCGGTTCTCTGAGGGGAGAAGTGACAGATCGTCTGTTCATACAAAGTATGAACAGCGATCTGTCATCTCCCCTAGTGTGCTCCCCCCTTCAGTTAGAACACACACTAGGGAACATAATTCCAAACACACTTGATCTGCCCCTAGTGTTAACCCCTTCCCTGCCAGTTACATTTTTACAGTAATCAATGCATTTTTTTTAGCACTGATCGCTGTATTAATGCCAATGGTCCCAAAAATGTGTCAAAATTGTCCGATGTGTCCGCCATAATGTCGCAGTGACGATTAAAAAAAAAAAAAAAAGAAGTCGCAGATCGCTGACATTACTAGTAAAAAAAAAATATAATAATAATAAAAATGCTATAAATTTATCCCCTACTTTGTAGACGCTATAACTTTTGCACAAAACAATCAATATATGCCTATTGCAATTTGTTTTACCAAAAATATGTAGAAGAATACATATCGGCCTAAACTAAGATAAGAAATAGTTATTTTTTTAGATATTTTTGGGGGATATTTATTACAGCAAAAAGTTAAAAATAATGCTTTTTTTTTTTTCAAAATTGTCGCTGTTTTTTGTTTATAGCGCAAAAAAAAAAACGCAGAGGTGAACAAATACCCCCAAAAGAAAGCTCTATTTGTGGGAAAAAAAGGACGTCAGTTTTGTTTGGGTAGAACGTCGCACGACCGCGCAATTGTCAGTTAAAGCGACACAGTGTCGAATCGCAAAAAATGCTCTAGTCAGGAAGGGGGTAAAATCTTCCGGGGCTGAAGCGGTTAACTTCCTGGTATCCAGGATAACTTTTTATCCTGGTGAAACTGTTAAAGAGGAAGTAAACTCAGAAGAAATATTCCCAGTAATCATATAACCACTATGTATAGCATTTATAAACTCACCAGGTTAAGAAATAGCGTTCTAGGATCTTCCTTACTGTTTGTGCAGCTTGGTTTCTTCTTTATCTGTTCCTGCCTAAGCCGGCGCCATGTTTGCGGTTGCCTTTCCGCTGCCAGCCTCATCTGCACTTCTGCCCTTTCCTCTCTGTCAAAGTCAGAATCTCGGGCATGCTCAGTAAAGATTAACCAAGCCTCGTTTTAGTATACCGTTACCATGGCGACAGCCCGGCAAACCAATGAGAGCACACATGCAAATATCCTCCCTGTGTTAACCATGAATGTCCTTGTTCACACCCCCTGTGATGTAGCTGGTCACATGGGGTGTTTCAAGAACACCAGGATCTCGTGGGATTGTCATGCTGTGGAGCTCTACTATCAGAGGTACGGCACATAGATGCATAGACTGACGTTGTGCGGAGTTTGCCGTAAGTGAGGGACAAAACGCGCATGCACGAGGGACGTCACTGACACAGATATCGTTGATATCCCCTAACAAACACAGTTTTTAAAACTTTTAAAGCCACCTACATTATAAGTGATTGTAAAATGCTTTACATGCGGTAAAGTTGGGCAGTGGAGCTTACTTCCATTTTAATAGAGTCTTATCTTAATACTTAGCTATAAGACTGCTAAAAAGAAGAAGGACCAACTTATGAAAGGCACAATCTGTGTTATATACCCTAATTATATATATATATATATATATATATATATATATATATATATATCTGTGCCTACATAAATCATGTGTAGCCAGGTACAGGACTGCAGCAGTCAAGTTAAAGACCTTGTTTCAAAATGCAGTCTCCTTGAAGTTGTTGTGCTGTTGCTTTTTTCTCCTCCAGCCAGCAGGGGGAGAGTTAAATCAGTCCAAGCTTAAAAAGGGGTTGTAAACCCTCGTTTTTTTTTTTTTTCAAATAACAAACATGTCATACTTACCTCTACTGTGCAGTTCGTTTTGCACAGAGCGGCCCCGATCCACCTCTTCTGGGGTCCCCCGGCGGTGCTATCAGGTCATCCCAGCATCGGAAAACCACCTAGGAGAAGCGCTCCCCTTGGGGGTCCCTCCCGAGTCTGGCTTTTGCTTCCATAGACACAGAATGCTGGACTTGGCCCCGCCCCCCTGCGTCATTTGATTTGATTGACAGCAGCGGGAGCCAATGGCTGTGCTGCTATCAATCTATCAAATCAAGAGCCGAGACAACAGGCAGAGAGGTAAAGCGTGTCTCCGCCGTGAGAACGAACCGGCTCAGGTGAGTAAAACGAGGGGATGGTCAGTGTCAGAAGTTTTTTCACCTTGATGCATAGGTTGCATTAAGGTGAAAAAACACGAGGGTTTACAACCCCTTTAAAGACTGTAATATAGAACAGCTGGAACACTGGGTGATGTAGTTTGAGACATATCGAGGAGATGGTCTTTTTTTAAATTACAAATCCCCATGGCCTGTGTGCTGCAGGAAGAGGTAGGGGGGGCTTTACATCCTTTGCCCGGGAAAAGGCTGCTATCTTGGAAGACTGGACCTGTTGGAGCGAGCCAGCCTGGGAGTAGGCCTAAGCTGCTGGCGTCGGGAGCGCTACTTGTGCAGTCCACAGACCAAGGCAGCCGCTGTGAGATCGCTACCTTCACCGGATCTGTTGTCTGATCTTTAACCAAAAGGCCGGAATATCCTTCAGACCAGTGGAACTGTTGATTGTCACCACCTCGGGAACCTGCACACGAAAAGGAGCCCCCTTCCACCACAAAACTTCATTGTCTCTTAAGAAGTTGGTGAGCGGGCCGCTGAACCACATACACTTACATCTGACATACCACTAAAAGCAGAACATCAATTACTCTTCCTTATAATCAGATCCTTAAGGTTGATGCCTCTATTTCTTGACTTCACCTCATATACTGCCATCCCAGGGTGCAGTTTTAATACAGTTCACCAAGCACCCCTCTGACTAATGAGTGTTTGCATTGCATTGCAAAAGAAGAACAACTCTACATCTAGTGCCTGCAGGATATAACCATCATCATTAATGGACAAACCGTCGCCTACAGAGCCTCAACTAGGGATATATGTAAAGAACCCGCACTCTGGAATCCATCCAAATTCTTTATTCAATAATCACCAAGTACAGAGTAACTACAGGGCCCCAACATTAGCCGGCAACATTTTATCTTAAAGACTCCCTCTTGCTCGGTTTCAAACCCCTTTTTGTGTTTTTTATGCTGGTGTCAGGGCTGGGCTCATCCCTTCCTTCTCAGAGCTGGCCGCTCACCTGTCAGCTAATTGCCAGCTCCTATCTCCCCACAGTTACTCAGCTGTTGGTGATATCCTGCTCGTCAGTCCTGCCTACTTAAGCCGTCCAGCCCAAAGGATCTCTGCCTTCGCCTTGGTCAACATCACAGAGCCTCCTGCGTTCCTGTTTAAAGACTTGCTTTGCTGACATCCCTTCTGGCTCCAGATCCTGCTTGCTGTTCCACTACATTGATCCCTGACTTCTGGCTTGGCTGACTATCCATTCCGGTTACTGAACTTTGGCTATGTTTTGACTAGAGGTCGACCGATATATCGGCCGGCCGATATATCGGCCGATATTTGGCGTTTTTTACTTAATCGGCATCGGCCGATTGTGCTGATAAAAAAGGCCGATTATAACTTCAGCAGTGACTTGCAAATGACTTCTGTAATATAAGTCAATGCAAGTTGCCTGAAAGTTATCTTCTCTCCTTCTCTGGGCAGCCTGCCAAGTCTGATAAGAAGATACATTTGTATCTCTTCAAGTTCTTTTTTATCAATAGACTGAACTCCGTGGAGAAGTTTTCAGTTTAACCATTTAAAGACTAAATCTTTTCTGACACTTGTTGCTTACAAGTAAAAATCCTGTATTTTCTGCTAGAAAATCACTTAGAACCCCCAAACATTATATATATTTTTTTTAGCAGAGACCCTAGGGAATAAAATAGCGGTTGTTGCAATATTTTATGTCACACGGTATTTGCGCAGCGGTCTTTCAAACGCAATTTAAAAAAAAAATACACTAATAAATTAAAAAAAAAAACTAAGCAGTAAAGTTAGCCCATTTTTTTTTGTCCAAAAGTTTTGATTACCTGTTTTTGTGTATTAATTTTTAAGATATAGTTTTTTTTTTATATTTTTTTTAATCTAAATTCTACATACAAGTGAACTGATTGGAGGTTTGTTTTGTTTAATAAATGTTTAAATGTAAAAAAAATTTCTGTATCACTTTAGGTTGCTTTCACACTGGAGCGGGCATGCGTTGACGGTAAAACGCTGCTAGTTTTAGCGGCGCTTTACCGTCATTTTAGCGGCGCTATTCGGCTGCTAGCGGGGAGCTTATCACCCAGCAGCAGCCGAGGAAGAGGTTAAATGCGCGCCTGAAGCGCCGCTGCCGAAACGCTTTGCAGGCGCTTTGGCAGCGGTGTGCATTCATTTCAATGGGCAGGAGTGGTGGTATACACCGCTCCAAAGATGCTGCTTGCAGGACTTTTTTTTAACATCCTGCCAGCGCATCGCCTCAGTGTGAAAGCTCTCGGGATATCACACTGAGACTGCAGGGGAGCCGTTTTACAGGCACTTTACAGGCGCTATTTTTAGCCCAAAAGCGCCTGAAAAAAGCCCCAGTGTGAAAGGGGTCTAAATGTTAGATTTTATGAGATGAAGGGGAAAAAAAAAAAAAAAAAAAAAATCGGCCTAATATATCGGCCCAAAAAAATCGGCATCACATATCGGCCATCGGCCACTGCGATTTCTAAATATCGGCATCGGCATCGGCCAGAGAAAAACCCATATCGGTCGACCTCTAGTTTTGACTACGTTTGTTCTTTTTACTTTTATTATTAAACAAGGGTGATTTAACTGTACTTCTGTCTCAGTCTGATTTCATGGTTTCTGACAGCTGTTTGACTTTGATTACATTTCCTAACCAGTCTAGACCTAACACAGGCACCATTAGGACACGTGGGTGAAAAAGTCCTGTTTCCTTGTTAAAGGGAACTCACTCATTGCCTGCTGAACACTCAGGGTATAATTCCTACTGTTTATGCCGATTTGGGGCTACTAAACCACATGTATATAGTAGGTGAGGTTGAAAAAAGACACACGTCCATCAAGTCCAACCTATGTGTGTGATTATGTGTCAGTATTACATTACATATCCCTGTATGTTGCGGTCATTCAGGTGATTATCTAATAGTTTCTTGAAGCCATCAATGCTCCCCGCTGAGACCACCGCCTGTGGAAGGGAATTCCACATCCTTGCCGCTCTTACAGTAAAGAACCCTCTACGTAGTTTAAGGTTAAACCTCTTTTCTTCTAATTGTAATGAGTGGCCAGGAGTCTTATTAAACTCTCTTCTGCGAAAAAGTTTTATCCCTATTGTGGGGTCACCAGTACAGTATTTGTAAATTGAAATCATATCCCCTCTCAAGCGTCTCTTCTCCAGAGAGAATAAGTTCAGCGCTCGCAACCTTTCTCATAACTAAGATCCTCCAGACCCTTTATTAGCTTTGTTGCCCTTCTTTGTACTCGCTCCATTTCCAGTACATCCTTCCTGAGGACTGGTGCCCAGAACTGGACAGCATACTCCAGGTGCGGCCGGACCAGAGTCATGTAGAGCGGGAGAATTATCGTTTTATCTCTGGAGTTGATCCCCCTTTTAATGCATGCCTATATTCTGTTTGCTTTATTAGCAGCAGCTTGGCATTGCATGCCATTGCTGAGCCTATCATCTACTGGATTCCCCTAGAGGTTCTCCCCCCAGTGTATAGATTGCTTTCATATTTTTGCCACCCAAATGCATTATTTAAAATTTTTCTACATTGAACCTCATTTGCCATGTAGTCGCCCACCCCATTAATTTGTTCAGGTCTTTTTGCAAGGTTTCCACATCCTGCAGAGAAGTTATTGCCCTGCTTAGCTTAGTATCGTCTGCAAATACAGAGATTGAACTGTTTATCCCATCCTCCAGGTCGTTTATAAACAAATTAAATAGGATTGGTCCCAGCACAGAACCCTGGGGAACCCCACTACCCACCCCTGACCATTCTGAGTACTCCCCATTTATCACCACCCTCTGAACACGCCCTTGTAGCCAGTTTTCAAACCATGTACTCACCCTATGGTCCATGCCAACGGACCTTATTTTGTACAGTAAACGTTTATGGGTAACTGCGTCAAATGCTTTTGCAAAATCCAGATACACCACGTCTACGGGCCTTCCTTTATCTAGATGGCAACTCACCTCCTCATAGAAGGTTAATAGATTGGTTTGGCAAGAACGATTCTTCATGAATCCATGCTGATTACTGCTAATGATATTGTTCTTATTACTAAAATCTTGTATATAGTCCCTTATCATCCCCTCCAAGAGTTTACATACTATTGATGTTAGGCTAACTGGTCTGTAATTCCCAGGGATGTTTTTTGGGCCCTTTTTAAATATTGGTGCTACATTGGCTTTTCTCCAATCAGCTGGTACCATTCCAGTCAATAGACTGTCTGTAAAAATTAGGAACAACGGTCTGGCAATCACCTGACTGAGTTCCCTAAGTACCCTCGGATGCAAGCCATCTGGTCCCGGTGATTTATTAATGTTAAGTTTCTCAAGTCTAATTTTAATTCCGTCCTCTGTTAACCATGGAGGTGCTTCCTGTGTTGTGTCATGAGGATAAACACTGCAGTTTTGGTTACTGAAGCCCCCCGATTCACTCGTGAAGACTGAGGAGAAGAATAAATTCAATACCTTCGCCATCTCCCCATCCTTTGTAACCAGATGTCCTTCCTCATTCTTTATGGGGCCAATATGGTCTGTCCTCCCTTTTTTACTGTTTACATACTTAAAGAATTTCTTGGTATTTTTTTTGCTCTCCTCCGCTATGTGTCTTTCATGTTCTATCTTAGCCGTCCTAATTGCACCCTTACATTTCTTATTGCATTCTTTATAAAGTCTGAATGCTGTGGATGATCCCTCAACCTTGTATTTTTTGAAGGCCTTCTCCTTTGCTTTTATATGCATTTTCGCTTTTTTAAATTTATTACCCAATGGGATACATTGGCTAATGCCCTTATTTAATATGCTCTTAAAGCAAACCCATCTCTCCTCCGTATTCTTTGTTCCTAATATTTTATCCCAATTTATGCCTTTTAGCAAGGTTTGTAGTTTAGGGAAGTTGGCTCTTTTGAAATTCAGTGTCTTTGTGTTCCCTTCATGTTTCCTATTTGTGCGATTATACTGTCCTTTGTTTTTCCCTATGATAGCTATCTACCCAGCGTGTTAAATTGTGCAACGGTAATTGACTTTGGCTTGCATCTGTCTAATAACCATGTTGCCAAATAATAATCAATCAGTTCACTTTGTCACAGGTTTTTTTTTTTATCTCACTCAAAATAACTGGGGTATAGAGTGTTAAGGATTTTTTGCGTTTAACACTTATCTAATAGCCTGGTGTGCCAGTACAGCTTAGGCCTGTGAAAGTTGGTGGCAGAGGACAGAAAACCCGTCTTTACTAGTGCCACCTTTGGGGGTAGCACTACACATGTCTGAATAGAAAAACTGTCTGCAACAAAGAAAAGGGGGTTTATCTCAGAGAAAAGAAGATCTATTGTGCAGGATGAGTATCAGTGACTTTTATTATTGGCAGAGATCACTCATCTCTCGCCCCAAATCTGGACCAATCAGTGTGCAGTAACAGAGCAGAGAGAACAGAAGAATAATATATTATGGCTCACCTGTGCTGATCTCTGTAGGAGTGTCCTCCTCTTTGAATGTCCTCGTCATTCCAGCCTCCTCCGTATATTGCTGATCATCCCGCACATACGTCTCTTCTACTTCACCCTCAACTTTCATGTTCATTAGATCTTCACCCTAAACCAACAGAATGGCAGAAAATAACATCTGTAAAATAGAACTATTTATGATGTGAGATCACATAGAAAATATCATCTTGTAGAGTCCACACATCGTCTCCACATGTCAGAGTGTTCAATCACGGTGGGTGGTGCAGGGGGCATGGCCGGAAGCAGATGGAGGTGAGAGCTGAGGAGTGAGAGTGGATATGGCCCTGTGATTAGCCTAGTCAGCCTGTGGAGATGTGCTTGTTTACGGCCCCCCTGCTCTGTCGCCTATGAGTTTGATATCCCCTGTGCGGTAGCGGCTGGTGCTGTGCGACCCTGTCCGGGACGTGTGTGGGATCGGAAGCTGGTGGAGGAGAGGAGTGTATGACGCAAGCCAGACGAGGGGGAGCGTGGCTCGGCTGCGGGTGAGAGAGATTGGAGGAGGAAAACACCAAAGGTCAGCAGCTGTCAGAGTTGCTGGAGGCGGGACTTTCAGTGTGTACCGCAGCTAACATGCTAGCTGAGCTGTGTGAAGATTATAAGCAGGAATTTGGTGTGCTGGCTGGAGCAGTGTAACTAGAGACAGTCTGGCAGCTGTAGATAGCGGTGGGGTGAACAGCTGTGTGCAGCTGTGAAGATCACAGAAGCAATCCTTGGGTCCTGTGTATCCCCCATAAACCAGGCTGGAAGTATCCTCTGCCGTGTGAAGGGAGGTATCGTATTAACTCTCTTAACCCTTTGTAACAGTGTTTGGTGCCACCTGTAGTTCATTTTGGAAGCATAGCAGGGACTGCCGTGTATTGAAAATATTGAGTTACTGGATCAGTTAAGCCTTCCTTTGAGTTAAGATAAGCCTTCCTTTGAGTAAAGAAATAAAGTATATACTGCTATACTGTGACACTGTGATACGGGCTGTGCAGGTGGAAAAAGCATAAACTTACAAGGTGAACCAATATGTCAGCAAGAAGGAAGGGAGAGGAACACCCCAACCAGGACAATATGGGTATCCAGTCTCTACGGTCAGCCAAAGAGAAGGAAAAAAGCCTTCACCCTATTGTGGCGGGGGCAACGGCAGCGGCGGTTGCAGCATCCGCCAAATTAGAGAAAATGGTTCTTGCAGCGGAGCATACTCCTAACAAAGGGGGGCATCTAGCACAGAACAAGGCGGCAGTGGACAGGAGGAGTCAGGGACAGTCGAGCCTGCACACTACTACGGCTAGTACAAAAACTCCCTCTACAAAAAGCGCAGGTGTCTCTAGTAAAGAATTAGAGGCCTCAGCCTCCTCAGAATGTAAGGCAGAGGATGAGCCCTCCCTAAAGGACATTCTTCTGGCAATAAATGTATGTAAGCAGTCTCTGGGGGAGCTTGGAGTTCAAATGAAGGATATCAAAGAGGAGCTGTCTTTAGTGCGAAACGATCTTAAGAAAACCGCAGAAAGGGTGACAGAAGCAGAAAATAGAATAAGCCTGATAGAGGATGAGCTATTCCCTCTGAAACAAGAAGTGAAGAGCTGGAGAGAAAAATGTGACAAGCTGGTGGGGAAGTTTGATGAGATGGAAAATAGACTTTGCAGGGACAACGTGAGGGTGGTGGGGGTCCCTGAGGGGAGTGAAGGTCCAGATCCGATTGTTTTTCTGGAGAACTGGTTGGTGGGGGTGTTTGGGGGTGAGATATTCTCCCAACAATTCTCAATAGAACGAGCACATAGAGTCCCGTTTAGACCCCCCCCCTCCTGGAAACCCCCCAAGACCATTCATCGTGAAGTTCCTAAATTATAAGGACAAAGTAACTCTCCTACGTAAAGCCCGTGACTTGGGGAAGGTTCTATATAAAGATGCCAGGATATCAATATTTTCAGATTTCTCCCCGGACCTACAGAGGCGTAGAGCTGGGTTCCTGGGGGTTAAACGTAGCCTCCAGAAATTCAATGTTACATATGCCCTCCTCTACCCAGCTAAGTTAAGGATAACCGCACTGAGGGGAAGTCAGATTTTTGAGACCCCTGACAGTGCACTAGCTTGGTTAGAGGATAAGAAAGATTTTCTACCCAGGAAATAATGGAGGAATCATGAGGGAATTAGTAGACACAAATAGGGTTAAGGTTAATTTTGTTTAATAATATATTTGTTCACTTAAAGGAGCAGGATTGTAGTGAGTGTTGTAAATGGATATGAGATGGGGAATGGTGTTAAATATTTTTGTTTGGTGTACAGGGGGGGGAGGGGGGGAGGTGGGGGGAGGGGTGGGGTGGTAAGGGTGGGGGTGGGTTGTGGTACGGTAGGGTAGGTGGATGTGGGCTGGCCATTAAAAAAGCCCCTAGGGGTAACCTAGAGTGGTATGGGAAGGATGGGCGGAAAGGGGGGTGGGGAAATTGGGGAGGGGGGGTGAGGGGGGGTGGGGGGATTAAGTATGGATATAGTAAAACACAATATAAGGTAGTAAGCCGCACGTTAAATGTAAAAAGAACCTGTGACACATTGAATTATAGAAAAACACAGAAGACACAGATAAAAATAGGGTTAAATATATTGATAATCTGAAAGTTTGTAGTGAGACAAATGATATGCAGGTTTTGCACTGGATGTTACACGATATGAAAAGTAGGTTTTGGGTGTTATGGGGAAACACAGAGTTAATATATTGTAAACACGATACAAAATCCAACACCTAGGTAAATGTGGTATGGGAAGAAATGGAGCAGGACTACACTAAAATATGAAAATAATAGGAAGCTTCAAAAGAATAATAGGACCGGTGGAGAGCTATAGAGGGGGTACCCTTAGACGATATCTGTCCTTCTTCCGTTTGTGTGGTGTTAACTTTACTTTAGATTAGTAAATGGGACTAAAGATAGGCTCATGGAATGTTAGGGGGATGGGCACTCCCTCTAAGAGAGCACTGGTATTTGATATATTAGAGACTTTTAAAGTTGATATTGCTTGTCTACAGGAGACGCATTTGACACGGGATACGAAAACTCACATAAGAAATAGAAAATATTGGCACCAGTTTCATGAGGTACACACCTCCTATTCAAGGGGGGTGGCGGTGTTAATTGGGAAAGAGGTTGTGTTCTCCTGTAGGCAGTGCAATATAGATGTGGAGGGGAGGTATGTTTTCCTGCATTGTACAATAGGGAATCAGGAATGCATATTAGCGAATATTTATAACCCTCCACCTTTTAAACTAGACGTTCTATATTCTTTGTTGAAGTTCATGGTGGATAAACCGAATATACCTGTTATTGCTGTAGGGGATTTTAATGTCGCAATAAATAAAGAAATAGATAGATTTCCCCCAGGAAAAAAGGGGCAGGGCTCATACGGGATCCGAATGAGCCAGTTTCTTAAAGAGGCAGGGCTGTTGGACCTCTGGAGAATGTGTAATCCAGGGGTGCAACAGTTCTCATGTTATTCAGGTACTTACTCTTCACTCTCAAGAATTGACTTTGTACTAGGTAATGATCTGGCCGCACATATAGTCAGAGACATTACGTATCAACCTAGGGGGGTATCAGACCACTCATTGGTGACTGCCAGGATGGTTACTGGATTGAATAGACAACGCGGTATGTGGAAACTAAATCCAATCTGGCTTGAGATATTTGCGGACCCAAATAAAATTATAACCAGAATGAGGGAGTTTATAAGTGTAAATGAGGACACCACAGCAAGAGGGGTAATGTTGGATGCCCTGAAGGCATACCTGCGGGGTCTGTTGATCCAGCAGGTATCCAGGTTAAAAAAAGCCTCAATGGCAGGGGAAGAGAAGGCCAGGGAGGAGCTTCGAGCGGCAGAGAGGGAACTTGTGAGAGATCCAACCCTGGACAGTCAGCAGAGATGGGAGGATAAACAGTTAAAATATAAGGAGGTAATGACTAGGAAATCCGAAAACAAGAGGCTATTTCAAAAACAAATGTTATATGGAGAAGGGGAGAAAGTGGGGAAGATACTGGCCCATATTGTTAAATCAGATCCCCCCCCCCCCCCCCCCGACGATCCCCGCTATTAGAACCAAAGATGGTGAGATTACATCCCATCCAGATAAAATCAACGAAACATTTAAAATATACTATGATGAATTATATAAGTCTCGGGGCTCAGCGGAGGGGGCGGATAGGGAAGACTTTTTTAGGAAAATAAGGCTGCCCTCCCTTTCAGGATTGGAGATTGAGGCATTGGAGGCCCCGATTACATTAGAAGAGATTGGTATAGCAGCAAAGGCACTGGCCAATAAGAAATCCCCTGGGCCGGATGGCCTCCCAGCGGAGATCTACAAGAAGTATGGGGAGATATTGTTACCGGAACTTTTAAGGGTATTTGAATGGGCGTATCAGGAGGGGAAACTACCTGAGTCAATGACTGAGGCTATAATAATAATAATATTACCTAAAGAAGGGAAGGACCCCTTGGAACCTGATTCTTATAGACCGATCTCCTTATTATGCTCAGATGCAAAAATCTTGGCAAAGATTCTGGCCACCAGACTGCAAAGGATAATACATAGGTTGATCCACCCGGATCAAACTGGGTTTATTCCCCAGAGATCAACAAGTGAAAATATAAGGCGGTTCTTTTTGAATGTACAAACCCCAATAGAAAACTCGGGCACCAGAGCTGTCCTGATGTTAGATGTAGTAAAGGCATTTGACAGCCTGGAGTGGGGATTTATATGGCATATGTTGCAGGTATATGGGTTTGGTCCCTCATTTAGTAAGTGGGTAAAGATTCTATATAATAAACCTAAAGCAAGGGTCAGAGGCAATAATATACTCTCGAGCGAGTTTTGCTTGGAGAGAGGCACCAGACAGGGGTGCCCCTTGTCGCCTCTGATCTTTGCTTTAGCAATGGAACCAGTGGCTGCCGCTATAAGGCAAAACAGGAGTATGGAAGGATTCCGGAGAAGCACTGGGGAGGAGAGGATCGCATTATATGCGGATGATGTACTTATCTTCTTAGGAGATACAGAAGGTTCACTTGGTCAGGTGATGGGTATCTTCGCAGAGTTTGGGGGGATCTCGGGCCTTTCCATAAACTGGGAGAAGTCGGTGATATTGCCAATAGACCCGATTAAGCAAGGTACCCGTTTGGAGGAAACCGCACTAAAAATTGTGGAAAAAACAAAATATCTAGGCATCCACATAACTAAAGAACCGGGTAACTTCCTAAATAATAACTTGGTCCCACTGTTGGAGAAATTTAGGAAAAAGACTGAGATATGGAGGAGACTTCCACTGTCGGTAGCTGGTAGGTGCAACCTGTTAAAAATGCTATGGTTGCCTCAGCTATTGTATATCTTACAAAATTCACCAGTATGGATCTCTGGAAAGTGGTTTAAAAAAATAGATATGCTGTTTAGAGGGTTGATATGGAAGGGAGGGCACTCCAGGGTAAGCCTACAGACACTACAATTAGCGACAGGTGAGGGGGGTATGGCGGTTCCGCATCCGCGAAACTATTTCCTGGCAGCCCAACTGCAACATCTGAGATCAGGTAGTGGTTATGGGGGTAATAATAACACGGAAATAATGATTGTTGGAGCACCTCATAGGCAGATTTTGGAGGTATTAGAGGCAAACTCGTTTACCTATAGGACCCCTACGATTAAACTAATGTTAAAAGTGTGGAACTCAATTAAGGGCATGAAGGGTATGGAGGGGGAAGCGAGGCACAGCCCTTTATGGAACAATAAGAACTATCAGGAACTATTACAGATAGGTAAAATTAGGACCTGGGAATTAAAGGGGATAGTAAAATTAGAGCAATTATATAACGGTAATATGTTAAAGACCTTTGCCACTTTAAAGGAGGAATTCGGTATTCCAAATCAGTCATACTTTAACTATGTACAGATCAAGCATGCACTGCAGGCCCAATTTGGAGTACAAGGCCCGAACTGGTGCCAGTCACCCATTTCCCAAAAGATAGAGAATACTGTGGGAGTAAAAGGGCTAATAACAGAATTCTACCAATACATTTGTAAAAACAGTAGGGAAGGTCCTGAGAAACTTAAGTGTAGAAGGGAATGGGAAAGGGACCTGGGGACAATATCGGATACTCAGTGGAAAGAGATTCTGGAGGGGGGTCATCAGGTGTCGGTTTCACCGGCCCAGAAATTCTCACATTTATTGCTCCTTCACAGGGCATATTATACCCCCAAAAAACTGTTTAAGTATGGGAGAAGGGTAAACGCTGATTGTCCCAGATGTCAAAATACGGGAGATATGTTACATATGATATGGAAATGCCCCAAGCTATTTCGCTATTGGACGGAAGTGGTTGAGAGTATAAATAAGGTTTTCGATCTGAAACTTAATATAGACCCGAAATTATGTGTTTTGGGGGTAGTGGGGAATGGAAAGGCTAAGAGTAAAGCGGTGCGGAGATGCCTTTATCAGGCAAGAAAGGAAATAGCAAGGAGATGGCAAGCAGAGAAACCCCCTTCAGTAGAGGATTGGTTTAGAACGGTGTCAGAAACAATAGGGAAGGAAAAGACAGTCTATGTTAGAGGAGGGAATATAAAGGAGTTTAAAAAAATCTGGACTCCATGGATTGAGAAGGGAGAATATCTAGTTAGAGCATAAAGGAAAAAAGAGGATATGGAAAAGTGTAAGATCTAAGTATTAAGTAGAGGTGTGCACGCAGGTAATATAAGACATAGAGTGGGCTGACTACCAGGTTTATAGGTTAGTGTAAAGGGGGGTATAAAAGGGAAGAAAGTTAGTAGAATACACCCGGTAGGGTGGATATATACATCTTGTAGTGAAGTAGTGGACTGTATTACTATGTGGTTTTATGTACATTGTTTAATATGAGATGTGATGTATTTTGTATGAAGATGAATAAAAAGTATTGAACTAAAAAAAAAAAAAAGAGTGTTCAATCACTTTATGTTCCAAACCCTCAACTCCACCCACCTGATGATGGTGAGGGATGCTGTGACCTTCCTGTGTGGAATCCCGGGAATACAGAGGACGGGGACATCTCTCTGGTGGGTCTCTGTTATTAGGCTCCATCATAATGTCCTTGTAGAGATCCTTGTGTCCTTCAGAAAGCTCCTCCATCACTCCATACTCCTCATCTTCTTCTTTATACTCTTCTTTAACAACAATATTATAATTCCCGAGGTTTTCATTCTGAATATATAATAAACATTAATTGTAACAAACATTCTGTGTATAAATCATAGCTACCATTAATTGTCAATATCTACCTGATGATGGTGAGGGATGGTGTGATCTTCCTGTGTGGAATCCTGGGAATACAGAGGATGGGGACATCTCTCTGGTGGGTTTCTGTAGCTGGATGACTCCACCATGGTGTCCTGGTACAGATCTTTGTGTCCTTTTAGAGACTCGGACTGCTCCATCACCCCATCCTCATCATTCTCATTTTTTATCTCTTTTTTCACCTCAGCTTTAGAATCTCTCACGTTTTCACTCTGAATATATAATAAAAATGACACCAATTATAACAAGGCAGATAATGTACAGATCCCAATTATAGTATCAGTGATTGTTCCTGATCTACCTGATGATGGTGGGGGATGGTGTGACCTTCCTGTGTGGAATCCCGGGAATACAGAGGACAGGGACATCTCTCAGGTGGGTTCCCATTACTGGATCCATCTGTAGGAAACACACACACTGACTGAATACATTAGTTCTATGTGTTTATCAGATGATGGGGGATCTAGGTGGACCCTCCGTACTGCTCTCTCCTTTACAATAAAGTCTCCTCTTACCCGGTGATGTGAGGGGCGGCTGATTCTCCATCATGAGGTCCTTGTAGAGATCCTTGTGTCCTTCAGTTCACTGATCTTGCTGGCGATTTCTAGAACCTTGTTTTGATTTCTCTATTCTGTCAGGGAGGGAGGTGGAGGCAATGTGATGGTCATATGATCACCGGGTTTCACAGGAGGAAAACTCTAGATTTCAACACAAATGGTAAAATCAGATGATACTCCCAGAATCCTCCTCACCTCTCTGGTCAGGTCTCCATTTTATTAAGGCCCCACTTCAGGCTGAGGTATAATTTAACCACTTAAGGACCGTAAGAATTTACCCTCCTTAATGGCCAGGCCTTTTTTTGCGATACAGCACTGCGTCCCTTTAACTGACAATTGCGTGGTCGCGCAACGCTGTACCCAAACAAAATTGACGTCTTTTTTCCCCCACAAATAGAGCTTTCTTTTGGTGGTATTTGATCACCTCTGCGCTTTTTATATTTTGCGCTATAAACAAAAAAAAGCGACAATTTTGAAAAAAAAAAAATATTTTTACGTTTTTCTATAATAAATATCTCCAAAAATTATATAAAAAAAAATAAATTTCTTCCTTAGTTTAGGTCGATATGTATTCTTCTACATATTTTTGGTAAAAGTCCAACAGTCCTGCTTTGCATGTGAGAATGCCAAGGTTCTGCCCACATTCTAAGAGCATTGGAAAAAAGTCACAGCACCCTTTAAAATTCTGCATAATCTTGAGGCACCCCATCCTAATATGTAAAAGAAAAAAAATAAACGAACAGCTTTACAAAATGCAGCAACAGCCACACACGTAGGACACGTAGTTAACCTTAAACTACGTAGAGGATTCTTTACTGTAAGAGCGGCAAGGATGTGGAATTCCCTTCCACAGGCGGTGGTCTCAGCGGGGAGCATCGATAGTTTCAAGAAACTATTAAACACCTGAACGACCGCAACGTACAGGGATATACAATGTAATACTGACACATAATCACACACATAGGTTGGACCTGATGGACGTGTGTCTTTTTTCAACCTCATCTACTATGTAACATTAGAGGTAATGTATTCTTCCAAAGCAAATAGACCTTTGCACGCTGGTATATACTTATATTCCAATGCTTCACTTCTCCCTCAGTTTTTCTCCCTCACTCAGCTAATGTGGCCCCGGTGCCGACAGAGAGGGGAGAGGCAAACAAGGATGCTGTGCGATTAATCGTTAAGAATCAAAATCAAGTTTTTTTCCCCCTGGTGATCTTAACAAAGCATTTTCCCTATTCTGTGCAGAGTTCTCTGCTTCAAAAAAAAAAAAAGAAACACAACAGGCAGTCTGCCAAGTTTCACAACATTCCTCAGCCACTGAGCTAACTATAAACATTGTAACGTTTTGTTCTTTAGATCAAAGGAATGAACTTCGATCTGCAAATGAGGTCAGTTTAACCACTTAAAGACTAAACCTTTTTCGGACACTTGTTGGTTTCAAGTTAAAATAATCATTTGCTAGAAAATTAATTAGAACTCCCAAACATTATATATATTTGAAGAGACCCTAGAGAAAAAAATGGTGGTTGTTGCAATATTTTATTTCACACTGTATTTGGGCAGCGGTCTTTCAAATGCAATTTTTTGAAAAAAAAAAAATACACTTTAATGAATTAAACAAAAAACTAAACAGTAAAATGTTAGCCCAATTTTTTTGTATAATATGAAAGATGATGTTACGCCACGAGAATCGTGATCTTTATTCTAAGAAAAAAAATTGTGATTCTCATTTTGGCCAGAATCGTGTAGCTCTACTGTGCAGGCGCCCAACATCCTTCTTATCAACCATTCATATTAGTGGTTGTCAGGACGTCGGCGGCTAGAAGGTTGTAACAGTGCATAATGAAAACCTGTGGCTTGGTCTAACTAAAAGGCAGGCTTGATCCACCAGCTAGCTTGCATACACTTTTTTGGTAGTTTTTAGGCATTTTGCCAAGGCACCCCTGAATAAACCTAAAGGCACCCCCAGTGTGCCTGGAAACCCTGGTTGAAAAAGGCTACTATAGACTGATGAGGTGAGAAGATCATTGGTGGGAAAGGTGACATCTCCAAAATGAAGAAAATGTTTCCGCCCCGTAAGTTGGGGAATGTTTTGACCCTGAAGGGGTTAATCAAGGTTTCCACACTATATATATATGTGTGTATCATCATCTGCTGGAGATAAAAGACATCACAGTGACTATGGAGGAAGAGGACGGACATGACGGGGGGGTTACTGGGTGTAAATAGAAAATAAGATCTTATTACCTCTTCTGCTGTCACTTCCAGCGATGTCTTCTCTCTACTTCCTTCTGACTCACCTCTCACCCAGAACTTCCTATTTATGCCTGACATCACTTCCTGATTGTGCCTGACATCACTTCCTGTCTTCCATAGAGACTTCCTGTCTCAGTATAGGTGAGATCACCATCTTGTGGAGTTCAGAGAAACTGCAGCCCCAAGAAATGTTTCATAGTGTGAACATAGTCTTGTCATTGCTGCCAAGTGTTCCAGATACTGTAGGACAGTCCCGGGATCCTGGCTACTGCCCCAGCTCGTGTCTCGCAGGTTCCAGGACTATGTGCAGAGTGGAGAGTGTGATCAGGTAAGTACTGAAGGAGGAGAAAGAGTTAACATGACTAAAACTTTACAATAGCTGACAGAGGAATATCTTTATTTTCTAGGGTCTTGTTTGTCACGATGACCACAGGATAGATAAGGTCTGGTAAGAACTGGTTTTGATATGATGTCTTCAAAGTCAGAACATCAGCATTAAATAGTTTAAATGATGTTTTTAGATAATATCCCCTGTCAGCTAAAATACTAGTTTAGACTATGTCTGAGATGCTATATGTTTGTATAGGAATTATGTGTCATGTGATGAACTCTGTCCTCTCTCCCTCCTTTTCTTTAAGTTGTGCAATATTCTTTGTCCACAATTTGTATAAAGATACGATTCTTTGACTTAAAACTAAGCATTCATTGAACGACTCTCTTGTCTTGTGCATCGGATGCTTCCGGAGCTCCGAAAGAATTCCATTGATTATCCAGGTCAAAGCAGATTTAACCCCTACAAGTACCACCACTGACCACCAATGCTGAGCTGCGGTTACACTTTGGTAGTACTGACACCAACAATGGGGCCCATTGTATCTCACTGACACCAACAATGGGGCTTATAGTATCCCACTGACACCAATGATGGGTCAATTAATTTTGGCTACAGTAAATTTGTTTAATTTCTTTTTGGAATTTGTTCTGGAACCTGTAGGATGAGAACACAATGGGGTTGATTTACTAAAACCGTAGAGTGCAAAATCTGGTGCAGCTGTGCGTGATAGCCAATCAGCTTCTAACTTCAACTTCTTCAATAAAGCTTTGACAAAAAAAACCTGGAAGCAGATTGGTTTCTATGCAGAGCTGCACCAGATTTTGCACTCTCCAGTTTTAGTAAACCAACCCCATGGTGTACTCACCCTACAGGTTCCAGGACAAATTCCAAAAAGGAATTAAACAAATTTACCTAATCAAATTTATGTAAAGAACAAATGGAAAAGGAAACAAAAGTTTTCATTCTGCACATGGCTAATCAGCAATGGGGCTTATTTTACCCACTGACACCATCAATAGGGCTTATTTTTCTCTTATTGAACTTCCACTTCCTGTCTGCAAATACAATAAAGACTTCTTGGGTTTGCAACTCCTCGATATAAGTGAGATCACAACCTGTGGTGCTCACAGGAACTGCAGCCCCAAGAAACTTTTCATACTTTGAACACAGCCTTGCACTGTGTATGTACTGTATATCATAAAGATGCCCACTAGAGGTGAGGTTTGGATTCACCACTGCCATGGGCTTGAGCTAAAGCCTGTGAGATTAAGATTCACAATCCCGACAACTTTTTGCACAAATTTGCCTGGGACAATATTTTTACACCATAATTCACTGAGTTTCCCACAAAAGGCCTGGTATGTATTTTAGGAGGACTTTACACCATTTTTTTTTAATCTTGTTCTAAGATGTGCCACAGAAAAGTGACATTTACAAAAAAAAATAATAATACAGTTTAACCACTTCAATACCAGACACTTTTATCCCCTTCCTGCCGAGGCCAATTTCCAGCTTTTGAAGAAACATTATTAATTTGCAAAAAAAGTTGGTTTTTTTTCTTTAAAATGTTTGGTATTTTTTCTCTTTTATATAGCAAAATAAAAAAAACTGATTAAATACCACCAAAATAAATCTCTATCTGTCTCAAAAAATGATAAAAATTTCATTTGGGTACAGTGTTCCTGAGTAATTTCCATTTAAAAAACGTGACATTCTGCTACTTTTAGACTTTTTCACAGCTTAGCCACACAGAGAGGCCCAAAATCCAAGGAGCACTTTAACCACTTCGCGCCCGTAGGGCTTCCTGGGACGTCCTCGACTTTGAGGGGCTATATCTGAATGATGCCTGTAGCTACAGACATCATTCAGATATCGGCTTTTTCCGCCGGCAATTCCCTACACCATAAGAACGATCATAGCAGCTGTTACGCCACTTGATCGTACTTACGGGCGGCGGGAGAGGATGACCCCCCCCCTCCCGCCGCCCTCCGGTGCTTGTACCGACTCACCGCTTCCATCGGTGAGTCGGACACAGGATCCGCCAGCCCCAGATGGTGATCATAGAGATTTCCGGCGGACCAGATGGTCGCCGGAGTCTCTATGATTGTTCGGAGGCCGGGCGCGATGTTATGACGTCACGCCCGGCCTCTGCATTCAAAAAAACGGCGCTGCTTTGGCTGGGAAGTGGTGATCGTTTTTTTTTTGTTAATTTAAGGCTTCCCAGCCTAGAGGTGAGATGTGGGGTCTTATTGACCCCATATCTCACTGTAAAAAGGACCAATCGTGCCATATTCCTATTACAAGGGATGTTTACATTCCTTGTAATAGGAATAAAAGTAATCAATTTTTTTTTTTTTTTTAAATGTCAAACTAAAAAAATAAAAGTCAAATTAACAATAAAAAAGAAAAAAAAATTAAAGTGTCCTTGTCCCCGTGTGCTCGCACGCAGAAGCGAACGCATACGTAAGTCCCGCCCACATATGAAACCGGTGTTCAAACCACACATGTGATGTATCGCCGCGAACGTTAGAGCGAGAGCAATAATTTTGGCCCTAGACCTCCTCTGTAACTCAAAACATATAACCAGTAAAAAATTTTAAAGCGTCCCCTATGGGGATTTTTAAGTGCCAAAGTTTGGCGCCATTCCACGAGTGTGTGCAATTTTGCAGTGTGACATGTTAGGTATCTATTTACTCGGCATAACTTTATCTTTCACAATATGCAAAAAAATTGGGCTAACTTTAATGTTTTTTTTTTTTTTTTTAAGCATTGTATTCTCTAGGGTCTTTGCTAAACAATATATATATAATGTTTGGGGGTTCTATGTAATTTTCTAGCAAAAAAATGATGAATTTTACATGTAGGACAGAAATGTCAGAATTGGCCTGGGCATGAAGTGGTTAAGGCTTTCTAAGGGCATAAACCATGCATCTAATTTCCTGATTACCTATCATATTCTTGGAGGCCCTGGAGCTCAAGGACAGTGAAAACAGTTGGGGATACTGGCTCGTTTGACACTAGTACTGGTATGGCAGTGATCAGGACACTGGTGTGGCTCTGATTAGGATGCTGGCTTGGCTATGATCAGTACACTGGTATGAGGTATAGCTGTGATCAGGATGCTGGTATGGGATATGGCAGTGATCGGTATGCTCGTATGAGGTATGGTGGTGATCAGGATGCTGGTGTGGGGTATGATGGTGATCAGGACACTGGTATGGGGCATAATGATGATCAGGACATTGGTATGCGTTATGTCAGTGATCAGGATGCTGGTATGAGGTATGGCAGTGATCAGGAAGCTAAAATGGTGTATGGCAGCGATCAGGATACTGGTATGGGGTATGGCGGTGATCAGGACACCGGTATGGCATATAGCAGTGATCAGGATGCTAGTATAAGCTATGGTAGTGATCAGAATGCTACGCGCATTTCGTCAAAATCTGACGTCGTTTCGGGGATCAGGCGACGCACCGAATCATCGCGCTAAATAGTGTGACGACGGGACCACGCCTCGATGTGAGTCTTGGGAGGCAGGAACCCGAATGTCTCAAACCATGAAGACAATAGAACAAAGAAATCTTTATTAAAACGTTCTTTAAAAACAAGAAAAACAGAAATGTAAGGCGCGCACACCTAGTGCATTACCAAAGATAATTTAATAATAAAAATGTTTTATATAAAAGTGGGTACTCACAAAATGCAACTGACAAAAGGTCATAAAAAGAATGCATGGACATGCACAGAACACAGAGTACAGCTAACGCGTATCTAAAATCCTCACCTTATCTAAAATCCCCTCCTCAAAGCCTCTCTGAACAATAGTTTCTAATTCTCTAAAGTATTGAACCTTGGGATCTGAGGGCAACAAAGTATATGTATTCTCGTCCCTGACTATGCGGTTCAAGAAAAAGGGATGCTCTAGAGAACTGTTGGGTCACACCCTTAAAGAGGTCATTGGTATGGAGAGAGGGGATTTACTTAAACAGAAGCCCCCCCGCACAGATAGGGCACCCATAGTGCCTTTTATCACGACTTACTCTTTTCAACATATGAGCATTAAGAAACGTATCAATAAACATTGGCACATACTAGGTAATGACCAGCCTCTAAAATCAGTTTTACCGGATAGACCTCAAGTCACCTATAAAGGAGCCCCTGCCCCCCCAAATATTCTTGACCCTCCGCCTATCAGGAGGGGTTTCTTTCAAGACCTTACCGGCTTTTATCAATGTAGGAGGTGTAGGGTGTGCTCCCTTAATGGTTGTAGCCATAGAACACAAAAATTCTTCTCATCCAGCACCTCCAATGAATTCGAAATAAAACCATTCATTACTTGTTGCACCGAGGGGGTGGTTTATCTGCGCCAATGCCCTTGCGGCCTTCAATAAGTGGGCAGGACTAAACGCCTCCTCTTGGTGTGACTTAATGAACAAATCACTAATATTAAAAATGGTTTTCAGAAACAATCAGTTTCTAAACATTATTCATTGGTTCATGATAAAAATCCTGCCAAAACTATATTCCTGAGGATCGATAAATTCCATCCTCAGTGGAGAGGTAGCTCTCTGGTGCGTGATATCTCTAGACTAGAAATGGCATGGATATACAAGATCAAGTGCTATGTTCCATTGGGATTCAATGTAGACATTGATGTTAATGCATTTATTGATAATTCCTGATGGTGCAGAGTATGGGTATAGGCCTACATTTTGACCTATATTCTTTAGAGTCTACTGGTTATGGTTATTTAGTTATTTTTGTGAACTTGCTGTGAGTCTTGGGGAGCCTCACCCCTTTTTCCTCTCTATTAGATCTTTAGAATCTATTGTCTATATGGAAATATACGTTCTGTATAGATTCTATTTTGATTATAGGAAAATTGGTGATTTTTTCGTGTTTAAGACATGATATGAGTTCATTCATGTACAGTATTGGTATGGTGTATGGCGGTGATCATGACGTTGGTATTAGGGTATGGCTGTGATCAGGATACTAGTATGGGGTATGGCCGTGATGAGGACACTGGTATGGCATATGGAGGTATCAAGAAAGGGGTATGGGTATAATGATGATCAGGACACTGGTATGGGACATGGTGGTGATTAGGGCATTGGTATGGTCTATGGCAGTGATCAGGACGTTGGTATGGGGTATGATGTGATCAGGATGCTGGTATAGCATATGGTGGTGATCAGGACATTGGCATGAGGAATGGTGGTGATCAGGATGCCAGTATGGGGTATGTCAGTGATGAGGACGCTGGTATAGGGTATGGCAATGACCAGGACACTGCTATGGTGGTAATCAGGATGCTGGAATGGGGTATGGCCATGATCAGGACGCTGTTATGGCATATGGTGGTATCAGGACACTGGTATGAGGTATGATTGTAATCAGGATAGTGGTTTGAGGTATGATGGTAATCAGGGTGTTGGTATGGTGTATGGCGGTGATCAGGACGTTGGTATGGCGGTGATCAGGATACTGGTATAGAGTATGGCCATGATCAAGACGCTGGTATGGCATATGGTGGTGTCAGGACACTGGTACGAGGTAAGATGGTGATCAGGACTTTTTTGTTTATGGTGCAAGAAATAAAAACCGCAGAGGCGATCAAATACCATCAAAAGAAAGCTCTATTTGTGGGAAAAAAAGGATGTCAATTTTGTTTGGGTACAACATCGCACGACCGCGCAATTGTCAGTTAAAGCGACGCAGTGCCGCAATCGCAATCTTCTGGTCAGGAAGGGGGTAAATTCTTCCGGGGCTGAAGTGGTTAAAATGTTCAGTGGCCAAATGGAACTCAATAAAAATGTTTTTTGCAATGGAACATGCTGCCCGGGGCAGTGCCCACCACCTATAATACTTTTTGACACTCCTTTGCCAATTAGCACAGAACACAGGCATTTTCAATTTAACTGATTCAACTCCCATTGATTTTAATTAGGGTTTAGGTTTAGCATCCAAACGTCTTCAAAGTTCAAAGAACCCAGTGCATTTTGGCTCATCCCTAGTAATAAGGAGACATCTCCAAAATGAAGAAAATTTCCCGGCCTTATAAGGAAGTAAAACTTCTGCCCCTGAAGGGGTTAATCTAGGTTTCCACACTATATATGTGTGTATCATCATCTGCTGGAGATAAAAGACATCACAGTGACTATGGAGGAAGAGGACGGACATGACGGGGGGGTTACTGAGTGTAAATAGAAAATAAGATCTTATTACCTCCTCTGCTGCCACTTCGTTAGCGGCTAGTTCCCATCCTCCAGATTCACCTAGTGATGTCACAGAAAACATGTGACCAGGAAGCAGGAAATCGAGGGCGGGAACATGAAGTGAAAAGAAGTGAATAGGAGGCTGCAAGCAGAGCAGAGAGAGCAGAGCACACGTTTTCACCTTGAAGGTCTCTCCCTCCCTTCCTCTCTCTGTCCATCCATCTTCTTTTATATTATATCTTCTCTGTTCCTTTCTCCTTGTATACCCCTCTCTGTATATCTCCCTGTATACCCCTCTCTGTATATCTCCCTGTATACCGCTCTCTGTATATCTCCCTGTATACCCCTCTCTGTTTATCTTCCTGTATACCCCTCTCTGTATATCTCCCTGTATACTCCTCTCTGTATATCTCCCTGTATACCCCTCTCTCTGTATATCTCCCTGTATACCCCTCTCTGTACATCTCCCTGTATACCCCTCTCTGTATATCTCCCTGTATACTCCTCTCTCTGTATATCTCCCTGTATACCCCCTCTCTGTATATCTCCCTGTATACCTCTCCACCTCTTTCTGTATACCCTCCTCTCTTTCCCCTCCTCTCTCTTCTTCCCCTCTCCTTCCCCTCCCCTCTCTCCTCCCCCTCCCCTCTCTCCTCCCCCTCCTCTCTCTCTCCTTCACCTCCCCTATCTCTCTCCTTCCCTCTCTCTCCTTTCCCCCTCTCTCTCTCTCCTTTCCCCCCTCTCTGTCTCCTTTCCCCCTCTCTCTCTCTCCTTTCCCCCCTCTCTCTGCTTCACCTCTCTCCTTTCCCCCCTCTCTGTCTCCTTTCCCCCTCTCTCTCTTTCTTTCCCCCCTCTCTCTCTCTCCTTTCCCCCCTCTCTCTGCTTCGCCTCTCTCCTTCCCCCTCTCTCCTTTCCCTCTCTCGCTCTCCTTCCCTCCTTCTCTCTCATCCCTCTCTCTCTCTCCTTCCCTCCTTCTCTCTTATCCCTCTCTCTCTCTCATTCTCTCTCTCTCTCCTTCTCTCTCTCCTTCCCCTCTCTCTCTCCTCCCCCTCTTCTCTCCCCCCCCTCTTCTCCTCTTCTCTCTCCTTCCCCCCTCTCTCTCTCCTTCCCCCCCTCTCTCTCCTTCCCCCCCTCTCTCTCTCCTCCCCCTCTCTCTCTCCTTCCCCCCTCTCTCTCTCCTTCCCCCTCTCTCTCTCCTTCCCCCCTCTCTCTCTCCTTCCCCCTCTCTCTCTCCTTCCCCCCTCTCTCTTTCCTTCCCCCCTCTCCCCTCTCTCTCCCCCTCTCTCTCCTCCCCCTCCCCGTCTCTCTCTCTCCTCCAAATTCAAATAAGCTTTATTGGCAGGACCACATACATGTTAGCATTGCCAAAGCAGTTGAGTTTCTATAAGAAAAAGAAGGGTAGGGGGTAATATAGAGGGGAATGGGCATAAGTCCATGTAAAGGATTTTTAAGTCCTCAGTCTTTCATGTCCCTCTCAGTCGGTGACACGCTGTCACCTATTGGGCAGCAATTTTTACCGTTGGCTCCTCTTCTCCCAGTAGAAATTGGAGTTTCCTCTTCTCTTCTATAGAATTGAAGTCTGGGATGAGAGTGGAGAGTCTCTGGAAGTAGGTGTCCCTCACTGATGAGTACTTTGGGCAATGTAGCTGGAAGTGGTCCTCATCCTCCAGGACCCCCTAGTCATATTGCTGGCACAGTCTACTCTCCCTGGGCTTGTAGGTCTGCCTGTGCTGTCCCGATTTGATTTCCAGGCTGTAGGCGCTCAGTCTGTCTGTCTTTCGGGTCTTGTAGCATCTCCAGGTACGGGGCCAGTTTGTAGTCTCTGCAATGACTGGTAAACAGTTAGTGTCAGGTCTCTCACTTACCAGACCGGAGAGTCCAATAGGGCAGAGGGTAGGCTCCCTTACGTATCCGACTTGCGGCCCCTGGTAGAGCAGACAGGAAGCACACGAGTGCGAAGTGGTATGAGAGCCTGTGCAGGAGTCCGTATTCCGGAAGCTAGCAGTCTTCAGACAGCAGATGATAGTCAGAGGCACAGGCAACAGATGCAGAGCAGGAGCTAAAGACAGGTCAATGCACAGGCTGGGTTTGGCAACAGGCGGGCAGCAGAGGTACAGGAGGAGCAGGCAGAAGCGAGGTCAAAACAAGCGGGGGTCAGATGCAGGCGGAGGTCAGAAGAATCCAAAAGGCAAGCCGGGTCGTCAACAGATCAGGAACTCAGGAACACAGGAACTAGGAACAGGAAACAGGAACTAGGCACAGAGCTGTTGATCAGGCAGCACTGATCAGAGATAGTGCCGATACGCACAGACGCACGCGCCCGAACGCGCCCCCGGACACCGGCGCGCACACCAGCACCACCACCAGCCGGATTAGACACGCCAATGCCCCCAGAAGCACGCGCCCCAGCACGCACAGGAATGCACGCACCAACGCGCCCCGGCGCGCACCGACGCCCAACCAGGTAACCTCTCTGACAGTTAGTTTTTTGGAGTTTGTTAGCTCATTTCTCCATTCTCTGACATGTTTTTCTTTGGAGTCATTGATTATTTTTTTATTTGAGATTTTGTCAGGCCGCATTGTTGAGAGTTTGGGATAGACAAGGTGTAGTTGTTGCAGGCCACACGGCTTGGACTGGTCTTTACTGTTCAGTAAGGCTTTATGGTGGTATGAGTTGGGACTGCTGTTTTGTAGGTGGTCCCAGTATGATAGCGTCCTCTTCTGTACTGCGAGAAGTAAAGGAAGCAAGCACTGTTGGAGGTGCTCCAATGGACTTGGAGGTGGTGCTAGCAGAATTCCAGATGGAATATTTCTGTTGGGCTGGGGTCCCATTTGGATTGGTCTGGGTAGGTGACAGGACCCCAAACTTCACTGCCATAAAGAAGAATTGGGGTGATGACGCTATCAAATATTCTGAGCCAGACCCTCACTGGTGGTTTTAGGTGGTACAGCTGTCTCCTGATGGCATAGAAGGCTCTGCATGCCTTGTCTTTTAGTGCCTCTATGGCTGGCTTGAAACTTCCTGATTTGTTGATTTCTAAGCTGAGGTATGTGTAGCTGTTAGTTTCATCAACAGTGCAGTTGTTTAATGTAAAGGACGGGCTCTTTGTTTGTTTAGTGTTTTTCTTTTGAAACACCATGATTTTTGTTTTACTTGAGTTGATTGGTAGTGCCCATGTGGCACTGTATTTCTCCAGCACTTCCAGGCTGTCTTGTAGGCCTTTCTCTATTGGTGACAGAAGTAGGAGGTCGTCCGCATACAGCAGGACCTTCACCTCAGTGTCATGTAGAATCAGTCCTGGTGCTGTGGAGGATTCTAGAGCTGCAGCCAGTTCATTGATGTAGATGTTGAAGAGGGTTGGACTTAGGCTGCAGCCCTGTCTGACTCCTCGGGCTTGCCGGAAGTGTTCAGTTCCTTTCCCATTCACCTTTACACTGCAGCTGTTCTTAGTGTATAAACTCTTGATAACTTCATATGTTTTCCCTCCTATTCCACTCTCTAATAGTTTGAGGAACAGGCCTGGGTGCCACACGGAGTCAAATGCCTTCTTAAAGTCCACAAAGCACGCAAATATCTTTCCATGTTTTGTATTGTGGACATGGTTCTTGATGAGGCTGTGCAGGGTGTAAATGTGGTCTGTGGTGCAATGGTTTGGCATGAACCCTGCCTGACTTCTGCTGAGGACATTGTGTTGTGTCAGGAAGTTGAGTCTGCCCGTGTGCACGCGGCATTATTGTTCCTCTATGCCTTGTGCCATTGTGATATATGTTCAGGGTGAGTACCGCACAATTATCTTCCTCATCCCTGACCTTGATCTGTCTGCCCTTGTAGATACCTCCCTTTGTAGTATTCTTGTAATATTTACAGAAAGCTGTTCAGTACAGTATACAACTAAAAATAAAAAGATTCTCAAAATATTTGAGAATTTTATAAATGGTCAAAGTCAAATATTCTGTAAGTCTGTACTACAGCCAGCCTTCTACGCATTTCGCCAAAGCTTTATCAGGAAGTTTGAGGTAACCTTTAAAGTTCATATAAATATGTAAATCGGTATATTATATTTAAATCATGATTAACTAGCCACTGACATAATGTTATACAATCAAATACATCCATAAATACCATAAGTGGGACATTAGTGGTGAGTGGATCTGCAGGGCGGGGGAGCCATCCCCAAAAACGGTCAAGGACAACAAAGAGTAATTAGAGAATGGCGATTTTCTTATTGACTGCCTTAGAGGCTGTTGGAATAATTTGAGTTGGTTCTTAGTAATAAACATATGTACTCACACCTGACTGCATCGTAATGTTATATTATTACATTGACATACATTTATAGGTATCCTGAGGCAGATATTGTGCTTCTCGTATCTGATCGCCGTCATTTTCTCTATCCTCTCTGTTGTCCTTGACCGTTTTTGGGGATGGCTCCCCCGCACTGCAGATCCACTCACCAGTAATGTCCCACTTATGGTATTTATGGATGTATTTGATTGTATAAAATTCTGTCAGTGGCTAGTTAATTATGATTTAAATATGAATATACTGATTAGTATATTTATATGAACTTTAAAGGTTATTTATAAAATTCTCAAATATTTATTACAAGGAAATTGATGTTAAAATAAGTTTATTGTATCTATCATGTTTGTATTATGTACAATGTACAGAGTCCAGGGAGGTTCTATACTTTTTGATTATGGATATTAGTGGGTATACACAATTAATTTTTATTTTTATATGGATCATGAATTTTTTTTTATGATAAATGTAATTTTATTTCATTATACAGTATCTTACAAAAGTGAGTCACGTTTTTGTAAATATTTTATTCTATCTTCTCATGTGACAACACTGAAGAAATGACACTTTGCTACAATGTAAAGTAGTGAGTGTACAGCTTGTATAACAGTGTAAATTTGCTGTCCCCTCAAAATAACTCAACACACAGCCATTAATGTCTAAACCGCTGGCAACAAAAGTGAGTACACCCCTAAGTGAAAATGTCCACATTGTCCAAGTGTCAATATTTTGTGTGGCCACCATTATTTTCCAGCACTGCTTTAACTCTCTTGGGCATGGAGTTCACCAGAGTTGTATACTATGCAGGATTGTTTATACTGAATAAAGAAATTATTTACAATAATAAAGTTGAATACATTTATTTGTGTTTTTCATTATGATAATAAACAAAATGTATTTTTTTATATTATCTGTTTGATTTGTCTTCTTTTGATATTCAAAAACACCCTACGTTACGGTGCCTCGTGTTTGACCTTATGAACAGATGATATCATAATCTACATGTCCCCACTATTTGCACAACCCTAATACTCAAGTGAAACAGCATAATGAAAAAAACTAGACCGCCCATGTGAAAATGTACGAAAATAAACACAAATCTCCTGTACCAAATAATTAATAGAACACCTGGCTTAGAACTTGAACTTGGCAGATAAAAAATAGTTATAAAACCCCTGCTTGTCTAATAGATGGGGAGGGAAAATGATTTAAAATTTAAAGCAGGAGACCATGATAAAGGGAAACAAAACAAAAAAACTTAGATTCATTGATAATATATACAATTATATTCAGTTGCAATTTTAAAAAGATATAGATATATAATTTATATTTTAAATCGTGCGTAAAAATCCTTCAAAAAATAAAAATTTAGTAAGTTACTGGAAACCATGGCTTTGTATTTTGGAGTGGAAGAACTATAATGAGGGATTGTGAACTTAGTACCACTAATGCCGCGTACACATGGGCGGACTTTTGAACGGACGGACTTGCTTACACACGATCGTACCAAAGTCCGACGGATTCGTACATGATGACGTACGACCGGACTAAAATAAGGAAGTTGATAGCCAGTAGCCAATGGCTGCCCTAGCGTGGGTTTTTGTCTGTCGGACTAGCATACAGACGAGCGGATTTTTCGACCGGACTCGAGTCCGTCGGACAAATTTGAAACATGTTCCAAATCTAAAGTCCGTCAGATTTTCGAGTGAAAAAGTCCGCTGCAGGTCCGATGGAGCCCACACACGGTCGGATTGTCCGCCGGATTCGGTCCGTCGGACCAGTCCGGTCGAAAAGTCCGCCCGTGTGTACACGGCATTAGTCTGCTCTTAACATTCCCGTATACTAATAATCCAAATACTTAAAGGTACATATATATAAAAAAATAACTAGCTCCTTCATAGTGAACTGTCTAGTTCCCATCCTTATACATGACCTGTATGGTAATAATGAAGACAGGTCATTTAGCGGGATGGGAACTAGCTCCTTCATAGTGAACTGTCTAGTTCCCATCCCTCTATATGACCTGTATGGTAATAAAGAAGAAAGGTCATTTAGCGGGATGGGAACTAGCTCCCTCATAGTGAACTGTCTAGTTCCCATCCTTATACACGACCTGACCACTAGGGGGCAAAAAGGGTTTTCTGTGGGATGGGATCTAGCTAGTTCACTTTGAGCAAGTTAGTTCCCATCCTCAGAATTGACTAGGTGAATGTGGAGGATGGGAACTAGTCGCAACCAATATCTTATTACCTCCTCCGCTGCCATTACCAACAATCTCTCCTCTCTACTTCCTCCCACTTCACCTCTCACCTGGAACTTCCTGTCTGTATGTGACATCGCTTCCTTTCTTCCATAGAGACTTCCTGTCTTCCATAGAGACGTGCCTGGGTAGAAGTGAGATCACCACCTTGTGGAGCTCAGAGGATTTGCAGAAATGTCTCGTAGTGTGAGCATGACCTTGTACTGTGTATCTATGTACTGTATATCCTTATACACTACATTGCCAAAAGTATTTACACGCACATGAACTTATATGGCACCCTAATCTTTGTCTGTGGCAGGGGAGGGCTGGCAGCCTTAGGCCTGGGAGGGCAAGTCCAGTCAAGTGGCCCATCGAACCACCGACCCACAAGCCAGCGTCTAGCAGGAACCACATGCCAGCAGCCAACTCCCAGCAGGACCCACAGGCCATGGCCAGTAGGACCCATAAGCCATGGCCAGCTCCCAGCAGGACCCAGAGGCCATGGCCAGAAGGACCTACAGGCCATGGCCAGAACAGGACCTGACAACCCAGACAGTGTTAAGGGCTATTTCCTATTTTGAGGTTACTGGGTGGGCAGGGCACTGGGGCAGGGTAAATGGGGTGTATGGGGGGGTGGGTGGGATGTGGGGGTCAGCTGGGGGTGTCAGTGTCTCTCACCTCAGCGATGCTGATGGCAACTCAGCCTCCTGGGTGGTGGTGGGGGGGTGATGATAACTTCAAGTTGCAGACAGCCACGCCCTGGTCTCTGCCTTCCTCCAGTCCAAGGACTCCGGGACTTGTAGTGGAAAAATAAGCTGCTCTCAGTCAGTTATTTCTTCTTCTCTCTGTGACTGTCTCTCTAAAAACTTCAAGTTGCAGCCATCCAGCGCCCAGCCTGAGCCAGTCACAGATATCCCAACCTGCAAAAACTCATTTCAGGGAGGTGACACTTTGCGCCGCAGCCTTACCAGTGCCAATTAAATGCAGCCTATCAGTGTCCATTAGGGTTGCCACCTGTCCGGGATTGACCCGGACAGTCTGGGTTTTGAATCATGTGTCCGGGTTTTAGTCCACCTGGCTTGGAACGGGGCTTGACAGAAGGGTAAGGGGGCACTAGGTGCGCCGCATTACTTTTCTCTTTGGAGTGCCCAAAGGTATCCCAGGTCTGTTACAATCCTATAGTGTATACTAAAACAAAAAAATGTACTGTGCGCCGCTAAAGTGTTCGGGTTTGGCTTGAAGAAAAAGTGGCAACCCTAGTTTCCATTCGTACCACCTCATTAATTCCCTTCCAGTGTCAATCAGTGTCCTTAAGTGCCACCTCATCAGTGCCCACCAGTGACACCTCATTATTGTGTCCACCAGTGCAGCATATCAGTGCCCACCAGTTCAGCCTATTAGTGTCACTTCATCAGTGTCCACCAGCGGAGTGCTCAAGGCTCCGTCCTGCCCCCTCCCCTGGCCACAGAGAGCAGCCCAAGCGGCTGTACTCCATTTGGCTCCTTGGGGTGCGCTGTCTTCTGTCTGTGGCTGAGTGACAGGCCCAGCCGGGAGATCGCCCAGCGCTCACGGGTGTCCGGGAGCCCGTAACCAAATGCGAGAGACTTGGGATGTCTACAGCCACTTGATGTGCGTGACCCACTCCGTGCCCCGCCTCTGAAGACTCAGTCTCCGTGAGTTGTAGTTTCTGGCTGCTGCTCAGTTCTCCCCACCCACTGCCACCAGGAACTTGAGCACGGTCCAGACTACAACAATCGGTCGACTTCCTGCACACAAAAAAAATGTCAGTGAAAGCGGTCATTTTGAATATAAGTTAGGCAGCCTGGGGGGAAATTTCTACCCAGCCCACCCCAGGTCTGTAGGGTTCAATATTAATTTGGCCCTCCCTTTGCAGCTATAACAGCTTAAACTCTTCTGGGAAGGCTGTCCACAAGGTTCAGGAGTGCGTCTATGGGGTTTGACCATTCTTCCAGAAGAGCCATTTGTGAGGACAGGCACTGATGTTGGACGAGAAGGCCTGCATAGCAGTCTCCGCTCTAATTCATCCCGAAGGTGTTCTATTAGGTTGAGGTCAGGACTCTGTGCAAGCCAGTCAAGATCCTCCACCCCGAACTCAAGCATCCATGTCTTTATGGACATTGCTTTGTACACTGGTCAGCAGTTGTGTTGGAACAGGAAGGGGCCATCCCCAAACTGTTGCCACAAAGTTGGGAGTATGAAATTGTCCAAAATGTCTTAAGAGTTACCTTCACTGGAACTAAGGAGCTAAGCCCAACCCCTGAAAAACAACCCCCGCACCATAATCCCCCTTCCACCAAATGATTTGGAGAGGTGGCCCAATACTTTTGGCAATATAGTGTGGATAAGGGAGTTTGGGGTTGAGGAATTTGACTGGCCTTCACAGAGTCCTGACCCTGACCCCATAGATTAGAACATCTTTGAGATGAATTAGAGCGGAGACTGCGAGCCAGGCCTTCTCATCCAACATCAGTGCCTGACCTCACAAATGCGCTTCTGGAAGAATGGTCAGCCATTCCCATAGACACACTCCTAAACCTTGTGGACAGCCTTCCCAGAAGAGTTGAAGTTGTTATAGCTGCAAAGGGTGGGCCAACTGAATATTGAACCCTACGGACTAAGACAGGGATGCCATTAAAGTTCATGTGCGTGTAAAGGCAGGCATCCGAATACTTTTGGTAATATAGTGTATGTGGTATCGCTGCAATCGTCAGGAGCAGGAGAATTTATTTGGGGTTGTTCTTTGGTGGAAGGTTATGGTTGTAATGAGAAATATACAGCTACATTTAAAAATAAGTGTTTTTGTTTTTTTACTATTTTGGGCCAGTTCTATTTTGATAGTAATAAAAAAAAAAAAAAAATCAGGAGACATCAATCACCATTTACCACCAAATGAAAGCCCAATTTGTCCAGAAACAAACGCCGATGAATCCACCTGGAGGCACAAAGTAGTTGTGATGATATGTACGGTTTTACTAACACATGTCAAAGTTGCAAAATTGTGCTTAGGCATTAAGATTTGTTTTACCCTTAGGTGTGAAGGAGATAACAAAGTGATTTCCTATGACTGTCAGCCCCATCTAGTGGCCATAATAAGGGTATCTATCCCGAACTACCTAAAATTCCACATTATGTCCACTAGATGGAGCCAATGATCATAGGAAATCACTTCATGAAATAAAATACGACCAGAATTTGTCATAGTACGGCGAATGCGTGTCACACTTGGTTAACAATTTATTTAAACTAGAACTGTAAATGTTTATTACATATAGATAGTCTGGTTGAAAAAAGACACAAGTCCATCTAGTTCAATCAATAGAAAAAAAAAGTTTACACCACAAAATTTACTAATGAGAGGTAATGACACCATTTTTATTTTTCTCCTGCTATCAATGGCCAACACAGTACAACACTTCATCCATGTCTTTGGTGATCTCCTTATGAACTGTTTCTTACATGATGAAGATCAGCCATGGAGTATATCTGAGGTGTATATCAGGGTGTGCTTCTTCCCCACATGTCCAGCAACATTCATATAGAAAACATTTCCCGCACTCAAGGCACTAATACACCTCAAGGGTTGTGTGGGATCCCTGATGTACAGGAAGACAGGACTTTAGTGAGGAACAATTCCCTCACTCAGGACAGGAATATGGCTTCTCCCCCATGTGAGATCTCTGATGATAGGAAAGACTGGATTTAAATGAAAAACATTTCCCACATTTAGGACAGGAATACAACTTTTCACCCGTGTGAGACCTCTGATGTCCGACAAGTTCTGATTTCTGTACAAAACATTTCCCACACTCAGAACATGAATACGGCTTCTCACCCGTGTGAGACCTCTGATTTATGACAAGTTCTGATTTTGCTACAAAACATTTCCCACACTCAGGACAGGAAATTCCTCTTTGAATCTTCTAAAATAAAGACATACATATTCCAATCCCCCACTACTAATAAAAATCATATAGTCCGTTAGTATAGACCTATAAGGTGAGAAGGTGATTGGTGGGAAAGGTGACACACCAACAAAATGAAGACAATGTTCCGGCCCCGTAAGTCTGCCTGTGTAGTGTAATAATTGCCCGTTGTAGGCCATGTATGGTCAGAATGGACATTGTCTTGTCTATTTATTGTCAGTGCTGTTTGTTTAAAGGAACATATTACTAGAATTTAACTACAAAATTAAGGAAATGTTCCGGCCCGGTAAGTGGGGGAATGTTCTGACAATGAAGGGGTTAATCTAGGTTTCCACACTATATATGTGTGTATCATCATCTGCTGGAGATAAAAGACATCACAGTGACTATGGAGGAAGAGGACGGACATGACGGGGGGTTACTGGGTGTAAATAGAAAATTCGATTTTATTACCTTCTTTTCTGCCATTCTATACTTCCTCTGGACTCACCTTTAACCCGGAACTTCCTGTCTGTACCTGACATCATTTCCTGTCTAGGTAGAAGTGAGATCACCACTTTGTGGAGCTCAGAGAAAATGCAGTGTCTCGAAGTATGAACACGGCCTTGTGCTGTGTGTGTATGTACTGTATATCCTTATAGATGGGGTCACCTCCACTTCCACCAAGGTGGAGAGAAATATATATATAATATTCTTAGATTGTAAGCTCTAAATAGCCGGGCCCTCCGCTTCCTCCTGTATTGAATTGTATTGTAATTGTACTGTCCGCCCTAATGTTGTAAAGCGCTGTGTAAACTGTCTACACTATAGAAATCTTGTATAATAATAATAATAATAATATCTTGTTACCTCCTCTGCTGCCACTCCCAACAATGTCTCCACTCTACTGCCCCCTGACTCACCTCTCACTCGGAACTTCCTGTCTGTATGTGCCATTACTTCCTGTCTGCATGTGACATCACTTCCTGTCTTCCATAGACATCACTTCCTGTCTTCCATAGAGACTTCCTGTCTGGGTAGAAGTGAGATGATCACCACTTTGTAGAGTTCAGAGGAACTGCAGCCCCGAGAAACATCTCGTAGCGTGAGCTTGGCCTTGTGCTGTGTGTGTATGTTCTCTATATCCTCATACACTTGTGATCTAGTGATGTGATAATTTATTTTATTTTTATTTATTTCAGGTACTTATATAGCGCCGTCAATTTACGCAGCGCTTTACATATACATTGTACATTCACATCAGTCCCTACCCTCAAGGAGCTTACAATCTAAGGTCCCTAACTCACATTCATACATACTAGGGACAATTTAGACAGCATCCAATTAACCTACCAGCATGTCTTTGGAGTGTGGGAGGAAACCGGAGTACCCGGAGGAAACCCATGCAGGCACAGGGAGAACATGCAAACTCCAGGCAGGTAGAGTCGTGGTTGGGATTCGAACCAGCGACCCTTCTTACTGCTAGGCGGGAGTGCTACCCACTACACCACTTTGCCCATTTGCCAAGCGTATACTCCTGTTATGCAGTGTTTGTTTGCCCCTTTTCAATATGGCTGCTATGCTCTCTCTCTCATCAAGGATGAGGTAAGTGGGTGGAGAGAGAGACATGTGGCAGAAAGAGAACAGTGGATTCCTGCTGAAAGAGAATAGACTGTGTAAGTGTTGCAGTTCCCCCTCACTGAGACACACATAGAGACGGTTAATGATTTCATGTTCCTGTCCGGAAAATGCCTCATGTTTGATGGTTCACTGAATGTTATTTCTTCAATACATGGACTTTAAAATACAAAGCTGTGTGGATTACTGTCTATGTGGAGATTAGGGATGAGCTTCGTGTTCGAGTCGAACCCATGTTCGACTCGAACATCGGCTGTTCGATCGTTCGCCGAATTGCGAACGTTATGGGCCGTTCGCGCTAAATTCGTGTGGCGCGTCACGGCCCATAATTCACTGCGGCATCGCAGTGCATTGCTGGCTGATGATTGGCCAAGCATGCACTATGACCCGCATGCTTGGCCAATCACAGCGCTGTCAGTAGAGAGAGCTGTAATTGGCCAAAGCCAGGGTGGCTTTGGCCAATTACGGCTCAGGGCATTTAGTACACACCCCACACTATATAAGGCCGCCTGCACGGCGGCCCTGTGTAGTGTGTGTTCCGGTGTGCTGAGAGATAGAGAGAGAGAGAGACAGTGTCATTTGATTTGAGTTAGATAGATTAGGCAGAACAGTCAGTCAGTTAGCTGCACTTACAGTGTATTGTGTATATATATGCATCCCAGGTGTTGCATATATATATATACACTGTATTCAGTTTAGCTAGATCCGTTCCTGTTATCTTCTATCTAGACTATTTACATTTAATGCAGTGCGTCCTGCTCACAGTGTTCAGCTAGATCCGTTCCTGTTATCTTCTAGACTATTTACATTTAGTGCAGTGCGTCCTGCTCACAGTGTTCAGCTAGATCCGTTCCTGCTATTTACATTTAGTGCAGTGCGTCCTGCTCACAGTGTTCAGCTAGATCCGTTCCTGTTAAATTCCTACTGACCGGCAGGCTTGTCTGGTTACAGTATATAAAGCTACCTGAAGAAAATTACAGGTGTTCTATTTGATCCTATTAGTACCACGGTCAGGCAGCTAGACTATTTACATTTAGTACAGTGCGTCCTGCTCACAGTGTTCAGCTAGATCCGTTCCTGTTATCTTCCTACTGACAGGCAGGCTTGTCTGGTTACAGTATATAAAGCTACTTGAAGAAAATTACAGGTGTTCTATCCCAGCTTAGTGCAGCTACAGGCCATTAGTATGTCTGGAAGGCCAAGAAGGAGAGGCAGACAGTCACAAGCCAATAAGAGAGGGCAAGCAGGCTCTGTGTCTAGTGCTGGTCGTGGAGACGGTGCATCCTCATCAGCACGTGGCCATGGGACACGCTTGGCCTTTTTTTCGGCAGCTGGCCATGTTGAGCCGCAACATGCGGAAGACTTGGTCGAGTGGATGACCAAGCCGTCCTCATCCTCCTCATCCTCTCTCACCCATGCCCAGGGTGCTTTGTCTGGCAAAGCAGCGGCCTCTTCCCTCAGCTCAATGTCATCAGTGACTCCTTCCCTAGCTCCACCATGTCCTCATGAGGATTCCCTCGAACTGTTTGACCACAGTGTTGGGTACATGCTCCAGGAGGATGCCCAGCGTTTGGAAGGCTCTGATGACGATACTGAGCTCGATGAAGGCAGTAACATGAGCGCGGACAGAGGGGGTGCCCAAGAAGGACAGCAATCTGGCAGTCATGCTCCCCCTGCTGCAGCATACTGCCAGGTTTGCTCCAGTGATGAGGAGGGAGGGGATGATGAGGTCACTGACTCAACGTGGGTGCCTGATAGGAGAGAGGAGGAGGAGGAGGAGGAGGAGGAGGAGGAGGAGGCGGCAGCACATCACCAACGAGGCAGGATGCCCTCCAGGGGCCAGCCTAAGGGCAGCACATTGACTGCATCACACCCCAAAGCTCCACATGTGCAGGGCGCTGCAGTCTCTGCGCGTTATTCAAAAAGTTCTTTGGTGTGGGCCTTTTTTGAGACGAGTGCATCAGATCGCACCGCTGCTATTTGCAACATATGTCTCAAGCGTATCTCGCGTGGCCAAAATATCTCCCGCTTGGGTACCACATGCTTGACCAGACATATGTTGACCTGCCATGCAGTTCGTTGGCAAGCGTATCTAAAAGACCCACACCAAAGAACAAAGAGGATCTCTCCTTGCTCCTCATCAGCTGAGATTTCCAACCCCACTAGACCTTCAGTCCTCTCTGAGACCTGCAGTGAGAGGAATGAAGGTGTAGAATTAGGTGTGTCACAGCCAAGTACTTGTGGGCAATCTGCTTTTGGTACACCGACGTCAGATTGTACCAGGCAAATTTCCCTGCCCCAGCTGCTGCACCGCCGAAAGAAGTTTGCTCCCAGCCATCCACATGCCCAGCGGTTGAATGCTAGCTTGGCAAAATTGCTAGCACTTCAACTGCTGCCTTTTCAGTTGGTAGACTCTGCCCCCTTCCGTGAGTTTGTGGAATGTGCGGTTCCTCAGTGGCAGGTACCCAAACGCCACTTTTTCTCACGGAAGGCGATTCCGGCTCTCTACCGGCATGTGGAAGGCAATGTCCATGCCTCGCTGGACAGGGCGGTCAGCGGTAAGGTGCATATTACCGCTGACTCATGGTCCAGCAGGCATGGACAGGGACGTTACCTAAGTTTCACGGCGCATTGGGTGACTCTGCTGGCAGCTGGGAAGGATGCAGGACAAGGTGCAGTAGTGTTGGAGGTTGTTCCGCCACCACGCCTCCAAAATGCTGATTGTGACACACCTCTCTCCTCCACCCCCTCCTCTTCTTCTTCCTCCATGGCCTCTTCCTCGGAACCAGCGGTGCTCCGTAGGCGTTCAAGGGGCTACGCAAGTACGCAGGCCAAAAGATGCCATGCGGTGCTTGAGCTGGTGTGCTTGGGGGACAGGAGCCACACTGGGGCAGAGGTTCTGTCAGCTCTGCAGGGGCAGGTTCAGAGGTGGTTGACGCCACGCCAACTTAAGGCAGGAATGGTGGTTTGCGACAATGGCACCAACCTCCTCTCTGCCCTCCAACAGGGACAAATGACCCATGTGCCCTGTTTGGCTCACGTCCTTAACTTGGTGGTGCAGCGGTTCTTGGGCAGGTACCCGGGCTTACAGGATGTCCTGAGGCAGGCCAGGAAAGTCTGTGTGCATTTCCGCCGGTCATATAATGCCAGTGCTCGGCTGACGGACCTCCAAAAGGAGTTTAACCTGCCCAAGAACCGCCTAATCTGTGACATGCCCACCAGGTGGAACTCAACGTTGGCCATGCTGCAGCGGCTGCACACGCAGCAGAGGGCCATCAATGAGTACCTGTGCGACTATGGCACCAGGACAGGGTCAGGGGAGCTTGGTTTTTTTTCCCCACGCCAGTGGGCCATGATCAGGGATGCATGCACTGTCCTGTCACCATTCGAGGAGGCCACGAGGATGGTGAGCAGTGACAGTGCATGCATCAGTGACACTGTCCCCCTTGTCCACCTGTTGGAGCACACGCTGCGTGGAATAATGGACAGGGCACTTGAGGCAGAACAGAGGCAGGAAGAGGAGGACTTCCTTAGCTCTCAAGGCCCCCTTTATCCAGACAGTGTTCCTGCGTGCCCGCCGATCACACAGGAAGAGGACGAGGAGGAAGAGGAGGAGGAGGAAGATTGTGTCAGTATGGAGGTGGAGCCTGGCACTCAGCATCAGCAGCAGTCTTTAAGGGATCAGTCCCAAGAAACACATGGACTTGTACGTGGCTGGGAGGAGGTGGCTGCGGACCATGTCGTTCTTAGTGACCCAGAGGACTCCGGACCGAATGCCTCAGCAAACCTACGCTGCATGGCCTCCCTGATCCTGCAAAGCCTGCGTAAGGATCCTCGTATTCGTGGTATCAAGGAGAAGGACCAATACTGGCTGGCAACCCTCCTTGATCCACGTTACAAGGGTAAGGTTGCGGACCTTATCTTGCCATCGCAGAGGGAGCAGAGGATGAAACATCTTCGGGAGGCCTTGCAGAAAGGTCTGTGCAACGCGTTCCCAGAGACTGGGAGGTTACAAACTCCTGTTTCTGGACAACGTGTTGCTGAGGCTTCGGTCAGTCAAAGAAGGAGCGGTGGAGAAGGTGGCCGTCTGACCGATGCGTTCAGACAATTTTTTGGTCCGCAGCCCCAAGGTATGATCGGTTCCAGCAACCATCGCCAGCGTCTGTTTTACATGGTGCAGGAATACCTAGGGGCAAGATCAGACTTGGACACCTTTCCCACCGAAAATCCTCTGGGTTACTGGGTCTTGAGGATGGATCACTGGCCAGAGCTTGCACAGTATGCAATTGAGCTACTGGCCTGTCCTGCATCCAGCGTTCTTTCGGAACGCACATTCAGTGCTGCTGGAGGCGTGGTAACCGATCACAGGGTGCGTCTGTCCACCGACTCGGTCGATCGGCTGACCTTCATAAAAATGAATGAGTCTTGGATCACCACCAGCTACCAAGCACCTGATGCTGATGTAACCGAATAATTTTTTTTGAAATCTCAGATCCCTTCAAAGACTGCCTATGCTGATGCTGAGTGACTATCCCTGAGTAATTATCCTCTTCCTCCTCAATCATCACGCTGATAGCTTGTAAGAACATTTTTGGTTCTGGGCGCCACCACCAGTGCCTAAGGCCCAATTTTTCAGCCCCTGTCTAACAGGGGCGTGTAATTACAATTTTTGATGCAATACTTTGCAGCAGGGCTCGTTCCTGCGTTCCAACTAGAGTGTCTGTGAGGGGTTGCAGTGTTGTGGCACCAGCACCAGTGCCTAAGGCCCAATTTTTCTGCCCCTGTCTAACAGGGGCGTGTAATTACAATTTTTGAAGCAATAATTTGCAGCAGGGCTCGTTCCTGCGTTCCAACTAGAGTGTCTGTGAGGGGTTGCAGTGTTGTGGCACCAGCACCAGTGCCTAAGGCCTAATTTTTCAGCTGCTGTTCAACAGGGGCATGTAATTACAATTCTTGATCTAATATTTCACAGCAGGGCCCTGTGAGGGCTTACAGTGTTGTGGCCACAGCAACACCTAAGGCCCAAATTTCTGCTGAGTATATAGGGCAGGACCCTACTTTCAAACATCTAACTTACAAACGACTCCTACTTGCAAACGGAAGGAGACAACAGGAAGTGAGATGAAATCTACCCCTAGGAAGGGAAATTCTCTCCTGTAAGAGTTAATATGGGAAAACAAGTTCTCCTTTCCACTGATGCTTTCCAATCCTTGTTCCACAAAAAAACCCAAATTTTCAAAAAACATTTTTCATTGGGACAAAAAAGTGAGGTGAAATCTTCTGAAGAGGAGGAAAGACAGCAAAACAAATGTCACAGGGGTGATAACCCTTCCCTATGTTTTCCAAAAAGCTTAGAAAAGATTTTTTGGCTGGAGCTAAACACGTTAAAAATGTTCAAAATTACAAACAGATTCTACTTAACAACAAACCTACAGTCCCTGTCTTGTTTGCACCGCCTGTATACTGCTGTTCAGAGTATATAGGGCCTGGTGGCCCCACACCTTTCCTTATTTTAATTTGGGTGCGGGGTTCCCCTTAATATCCATACAAGACCCAAAGGGACTGGTAATGGACTGGGGGGTACCCATGCCGTTTGTCTCACTGATTTTCATCCATATTGCCATGACCCGACATGACATTAAACCCGCAAGCAGTTTTAAATGAGATTTTTTCCTTTAAAAATGACATTTGGTGCAGGGACTGTTCTAAACATGGGAAACACGCGTCACTTTACAGGCATACTATAGACACCCCCCAGGTACGATATTTAAAGGAATATTTCACTTTTTTTTTTTTACTTTAAGCATCATTAAAATCACTGCTCCCGAAAAAACGGCCGTTTTTAAAAGTTTTTTTTGCATTGATACATGTCCCCTGGGGTAGGACCCGGGTCCCCAAACCCTTTTTAGGACAATACCATGCAAATTAGCCTTTAAAATGAGCACTTTTGATTTCGAACGTTCGAGTCCCATAGACGTCAATGGGGTTCTAACGTTCGTGCGAACTTTCGGTCCGTTCGCGGGTTCTGGTGCGAACCGAACCGGGGGGTGTTCGGCTCATCCCTAGTGGAGATACATTTCTCAATTGGGATTTCACTTGCTATTCACAAGCTCCAATTAAGTGGAGGCACTGCGCATGTTAGAGATCCTGTCCTGATCACACAGATTATGAAGACTCTGCTCCTAAATACTCTACAGGTGATGCCATCATACCTCAGTAGCCGCAGAGTGTGAAAAGAATAGCGCTACATTTGGAGGCACTGCTGAGATTAATATCTTGGATCAGGACATTAAGGAACAACCTTGTCATTGTTATTAACAGAAGCTGTGAGGCAGCGGGCCCTGGAAGAGGGACTGCCACCTAAAAGGACATTCGCTATTCCATATGTTCCTATCACTGTGAGCACCCATAGACTGCAGGAGGCACTAAAGGAAATGAAACCTTGCAGTCTGCTGCTCCGGAGGATAAAAGAGAGAGCTATGAACTGAATACCCATTATCTCTGTCTCAGTGAGGTGGATTTAAATCCAGTTAAAGGGTCCTTTTGCATATATCGAAAAGGGGCTGAAGTAATTAGTTGTGCTGTAATATTTCCAGTAATCTCAATTTCAGTAAGGCGGAAGTTACCAGCCCTGCCTGTAAAGTGTGAACCATTGAATACAACGGCTTCATCAGGAGAAACTGTTATGTTGACTGCTACAGCCGCTAAGCAGGAAAGAAATATTGAGCACCTGCTGCTAAAAGTCACTGAAGTCAATGCTCAGAATTTACATGCTGGATCTTAGGAGTGCTACCTGTCCCCGCTGGTGAAGAAAGCTTTGAGATGTGTAAAGATTTTGCACAACAAGTGATAGAGGAATGGACCTGCTCGGAGAAAAAGAAAAAAACAGCGTATCACGGAAAGTTTAAGACCACCAGCATCCACTACCATTAGAGCTTACAAGGACACTCATGTGAGTACCAGTGCTCAAGAATATATTGATGTTTTGATGTTCCTCCATCTAACAACTGCACTATTTTCTCCATTAGCTCCTCCCCCACAGCTATTACTCTTTTGTATAACTTGACCCTCCCTCCTAGATTGTAAGCTATAACGAGCAGGGCCCTCTGATTCCTCCTGTATTGAATTGTATTGTACTTGTACTGTCTGCCCTAATGTTGTAAAGCGCTGCGTAAACTGTCGGCGCTATATAAATCCTGTATAATAATAATAATAATGTTTTGACAGATGCTTACGGACAGCACCGTGACCCTGATCAGATGCTTGTTGATTTTAAGCAGACAAAACATAAAGAGGAAAAGAATGTTTGTGAGGAGGCTAGACGTGCTCCTAGGGAGATTGCTCACTGAAAAGGTAATCTCTCCTACAGATGTTGACAAATTAAGGACTGCTCAAAAAATAAAGGGGCTACTGCCACATCACCCAATGTCACCGGTCCTAACAGTTTTGAGAGAGAAAAACTTCACTTTCACTGAAACTATGACTGAAGTGAAGACACAGGAGTCTGATATCCTTTTTAGTATCCCTTCTAAGAGCAAAGTTAAACAGAGTTCTTTGGTTGAACACAAAAATTAGACTGTTGTTAAAAACAATGAAGTGGGTGAACTCCCACAGCCTAGAGCTCAATCTACTGATAAAACCTACAGTGATAAGCCTCTCTTCCACATTAAATGTTTCCGCTGTGGACAAGCAGGCCACACAGTTCCTCAGTGTCCACTGCTAGCTGATAGTTCTGAACTTCACAGTAAAGCTGGACATGTGTACAAAAGAAAACAGGGAAAATCAAGAAAACAAATGTTTACCAAACTACCTGGAATAGGCCGCAGAAGTACTTTCAATTTGTGTGTTAATGATATACCCACTACTGCTCTGTTTGATACTGGTTCTCAGCTGACTATCATATACAGGCTCTTCTATCAGCAACACTTAAACCACCTCCCTTTGCAACCTGTGGACACTATGCCTGTTTATGGTGTGGGAGAAAATCCTGTTTTTATGGATGGTTGTCTAAAAGTTGAGCTACGCATTCCTGGTGTGATAGCTGATGAGGATCCCCCACTTAAAGTCATTGCTTATGTGAGCCCTCCACCTGGGGGTAAGGAGTATGCTCCTATAATTGTGGGTTCCAATGTTGAGGCTGCTTTCATATAGTTTCTTCAGCCCCAACAGGGACCTCCTCCTTCACTGGCTGTTGCTCCAGAGCTTCAAAATATCTGCCAAACCTTGGCTTCTGAACTTCCTGGAGGGTGTGTGGGAAATCAATGGAATCCCATAAAACTTCCAGCTGGGGGAATGAGAGTGCGGGTTTATGTGGAAATTTCACAAAGTGCAACCGGTAGCTTTTTCCTGCTAAAGACTGGGAGATAGTACCAGAAAGAAAAAATTGTTTAAAATGTCAAAGAATGGATGTTGTTACTGTTCGGAACATGTCATCCTAAGCCATCCTACCCTGCCAAGGTTGAGGAGAAAGAAACCAAATTAGACTTTCACCTGAATGATACTGATAGTCCTGCAGAGCAAAAACAAGCGCTAGGAGAGCAGCTAATAGAATATGATGATGTTTTCTGTACTGATGACATGGATGTTGGGTGTGCTAAAAGTATTCAGCACAGTATTCGCCTAACAGATAGCACCCCATTTAGAAAATGACCCAGGCGTATACCTCTTAAAGGTCTGGAAGATGTTCCAGAGTGAGTCTAAAAGCCCATATGCATCCCCAATAGTGGTAGTCAGAAAGAAAAATGGTGGAGTACGAATATGTGTTGATTATAGGACTCTAAATTGATGAATGGTCCCAGATCAATACACGCTACCTTGCACTGAGGAAGCTCTTGATGCCTTGCAAGGCAGCAAATGGTTCACAGTAATGGACTTAAGATCCGGTTATTACCAAGTACCAAGTTGTGAGGAAGATCAAGAAAAGACAGCTTTTATCTGCCCCCTAGGGTTTCTCCAGTTTGCTCGCATGCCTCAGGGCATTAGTGGTGCACCTGCAACCTTCCAGCATCTAATGGATTGGACACTTGGAGACCTTTGTCTCACTCAATGTATTGTCTACCTAGATGACATGATTGTTTTTGGCTCCATTCTGGAGGAGCATGACCAGAGACAGAGAAGGTCTGAAACTCTCCCTGGACAAATGTAAGTTTACTCGCTATTCAGTAAACTTTGCAACTGATCCTGCTAAAGTGGAGGCTATGGTAACCTGGCCCTTTCCCACAAATCTGAAACAACTGAGGTCCTTCTTGGGGTTTTGTGGCTATTATCGCCGCTTCATTATAGGCTATTTCAAGACTGCTCGACCTCTTAATGACTTGTTCAAAGAAACCCCTGGCATTGACACAACCAGCAAAACTCCCTTCAGTGAGAAGTGGATTTCTGCTTGTGAGGACGCTTTTCTACAGCTTAAGAAAAGTCTTACAGAAGCAACAGTGTTTGCTTATGCAGACCCACAAAAGCCATACATTCTGCATGTATATGCCAGCTATGATGGATTAGGAGGTGTCCCACATCAGGAGTACCCAGGTGGGCTAAGGCCTGTTGCTTATATTAGTCGCAGTCTAAGCCCAGCAGAAAAGAATTATGCTGTTCATAAACTGGAATTTCTTGCCCTGAAATGGGCTATTGTTGAAAAGCTGGATGATTTCTTGTATGGGGCTCAGTTTGAGGTGAGAACTGACAACAACCCCCTCACGTATGTTTTGACTACAGCTAAGCTGGATGCCACTGGTCATAGGTGGCTTGCTGCCTTGTCTAATTACCAATTCACTCTCAAATACAATCCAGGGCTCAAAAATATTGGGTTGCCAGAGAACTTAGTAAAGAAATTAATGGGAGGAAGTACCTGGGCCTGTTGTGGCTGTCTCCTGTGCTACAGCTGTTGTTCAAGGAGACAATATTGTTTTCCCTGACTTACGAGTTATTGACTCCTTGGGAGCTGGTCAAGCATGTATCCCACACATGTATTGCTGCTCCACCACTTTAGGGGTACCAGAAAACATCCAGCTGCAAGAGAAAGATATGAACCTTCTACAAAAGAGAGATCCAGTAATCAGACATGTTAGAGAATCTGTTTTCCGCAAAGATCCTAATTATATGAGAAAAACCCTACCTGAGCAGAGTACCCACTATCCTAAAGAATGGGATAAACTCAAAATAATTGATGGACTTTTATACAGGGTACATTTGTTCCATGAACATCCTGGAAGGAGACAGCTAGTGCTCCCTCAAGTCTACAGAAAATCTGTTTTGAGAAGTTTGCATGATCAACATGGACATCTAGGAGTTGAAAAAACCTATGGGCAAATCCAAGACCATTTCTTTTGGCCACGATTGAGGGAATCTGTTGTGGACTATTTTGTGTGAGATGTCTGCATCGGAAAACTTTGCCTACTCGAGCTGCTCCAATGGAACACTTGAAAAGTTCTGGTCCAATGAATTTAGTGTGCATGGACTTTTTGTGTATTGACAATGACAGCAGTGGTATGGGAAATGTTTTGATCGTGACTGATCACTATACTCGATATGCTCAAGCCTATCCTACCAAAGATCAGAAAGCAGTAACTGTAGCTAAAGTGTTGTGGGAGAAGTTTTTTGTTCATTATGGATTGCCAAATCGACTTCATTCTGACCCGGGGCAGGACTTTGAAAGTCATCTAAATAAAGAGCTGTTAATATTGCTTAACATCGACAAGAGCTGAACCACACCTTATCATCCAGAGGGTCATGCTCTCCCTGAACTTTTCAATCGGACCTTGTTGAACATGTTGGGTACCCTCCCTAATGGTGCTAAGCAAACCTGGAGCCGACGTGTTGGAGCTATGGTTCATGCCTACAATTGTACCAGACATGAATCAACTGGTTTCTCGCCTTATTTTCTCACGTTTAGGAGAGAAGCCCGTCTCCCCATTGACATTCAGTTGGGTGTGTCTACTGATGGAGTGGATAATAGAAATCACTACCAGTATGTGGTACGACTTAAACATAGTTTAAAAGAGACCTATCAAATGGCTTAGGAAAATACTGCAAAAATAAATGCTACCAATAAAAGACGTTTTGATGCCACAAGTTGCTACTGCTGATGAGAAGCCACAATCAGATATTGTTACATATTCTAACGATGTGCCTTGTGCAGACAGTGGAGACCAGGGTGATGACAGTGACAGGTTTGCACCTCGGCCAGAGTGTCCTGTACAGGTTCCTTCACCTATTACTGATGTGTGGCCTCCCTCAAAGGGGAGGTCTGAACCCAGCTACTCCTGTTTTTTAACCAACAGCCCAAAAATTTGTGCCTACCGTTCCAGGCATGGTTGGAGCACCAAGTTTTCCCACTAATGCTGTCCCAGAGTTATCTGGGCTGAGAGCTTGAGGAGAGGAGATCGTGTTCGACGACCTCCACCAATGTTTACTTAGGACACCTTGGGAAGACCCTGCTATGCTGTACGGAACTTACGGAACTATGTACAACCTCATGTTCTGGTGGAAATTATTGCAGCTCATTCTAGACTGGTTAGCATGATGCCTATTTGTTATTAACTATATTTCCTTTGCAGCTAATATCTGTAATAGATTGCTTCTGGAGAAGTGGTCTGCAGAAGGCGACAATGATGTTAACTTTTGCTATGTTTTGTTTTGTGTGTATATCCTTGCCGGGTCGGAAGTATTTTCAGGGAAGGGAGAATGTAGTGATGTGATAAATTCTTTGCCCATTTGCCAAGTGTATACTCCTGTTATGCAGTATTTGTTTGCCCTTTTTCAATATGGCTGCTATGCTCTCTCTCTCACTAAGGATGAGGTTATCAAGAAAAGCAGAAGATGGCTAGGGGTTTTGTGGGTAAGTGGGTGGCGAGAGAGACATGTGGCAGAAAGAGAACAGTGAATTCTTGCTTAGAGAGAACAGACTGTGTAAATGCTGCAGTTTCTCCTCAATGAGACATACATAGAGATTGTTAATGATTTCATGTTCCTGTTTGGAAAATACCTTATGTTGGATGGTTCACTGAATGTTATTTCTTCTATACGTGGACTTTCAAATACAATGCTGTGTGGATTACTATGTGGAGATACATTTCTCAATTGGAATTTTACTTGCTATTCACAAGCCCCAATTGAGTGGAGGCACTGCACATGTTAGAGATCCTGTCCTGATCACACAGATTATGAAGACTCTGCTCCTAAATACTGTACAGGTGGCACCATCATATCTCAGTAGCCGCAGAGAGTGAAAAGAATAGCGCTACACACTACATTGCCAAAAGTATTGGGACACCTGCCTTTACACGCACATGAACTTTAATGGCATCCCGGTCTTAGTCCGTAGCAGGGGAAAGCTGGCAGCCTAAGACCTGAGGGGCAAGTCCAGTCAAGCGGCCCATTGAACCACTGACCCACAGGCCAGTGGCTAGCAGGACCCACATGCCAGCTCCCAGCAGGACCCACCCACAGGCCAGCCACGGCCAGCAGGACCCATAGGCCATGGCCAGAAGAACCCACAGGCCATGGCCAGCAGGACATAGAGGCCATGGCCAGAAGAACCGACAGGTCATAGCCAGCTCCCAGCAGGACCCACAGGCCATGGCCAGCAGGATCCACAGGCCATGGCCAGCAGGACCCACAGGCCATGGCCAGCAGGACCCACAAGCCATGACCAGCAGGACCCACAGACAATGGCCAGCAGGACCCACAGGCCATGGCCAGCAGGAACCACAGGCCATGCCCAGCTCCCAGCAGGACCCACAGGCCATGGCCAGCAAGACCCACGGCCATGGCCAGCAGGACCCACAGGCCATGGCCAGCAGGCCCCACAGGCCATAGCCAGCAGGCCCCACAAGCCATGGTCAGTGATGAGGATGGCAACTCCCCCGACTCTGCCTGCCCAATAATTTTGGCAATATAGTGTGGATGAGCGAGTTTGGGGTGGAGGAACTTGACTGGCCTTCACAGAGTCCTGCCATAAACTCAACAGAACACCTTTGGGATCATTTAAAGCGGAAACTGCGAGCCAGGCCTTCTCATCCAACATCAGTGCGAGACCTCACAAATGCGCTTCTGGAAGAATGGTCAGCCATTCCCATAGACACACTCCTAAACCTTGTGGACAGTCTTCCCAGAAGAGTTGAAGCTGTTATAGCTGCAAAGGATGGGCCAACTCAATATTGAACCCTACAGACTAATGCCGCGTACACACGGTCGGACTTTTCGGCTACAAAAGTCCGATGGACGCCGACGGACTAAAGCTGGCTGACAATCGATCGTGTGTGGGCTTCCCCGGACTTTCAGCGGACTTTTGCAGCCTCAAATCTGACGGACTTTAGATTTGAAACATGCTTCAAATCTTTACGTCGTAACTACGCCGGACCCAGAAATCCGCTCGTCTGTGTGCTAGTCCGACCCTAGGGCAGCTATTGGCTACTGGCTATCAACTTCCTTATTTTAGTCCGGTGTACGTCATCACGTACGAATCCGTCAGACTTTTGTGTGATCGTATGTAGGCAAGTCCGTTCGTAAGAAAGTCTGCCGCAAGTCCGCCAAAAGTCCGTCGAAAGTCTGTCGGACAGGCTGTCGGACTTTTGTAGCCGAAAAGTCCGACCGTGTGTACGCGGCATTAGACTGGGATGCCATTAAAGTTAATGTGTGTGTAAAGGCAGGTGTCCCAATACTTTTGGTAAAATAGTGTATGTGGTATCGCTGCAATCGTCAGGAGCAGGAGAATTTATTTGGGGTTGTTCTTTGGTGGAAGGTTATGGTTGTAACAGGAAATACACAGCTACATTTAAAAAAGTGTTTTTTTTTTTTTTTACTATTTTGGGCCAGTACTCCTTTGATAATAAAAAAAAAAAATCAGGAGACATCAATCACCATTTACCACCAAATGAAAGCCCAATTTGTTCTGAAACAAATGCGGTATAATCCACCTGGAGGCACAAAGTAGTTGTGATGATATGTACAGTTTTACTAACACATGTGAAAGTTGCAAAATTGTGCTTAGGCATTAAGATTTGTTTTACCCTTAGGCGTGAAGGAGATAACAAAGTGATTTCCTATGACTGTCAGCCCCATCTAGTGGCCATAATGAGGTATCTATCCTTATGGCCACTAGATGGAGCCAATGATCATAGGAAATCACTTTATAAAATAAATAAGACCAGAATTTGTCATAGTACGGCGAATGCCTGTCACAGTTGGTCAACAATTATTTTTAAACTAGACCTGTAAATGTTTATTACATATAGATAGTGTGGTTAAAAAAAAGACACAAGTCCATCTAGTTCAATCAATAGAAAAAAAATTTACACCACAAAATTTACCAATAAAATGTAATGACTCCATTTTTATTTTTCTCCTTCTATCAATGACCAACACAGTACAACACTTCATCCATGTCTTTGGTGATCTCTGATCTCCTTATGAACTGTTTCTTACATGATGAAGATCAGCCATGGAGTATATCTGAGGTGTATATCAGGGTGTGCTTCTTCCCCACATGTCCAGCAACATTCATATAGAAGACATTTCCCGCACTCAAGACACTAATACACCTCAAGGGTTGTGTGGGACCCCTGATGTACAGGAAGATAGGACTTCAGTGAGGAACAATTCCTTCACTCAGGACAAGAACGTGGCTTCCTCATGTGAGATCTCTGATGTTTGTCAAGATTCCAATTAACTGAAAAACATTTCCCGCACTCAGGACAGGAATAAGGCTTCTCACCCGTGTGTAATTTCTGATGACTGGAAAGATTGGACTTATCTGAAAAACATTTCCCGCACTCAGGACAGGAATAGGGCTTCTCACCCGTGTGTAACCTCTGATGTCTGAGAAGAAGCGACTTCGTTGAAAAACATTTCCTGCACTCAGGACAGGAATACGGCTTTACACCCGTGTGCGACATCTGATGTGTGTCAAGATGCGACTTGACTAAAAAACATTTCCCGCACTCAGGACAGGAATACGGCTTCTCACCCGTGTGTGATCTCTGATGACAGGAAAGATTGGACTTATCTGAAAAACATTTCCCGCACTCAGGACAGGAATAAGGCTTCTCACCCGTGTGCAACCTCCGATGTCTGAGAAGAAGCGACTTCGTTGAAAAACATTTACCGCACTCAGGACAGGAATATAGCTTTTCACCCGTGTGAGACCTCTGATGTCTGTCAAGATGCGACTTGACTAAAAAACATTTCCCGCACTCAGGACAGGAATATGGCTTCTCACCCGTGTGTGACCTCTGATGTCTGAGAAGATGTGACTTAGTTGAAAAACATTTCCCGCACTCAGGACAGGAATACGGCTTTTCACCTGTGTGTGACATTTGATGTGTGTCAAGATGTGACTTGACTAAAAAACATTTCCCGCACTCAGGACAGGAATATGGCTTCTCACCCGTGTGCGACCTCTGATGTCTAAGAACATGTGACTTAGTTGAAAAACATTTCCCGCACTCAGGACAGGAATACGGCTTCTCACCCGTGTGCGACCTCTGATGTCTGAGAAGAAGCGACTTTGCTGAAAAACATTTCCCGCACTCAGAACAGGAATGTGGCTTTTCACCTGTATGAAATTTTTTATGCACATTAAGACTATTCTTAGAATTTAAACACTTCCCGCACTCAGTACAGGAAAACCTCTTATCTGTTGGAAGGACGGCACCGTCCCTCACAGTCTGAGGTTCCTCAGGATAAGAGGAATACGATGGTCCATCTACACTGTGTGGTACCGGATGGACATTTGAGGTAGCCGGGTTTTCTCCTGGACTATACTGTGTGATGTCCTCATCTTCTACTTTACAGTCTGGAGACAAAGTGAGACAATCCTCTGAGGTTTTCCTCATCTCCCGTCCATCTACTAAAATAGAAATAAAAAGATTATTACTAGACATGAGCAGATTGGTTCCCCTAAACCAGGACTCCGCCCACATCAGGCAGCTTTGTCTCTGAGGATCTTACAATTCCCCCCTCAAGGTAACTAGTAAATGGGTCCTCTGATCTCCTACCAGTTCATTTCTTTATTCATGGACCTTAGTCAGAGAGTGAGGAAACAACGAGAACTGTCTTTTATAGGAATGACAGTGATGAGGGGATTATAGGACGAGTGTCCCAACCCCCTCTATCACTCATTGCCATCTTCCCAACACAAGAAGTCCTGCACTTCCTTATTCAGTCCATGATTTAATCATGAATAACAGCGGGGCTGAGCCCCACCAGAGGTCAGAGAGTGAGGATGGGGGAGAACTAAGATAAATACTGGACTGATTCTGAAGACCACCATCATTGGGTTATTGACTCCTCCCTCATTATCACTTTCTGTTTAAGGTTCCAAACTTGGAGGATGTTATTACATTATCAACATTTAAACGTCTGTGCTCCAATCATATCATCCGATATAAAATGTCCAGCTGGTAGGAAATGGGTGTAACAGAAGAGAATACATATTATGTGTATATATAGCAGTGGGTAGAGGGAAGAGAGAAAAAGTCATGAGTATGTAATGTACAACATGTATAAGATACAACAGATATGACTATATAGTATCAGAATGATGTAATGTAGAACATAGAGTGTGCAGTTCAGGGGTCAGGAGTATGTAATGTACACTATAAAGTATATAGTGCAGGGGTCAGGAGTATATAATGTACAACATAAAGTATATAGTGCAGGGGTCAGGAGTATGTAATGTACAATATAAATTATATAGTGAAGGGTCAGGATTCATATTATTGTTGTTCAGAAACTGGAGACGAGTTGCAGAGGTCCCACAGCTGAACCCCAGAATTTCCATAAATCCAGTCTAGATGCATAAATTGTGTCTGCAGCACAGAGAAGGAAGATTATCTGAGAGAAATACAGGAATACAGGATGGGGAACACAGCTCAGGAAAGTGACCAGGGTATTACAGGCTGATATCACCCAGTCCCTGCTCTACTCTGGACCAAATAGTGAGCAGTATAGGTGGAGAAATGTATTTAGTGTTAATGACCCACCTGTGCTGATCTCTGTAGGAGTGTCCTCCTCTATAAATGTCCCCGTTATTCCATCCTCCTCCATAGACTGCTGATCATCCCTCACATACGTCTCTTCTTCTGTTTTAACCTCAAATTCTATATCAATTGGATCTCCACTCTAAACCAAGAAATAGAGAGAGAATATCATCTGTAAAATAAGAGCTTTAATACTGTGAGATGACATAAAAAATCCACACATTGTCACTGTAAGTGTATGTTCTAGATTCTCCGTCCCACCAACCTTGTAACAGTGAGGGATGGTGTGATCTTCCTGTGTGGAATCCTGAGAATACAGAGGACGGGGACAACTCTCTGGTGGGTTTCTGTTACTAGGCAGCTCCATAATATCCTTGTGTCCTTCTAAAAACACCCCCATAACCCCATACTCCTCATCCTCTTCTTTAAACTCTTCTTTGACAAAAATATTATCATCTCCAAGGTTTCCAATCTGCAATATATTATAAAACATTTATTGTAACACACATGCTTGTGCATAATGTATAACTACCAGTGATTGTTCATTATCTACCTGATGATGGTGAGGGATGGTGTGATCTTCCTGTGTGGAATCCCGGGAATACAGAGGACGGGTACATCTCTCTGGTGGGTTTCTGTAGCTGGATGACTCCACCATGGTGTCCTGGTACAGATCTTTGTGTTCTTTAGGAAACTCCTCCATCACCCCATCCTCCTCTTTTATCTCTTCATTAACCTCAACTTTAGAATCTCTCAGGTTTCCAATCTGAATATATGATACAAATTATATCAATTGTAACAATGCAGATAATGTACAGATCCTAATTAAACTATCAGTGATTGTTCCTCATCTACCTGATGATGGTGAGGGATGGTGTGACCTTCCTGTGTGGAATCCCGAGAATACAGAGGATGAGGACATCTCTCTGGTCGGTTTATGTTATTAGGTGGCTCCATCATATCCTTGTGTCCAGCTGAAAGCGCCTTCAATACACCATATTCCTTGTCTCTTGCTTGTACTCTTCTTTAATAACACTATTATAATCCTCAAGGTTTCCACTCGGAATATATAATAAAACATTTATTGTAACAAACATAATTGTGTATAAGTCATAACTATTCATAATTGCTACTCATCTACCTGATGATGGTGAAAGATGGTGTGATCTTCCTTTAAGGAAACCTGGGAATACAGAGGATGGGGACATCTCTCTGGTGGGTTTCTGATACTTGATTGCTCCATCATGATGTCCTTGTGTCCTTCAGAAAGCTGCTTCATCACACCATCCTCCTCTTTTTACTTTTATTTAACAACAATCTTATCATCCCCGATGTTTCCACTCTGAATATATGATAAAACATTTGTTCTAACACACGTTTGTGTATAAATCCTATCAGTGATTGTTACCCATCTACCTGATCATGGTGAGGGATGGTGTGAATGAATATCTGAGACTTGAATCAATATGGAAAAAAAAGTCAGGACATTCTTTCTACAAATGACATTTTCCCTCTTTCTTCCTATTTGAATCTTCTAAATTAAAGACATACATATTCCAATCCCCCCGATCCCCCACTACTAATAAAAGTCATATAGTCCGTTAGTATAGACTTAAAGGGTGAGAAGGTGATTGGTGGGAAAGGTGACACACCAACAAAATGAAAACAATGTTCCGGCCCCGTAAATCTGCCTGTGTGGTGTAATAATTGCCCGTTGTAGGCCATGTATGGTCAGGATGGACATTGTCTTGTCTATTTATTGTCAGTGCTGTTTGTTTAAAGGAACATATTACTAGAATTTAACTACAAAATGAAGAGAATGTTCCGGCCTTGTAAGTGGGGGAATGTTCTGCCCCTGAAGGGGTTAATCTACGTTTCCACACTATATATGTGTGTATCATCATCTGCTGGAGATAAAAGACGTCACAGTGACTATGGAGGAAGAGGACGGACATGAAGGGTGGTTACTGGGTGTATATAGAAAATAAGATCTTATTACCTTCTTTTCTGCCATTTCCAGCAATGTCTCCTCTATTTTCTTCAGGCTCACCTCTAACCCGGAACTCCCTGTCTGTACCTACCATCACTTCCTGTCTAATTAAAGGTGAGATCACCACCTTGTGGAGCTCAGAGGAAATGCAGTGTCTCGAAGTATGAACACGGCCTTGTGCTGTGTGTGTACTGTATACCCTTATAGATGGGGTCACCTCCACTCCCACCAAGGTGGAGAGAAATATATATATAATATTCTCAGATTGTAAGCTCTAACGAGCCAGGCCCTCCGATTCCTCCTGTATTGAATTGTATTGTAATTGTACTGTCTGCCCTCATGTTGTAAAGTGCTGTGTAAACTGTCTGCACTATACAAATCCTGTATAATAATAATATTATCTTGTTACCTCCTCTGCTGTCAGTCTCAACAATGTCTCCACTCTACTTCCCCCTGACTCACCTCTCACCCAGAACTTCCTGTCTGTATGTGACGTCACTTCCTGTCTTCCATAGAGACTTCCTGTCTGGGTAGAAGTGAGAAGATCACCACCTTGTAGAGCTCAGAGGAACTGCAGCCCCGAGAAACGTCTCGTAGTGTGAGCATGGCCTTGTGCTGTGTGTGTATGTCCTCTATATCCTTATACACTTGTAGTGATGTGATCATTTCTTTGCCCATTTGCCAAGCGTATACTCCTGTTATGCAGTGTTTTTTTGCCCCTTTTCAATATGGCTGCTATGCTCTCTCTCACCAAGGATGAGGTAAGTGGGTGGTAAGGATGAGCTCCGGCGTGTTCGCATGTTGAACGTGCCGAGCCCGCCAAGAAGTCGGCACGGCGCAGCGCTATTCACAATCAGTGAGACATTTCCCGATGTGCGGCTGCAGAGATCGGGAAATGTCTCCCTACCTGTGATTAGCGTTGCGCCGTGCCGACTTCCTGGCGGGCTGGGCACATTCAGCATGCAAACACGCCGGAGCTCATCCTTAGTGGGTGGAGAGAGAGACATATGGCAGAAAGAGAACAGTGTATTTCCTACTGAGAGAGAACAGACTGTGTAAGTGCTGCAGTTTCCCCTCACTGAGGTATACATCGAGACTGTTAATGATTTCATGTTCTTGTCTAGAAAATACCTTATGTTGGATGGTTCACTGAATGTTATTTCCTCAATACATGGACTTTAAAATACAAAGCTGTGTGGATTACTGTCTATGTGGAGATACATTTCCCAGTTGGGATTTCACTTGCTATTCACAAGCCCCAATTGAGTGGAGGCACTGTGCATGTTTGAGATCCTGTCCTGATCACACAGATTATGAAGACTCTGCTCCTAAATACTCTACAGGTGACGCCATCATACCTCAGTAGCCGCAGAGTGTGGAAAGAATAGCGCTACATTTGGAGGCACTGCTAAGATCAATATCTTGGATCAGGACATTAAGGAACAACCATGTCACTGTTATTAACAGAAGCTGTGAGGCAGCGGGCCCTGGAAGAGGGACTGCCACCTAAAAGGACATTTGCTATTCCATATGTACCTATCACTGTGAGCGCCCATAGACTGCAGGAGGCACTAAAGGAAATGAAACCTTGCAGTCTGCTGCTCTGGTGGATAAAAGAGAGGAAGATGAGAGCTATGAACTGTATACCCATTATCTCTGTCTCAGTGAGATGGATTTAAATCCAATTAAAGGGTCCTTTTGCATATATGCAAAAAGGGGCTGAAGTAATTAGTTGTGCTGTAATATTTCCAGTAATCTCAATTTCAGTAAGGTAGAAGTTACCAGCCCTGCCTGTAAAGTGTGAACCATAGAATACAACGGCTTCATCAGGAGAAACTGTTATGTTGACTGCTACAGCCGCTATGCAGGAAAGAAATATTGAGCAGCTGCTGCTAAAAGTCACTGAAGTCATTGCTCAGAATTTACATGCTGGATCTTATCGCAAATTAAAGGCTTTTTCAGGAGTGCTACCTGTCCCCGCTGGTGAAGAAAGCTTTGAGGTGTGGAAAGATTTTGCACAAGTGATAGAGGAATGGACTTGCTCGGAGGAAAAGAAAAAAACAGCGTATCATGGAAAGTTTAAGACCACCAGCATCCACTACCATTAGAGCTTACAAGGACACTCATGTGAGTACCAGTACTCAAGAATATATTGATGTTTTGACAGATGCTTACGGACAGCACCGTGACCCTGATCAGATGCTTGTTGATTTTAAGCAGACAAAACATAAAGAGGAAGAGGATGTTTGTGAGGAGTAGGGATGAGCTTTGAGTTCGACTCGAACATTGGCTGTTCGCAAGTTCGCTGAACAGCGAACAATTTGGGGTGTTCGAATGCTGCGGAACACCCTTTAAAAGTCTATGAGAGAAATCAAAAGTGCTAATTTTAAAGGCTTATATGCAAGTTATCGTCATAAAAAGTGTTTGGGGACCCGGGTCCTGCCCCAGGGGACATGGATCAATGCAAAAAAAAGTTTTTAAAAACGGCCGTTTTTTCAGGAGCAGTGATTTTAATAATGCTTAAAGTCAAACAATAAAAGTGTAATATCCCTTTAAATTTCGTAGCTGGGGGGTGTCTATAGTATGCCTGTAAAGGGGCGCATGTTTCCCGTGTTTAGAACTGTCTGACAGCAAAATGACATTTCGAAGGAAAAAACCCATTTAAAACTACCCGCGGCTACTGCATTGCCGACAATACACATAGAAGTTCATTGATAAAAACGGCATGGGAATTCCCCACAGGGGAACCCCGAACCAAAATTTAAAAAAAAAATGACGTGGGAGTCCCCCTAAATTCCATACCAGGCCCTTCAGGTCTGGTATGGATATGAAGGGGAACCCCGCATCAAAAAAAAAAAAAACGGCGTGGGGTCCCCCCAAAAATCCATACCAGACCCTTATCCAAACACACAACCTGGCAGGCCGCAGGAAAAGAGGGGGGATGAGAGTGCGCCCCCCCCTCCTGAACCGTACCAGGCCACATGCCCTCAACATTGGGAGGGTGCTTTAGGGTAGCCCCCCAAAACACCTTTTCCCCATGTTGATGAGGACAAGGGCCTCATCCCCACAACCCTGGCCGGTAGTTGTGGGGGTCTGCGGGCGGGGGGCTTATCAGAATCTGGAAGCCCCCTTTAACAAGGGGACCCCCAGATCCCGCCCCCCCCCTGTGTGAAATGGTAAGGGGGTACTTACCCCTACCATTTCACTAAAAAACTGTCAAAAATGTTAACCAGAAGATGAAGGAAGATAGAAGAAAGAAGAAGCATTTAAATAAAGGAATTGTCAAAAACTGTCTCTTGTCATTTTTAAAATTTTTGACAGTTTTTTAGTGAAATGGTAGGGGTAAGTACCCCCTTACCATTTCACACAGGGGAGGGCGGGATCTGGGGGTTCCCTTGTTAAAGGGGGCTTCCAGATTCCGATAAGCCCCCCGCCCGCAGACCCCCACAACCACCGGCCAGGGTTGTGGGGATGAGGCCCTTGTCCTCATCAACATGGGGACAAGGTGTTTTGGGGGGCTACCCCAAAGCACCCTCTCAATGTTGAGGGCATGTGGCCTGGTACGGTTCAGGAGGGGGGGGGGCCGCACTCTCGTCCCCCCTCTTTTCCTGAGGCCTGCCAGGTTGCGTGCTCGGATAAGGGTCTGGTATGGATTTTTGGGGGGACCCCACGCCGTTTTTTTTTTTTTTTTTGCGCGGGGTTCCCCTTAAAATCCATACCAGACCTGAAGGGCCTGGTATGGAATTTAGGGGGACTCCCATGTCATTTTTTTTTTAAATTTTGGTTCGGGGTTTCCCTGTGTTTAATTCCCATGCCGTTTTTATCAATGAACTTCTATGTGTATTTTCGGCAATGCAATAGCCGCGGGTAGTTTTACATGGAATTTTTCCTTCGAAATGGCATTTTGCTGTCAGACTGTTCTAAACACGGGAAACATGCGCCCCTTTACAGGCATACTATAGACACCCCCCAGGTACGAAATTTAAAGGGATAATACACTTTTATTGTTTGACTTTAAGCATTATTAAAATCACTGCTCCTGAAAAAACGGCCGTTTTTAAAACTTTTTTTTGCATTGATCCATGTCCCCTGGGGGCAGGACCCAGGTCCCCAAACACTTTTTATGACAATAACTTGCATATAAGCCTTTAAAATTAGCACTTTTGATTTCTCCCATAGACTTTTAAAGGGTGTTCTGCGGCATTCGAATTTGCCGCGAACACCCCAAATTGTTCGCTGTTAGGCGAACTTGCGAACAACCAATGTTCGAGTCGAACATGAGTTCGACTCTAACTCGAAGCTCATCCCTACTCCCTATTAACATTCAGTTGGGTGTGTCTACTGATGGAGTGGAAAATAGAAATCACTACCAGTATGTGGCACGACTTAAACATAGTTTTAAAGAGACCTATCAAATGGCTGAGGAAAATACTGCAAAAATAAATGCTACCAATAAAAGGTGTTTTGATGCCAAAGTTCATTACAAAGACTTATAACCTGGTGATAAATTGCTTCTCCGCAATTTAGGACCTCAGCCAAACATAAATTAGCTGATCACTGGCGAAATGAGTTGTTTGATGTTATAGAAAAACTGCCTAGAATTCCAGTCTACAGGATTCGAGGACCTGAGGGTCGGATCAAAGCCTGGCATAGGAATCCCTAGCTTCCAGTACCACAAGTTCCTACTGTTGATGAGAAGCCACAATCTGATTTTGTTACAGATTCTAACAATATGCCTTGTGCAGACAGTGGAGACCAAGGTGATGACAGTGACTGGTTTACACCTCCACCAGAGTCTCCTGTACAGGTTCCTTCACCTATTACTGATGGGGGCCTCCCTCAGAGGGGAGGTTTGAACCCAGCTACTCCTGTTTTTGAACCAACAGCCCAAAACTTTGTGCCTACAGTTCCAGGCATGGTCGGAGCACCAAGTTTTCCCACTAATGCTGTCCCAGAGTTATCTGGACTAATGAGGAGAGGCTTGAGGAGAGGTGATCGTGTTCGACGACCTCCACCAATGTTTACTTATGACACCTTGGGAAGACCCTGCTATGTTGTACAGAGCTATGTACAACCTCATGTTCTGATGGACATGATTGCAGCTCATTCTAGACTGGTTAGCATGATGCCTATTTCTTATTAACCATATTTCCTTTGCAGCTAATCTCTGTAATAGATTGCTTCTGAAGAATTGGTCTGCAGAAGGTGACAACAATGTTAACTTTTGCTATTTTTTATTTTGTGTGTATATCCTTGCCGGGTCGGAAGGATTTTCAGCGGGGGGAGAATGTAGTGATGTGATGATTTCTTTGCCCATCTGCCAAGTGTATACTCCTGTTATGCAGTGTTTGTTTGCCCTTTTTCAATATGGCTGCTATGCTCTCTCTCTCACCAAGGATGAGGTTATCAAGAAAAGCAGAGGATGGCAAGGGTTTTGTGGGTAAGTGGGTGGAGAGAGAGACATGTGGCAGAAAGAGAACAGTGAATTCTTGCTGAGAGAGAACTGACTGTAATTACTGCAGTTTCTCCTCACTGAGACATACATAGAGACTGTTAATGATTTCATGTTCCTGTTTGGAAAATACCTTATGTTGGATGGTTCACTGAATGTTATTTCTTCAACATGTGGACTTTCAAATACAATGCTTTGTGGATTACTATGTGGAGATATATTTCTCAATTGGGATTTCACTTGCTATTCCGAAGCCCCGATTGAGTGGAGGCACTGCACATGTTAGAGATCCTGTCCTGATCACACAGATTATGAAGACTCTGCTCCTAAATACTGTACAGGTGGCACCATCATATCTCAGTAGCCGCAGAGTGTGAAAAGAATAGCGATACAAACTACTTTGCCAAAAGCATTGGGACACCTGCCTTTACACGCACATGGACTTTAATGGCATCCCAGTCTTAGTCCATAGCAGAGGAAGGCTGGCAGCCTTAGACCTGGGGGGCAAGTCCAGTCAAGTGGCCCATTGAACCACAGGCCAGTGGCTGGCAGGACCAACAGGCCATGGCCAGTTCCCAGCAGGACTTACAGGCCATGGCCAGCACAGGACCTGACAGCCAGACAGTGTTGAGGGCTATTTCCTATTTTGAGGTTACTGGGTGGGCAGGGCACTGGGTCAGGGTAAATGAGGTATGAGATTTGAAGTTCAGCTGGGGGTGTCAGGGTTCCTCACCTCAGCCATGCCGGTGGCAACTCAGCCTCCTGGGGGGGGTGATGACAACTTCAAGTCCAGCCAGCGACCAGCCTGAGCCAGTCACAGACATGCCAACCTGCAAAAACTAATTTCAGGGAGGTGACACTTCACGCCGCAGCCTTACCAGTGCCAATTAAATGCAGCCCATCAGTGTCCATTTGTGCCACCTCATCAGTGCCTGCCAGTGCAGCCTAAAAGTGTGCTTTAGTGCCACCTCATCAGTACAGCCCATAAGTGCCACCTCATCAGTGTCCACCAGTGCAGGATATCAGTGTCCCTCAGTGTAGCCTTTCAGTGCCCACCAGTTCAGCCTGTTAGTGCCACCTCATCAGTGTCCACCAGCGCAGCCTCAGTGTCCACCAGCGGAGCGCTCCCGCCTCAGTCCCGCCCCCTCCCCTGGCCACAGACAGAAAACAGAGCAGCCCAAGCGCCTGTCCTCCATTCAGCTGCACTCGTCTGGCCCAGCCGGGAGATCGCCCAGCGCTCGTGGGTGTCCGAGAGCCCGCAGCCAAATGCGGGAGACTTGGGATGTCTGCAGTCACGTGACGTGCGTGACCCGCTGCGCACCCCGCCTCTGAAGAGTCAGTCTCCGGGAGTTCTAGTTTTTGGCTGCTGCGTGCCGCTGCTCAGTTCTCTTCACCCACCCAGGAACTTGAGCGCGGTCCAGACTACAACTCCCGGAATGCAGCACAATACAGCCAATCGGTCAAATTCTTGCACACAAAAAAAAGTCAGCAGACAGCAGCCGTTTTGAATATAAGTTATGCAGCCTGGTGGGAATTTTCCACCCTGTCCCATGGCCCAGCCTACCCCAGGCCCACCGTTTGCAGCTATTACAGCTTCAACTCTTCTGGGAAGGCTGTCTACAAGGTTTAGGAGTGTGTCTATGGGAATGTTTGACCATTTTCCCAGAAGCACATTTGTGAGGTCAGGCACTGATGTTGGACGAGAAGGCCTGGCTCGCAGTCTCCGGTCCAATTCATCCCAATGGGCCACAATATTGAACCCTACAGACTAAGACTGGGATGCCATTAAAGTTCATGTGCTTGTAAAGGTAGGTGTCCCAATACTTTTGGTAATATAGTGTATGTGGTATTGCTGCAATCGTCAGGAGCAGGAGAATTTATTTGGGGTTGTTCTTTGGTGGAAGGTTATGATTGTAACGAGAAATATACAGCTACATTTAAAAAAGCCTTTTTTTCTTTTCTTTTTTTTTTTTACTATTTTGGGCCAGTTCTCCTTTGATAATAAAAAAAAATAAATCAGGAGACATCAATCACCATTCACCACCAAAAGAAAGCCCAATTTGTCCTGAAACAAACACGGTATAATCCACCTGGAGGCACAAAGTAGTTGTGATGATATGTACGGTTTTTAACACATGTCAAAGTTGCATAATTGTGCTTAGGCATTAAGATTTGTTTTACCCTTAGGCGTGAAGGAGACAACAAAGTGATTTCCTATGACTGTCAGCCCCATCGAGTAGCCATAATGAGGTATCTCTCCTGAATAGGGATGAGCCGAACACCCCCCTGTTCGGTTCGCACCAGAACATGCGAACAGGAAAAAAGTTCGCTCGAACACGCGAACACCGTTAAAGTCTATGGGACACGAACATGAATAATCAAAAGTGCTAATTTTAAAGGCTTATATGCAAGTTATTGTCATAAAAAGTGTTTGGGGACCCGGGTCCTGCCCCAGGGGACATGGATCAATGCAAAAAAAAGTTTTAAAAACGGCCGTTTTTTCAGGAGCAGTGATTTTAATAATGCTTAAAGTCAAACAATAAAAGTGTAATATCCCTTTAAATTTCGTACCTGGGGGGTGTCTATAGTATGCCTGTAAAGGGGCGCATGATTCCCGTGTTTAGAACAGTCTGACAGCAAAATGACATTTCGAAGGAAAAATTCCATTTAAAACTACCCGCGGCTATTGCATTGCCGACAATACACATAGAAGTTCATTGATAAAAACGGCATGGGAATTCAACACAGGGAAACCCCGAACCAAAATTAAAAAAAAAAAAAATGTTGTGGGAGTCCCCCTAAATTCCATACCAGGCCCTTCAGGTCTGGTATGGATATTAAGGGGAACCCCGGCAAAAATTTAAAAAAAAATGATGTGGGGTTCCCCCTAAATTCCATACCAGACCCTTATCCAAGCACGCAACCTGGCAGGCCGCAGGAAAAGAGGGGGGGACGAGAGTGCGGCCCCCCCTCCTGAACCGTACCAGGCCCCATGCCCTCAACATTGGGAGGGTGCTTTGGGGTAGCCCCCCAAAACACCTTGTCCCCATGTTGATGAGGACAAGGGCCTCATCCCCACAACCCTGGCCGGTGGTTGTGGGGGTCTGCGGGCGGGGGGCTTATCGGAATCTGGAAGCCCCCTTTAACAAGGGGACCCCCAGATCCCGGCCCCCCCCTGTGTGAAATGGTAAGGGGTTACTTACCCCTACCATTTCACTAAAAAACTGTCAAAAATGTTAAAAATGACAAGAGACAGTTTTTGACAATTCCTTTATTTAAATGCTTCTTCTATCTTCCTTCATCTTCTTCTTCTTCTGGTTCTTCTGGCTCTTCTGGTTCTTCCTCCGGCGTTCTCGTCCAGCATCTCCTCCGTGGCGTCTTCTATCTTCTTCTCCTCGGGCCGCTCCGCACCCATGGCATGGGGGGAGGCTCCCGCTCTTCTCTTCATCCTCTTCTCTTCTTCCTTCTTCCCCGGGTGACCCCGCCCCCCTCTGACGCACGGTGACTTGACGGGACTTCCCTGTGACGTCACGGGGAATGCCACAGGGAAGTCCCGTCATGTCCCGTGCGTCAGAGGAGGCGGGGTCACCGGGTGGCCCCGCCCCCGTTATTTAAGAACCGTCAGACGAGGAGACGCCGTCACACAGCGGGAGCCTCCCTCCATGCCAGCATGGATGCGGAGCGGCCCGGAGAAGAAAAGGAAGAAGAGAAGAGGATGAAGAAGAAGATGAATAGAAGAGCGGGAGCCTCCCCCCATGCCATGGGTGCGGAGCGGCCCGAGGAGAAGAAGATAGAAGACGCCCCCGAGGAGATGCTGGATGAGAACGCCGGAGGAAGAACCAGAAGAGCCAGAAGAACCAGAAGAAGATGAAGGAAGATAGAAGAAAGAAGAAGCATTTAAATAAAGGAATTGTCAAAAACTGTCTCTTGTCATTTTTGACAGTTTTTTAGTGAAATGGTAGGGGTAAGTACCCCCTTACCATTTCACACAGGGGGGGGCGGGATCTGGGGGTTCCCTTGTTAAAGGGGGCTTCCAGATTCTGATAAGCCCCCCGCCCGCAGACCCCCACAACCACCGGCCAGGGTTGTGGGGATGAGGCCCTTGTCCTCATCAACATGGGGACAAGGTGTTTTGGGGGGCTACCCCAAAGCACCCTCCCAATGTTGAGGGCATGTGGCCTGGTATGGTTCAGGGGGGGGCCGCACTCTCGTCCCCCCCTCTTTTCCTGCGGCCTGCCAGGTTGCGTGCTCGGATAAGGGTCTGGTTTGGATCTTTGGGGGGACCCCACGCCGTTTTTTTTTTTTGGCGCGGGGTTCCCCTTAAAATCCAGGTCTGGTATGGAATTTAGGGGGAACCCCACGTCATTTTTTAAAAAAATTTTGGCCTGGGTTCTCCTTAATATCCATACCAGACCTGAAGGGCCTGGTATGGAATTTAGGGGGACTCCCACGTCATTTTTTTTTTTAATTTTGGTTCGGGGTTTCCCTGTGTTGAATTCCCATGCTGTTTTTATCAATGAACTTCTATGTGTATTGTCGGCAATGCAATAGCCGCGGGTAGTTTTGAATGGAATTTTTCCTTCGAAATGTCATTTTGCTGTCAGACTGTTCTAAACACGGGAAACATGTGCCCCTTTACAGGCATACTATAGACACCCCCCAGGTACGAAATTTAAAGGGATATTACACTTTTATTGTTTGACTTTAAGCATTATTAAAATCACTGCTCCTGAAAAAATGGCCGTTTTTAAAACTTTTTTTTGCATTGATCCATGTCCCCTGGGGCAGGACCCGGGTCCCCAAACACTTTTTATGACAATAACTTGCATAGAAGCCTTTAAAATTAGCACTTTTGATTTCTCCCATAGACTTTTAAAGGGTGTTCTGCGGCATTTGAATTTGCCGCGAACACCCCAAATTGTTCGCTGTTCGGCGAACTTGCGAACAGCCAATGTTCGAGTCGAACTCGAAGCTCATCCCTACTCCTGAACTACCTAAAATTTTACATTATGGCCACTAGATGGAGCCAATGATCATAGGAAATCACTTTATGAAATAAAATACGACCAGAATTTGTCATAGTACGGCGAATGCGTGTCACACTTGGTCAACAATTTTTTTTAAACTAGACCTGTAAATGTTTATTACATATAGATAGTCTGGTTGAAAAAAGACACAAGTCCATCTAGTTCAATCAATAGAAAAAAAAAGTTTACACCACAAAACACCAATGAGTACCAATGAGAGGTAATGGCTCCATTTTTATTTTTCTCCTGCTATCAATGGCCAACACGGTACAACACTTCATCCATGTCTTTGGTGATCTCTGATCTCCTTATCAACTGTTTCTTACATGATGAAGATCAGCCATGGAGTATATCTGAGGTGTGCTTTGTCCCCACATATCCATTATCATTAATATAAGACATTTCCTGCACATAAGGCACTAATACACCTCGAGGGTTGTGTGGGACCCCTGCTGTACAGGAAGACAGGACTTCAGTGAGGAACAATTCCTTCACTCAGGACAGGAATATGGTTTCTCCTCCGTGTGAGATCTCTGATGTGAGTTAAGACTGGACTTATATGAAAAACATTTACCACAGTCAGGACAGAAATATGGCTTCTCCCCCGTGTGCAATCTCTGATGTCTGTCAAGATTCGACTTAACTGAAAAACATTTCCCACACTTAGGACAGGAATACGGCTTCTCACCCGTGTGCAACCTCTGATGTGTGTCAAGATGCGACTTGACTAAAAAACATTTCCCACACTCAGGACAGGAGTACGGCTTCTCACCCGTGTGTGATTTCTGATGATAGGAAAGATTAGACTTATGTGAAAAACATTTCCCGCACTCAGGACAGGAATACAGCTTCTCACCCGTGTGCAACCTCTGATGTCTATCAAGATGCCACTTATCTGAAAAACATTTCCCGCACTCAAGACAGGAATACGGCTTCTCACCCGTGTGCAACCTCTGATGTCTGAGAAGAAGCGACTTCCTAAAAAAACATTTCCCGCACTCAGAACAGGAATGTGGCTTCTCACCTATATGAAATTTTTTATGCATATTAAGACCAGACTTAGAATTGAAACGCTTCCCGCACTGAGTACAGGAAAACTTCTTATCTGTTGGAAGGACAGCACCGTCCCTCATGGTGTGAGGTTCCTCAGGATAAGAGGAATACGATGGTCTGGCACCGTCCCTCACAGTCTGAGGTTCCTCAGGATAAGAGGAATATGATGGTCCATCTACGCTGTGTAGTGCCGGATGGACATTTGAGGTAGCCGGGTTTTCTCCAGGACTATACTGTGTGATGTCCTCATCTTCTACTTTAAAGTTTGGAGACAAAGTGAGACAATCCTCTGAGGTTTTCCTCATCTCCCGTCCATCTACTAAAATAGAGATAAAAAGATTATTACTAGACATGAGCAGATTGGTTCCCCTAAACCAGGACTCCGCCCACATCAGGCAGCTTTGTCTCTGAGGATCTTACAATTCCACCCTCAAGGTAACTAGTAAATGGGTCCTCTAATCTCCTACCAGTTCATTTCTTTATTCATGGTCCTTAGTGAGAGAGTGAGGAAACAACGAGAACTGTCTTTTATAGGAGTGGCAGTGATGAGGGGGATTATAGGATGAGTGTCCCCACCCCCTATATCACTCATTGCCATCTTCCCAACACACGAAGTCCTGCACTTCCATGATTTAGTCCATGATTTAGTCATGAATAACAGCGGGGCTGAGCCCCACCAGAGGTCAGAGAGTGAAGATGGGGGGTGAACAACCAAGATGAAGACTGGACTGATCCTGACGACTACCATCATTGGGTTATTGACTCCTCTCTCATTATCACTTTCTGTTTAAGGCTCCAAAGTTGGAGGATGTTATCACATTATTATCGACATGTAAAAGTCTGTGCTCCAATCAAATCATCCGATATAAAATGTCCAGCTGGTAGGAAATGGGTGTAACAAAAGAGACTCATATATATATATATATATATATATATATATATATATATATATATATATAGTAGAGGGAAGAGAGAAGAAGTCAGGACTATGTAATGTACAACATATTGTATAAGATACAACAGATAGGACTATATAGTATCAGAATTATGTAATGTACAATATAGAGTATATAATGCAGGGGTCAGCTTAAATATTTACTGGAGACAAGTTGCAGAGGTCCCACACCGCTGCCTCCCATCTCCTGAGACTGCAGGGGTCAGGAGTATATAATGTACAACATAAAGTATATAGTGCAGGGGTCAGGAGTATGTAATGTACAATATAGAGTATATAGTGCAGGGGTCAGGAGTATATAATTTACAACAAAAAGTATATAGTGCAGGGGTCAGGAGTATGTAATGTTCAATATAAATTATATAGTGAAGGGTCAGGATTTATAATATTGGTGTTCAGAAATCAGTGGAAACTTAAATGTTGCAGAGGTCCCACACCGTTGCCTCCCATCTCCTGAGACTGCACTCAGTGACTTGGGTCTGAGACTATACAGACATATCCCTCCACCCAGGAACAGCAAGGAAAGAAAACAGAGCAAGTGACCCCAGAAAAATTGCAAAGATAGAGATCCTGCTATACCCTGGCATGGGGCAGAAGACCCAAGGTACATACCCCAGATGCCTAGGTTGAGCAATGCCTATACTGAAAACCACCATTTTGCTGCCAGCTGAACCCCAGAATCTCCATAAATCCAGCCTAGATACATAAATTGTGTCTGCAGCACAGAGAAGGAAGATTATCTGAGAGAAATACAGGATGGGGAACACAGCTCAGGAAAGTGACCAGGATATTACAGGCTGATATCACCCAGTCCCTGCCCTACTCTGGACCAATCAGTAAGCAGTATTGGTGGAGGAATGTATTTAGTGGTAATGACCCACCTGTGCTGATCTCTGTAGGAGTGTCCTCCTCTATAAATGTCCCCGTTATTCCATCCCCCTCCATAGACTGCTGATCACCCCTCACATACGTCTCTTCTTCTTTAACCTCAAATTCTATATCAATTGGATCTCCACTCTAAACCAAGAAAATGAGAGAGAATATCATCTGTAAAATATAAGCTTTAATAATGTCAGATCACATAAAAAAATAGGATTTTTATAACAGCTTACCTGTAAAATCCTTTTCTTGGAGTACATCACACAGAGCAGCCATAGTAATTACTATGTGGGTTATAGACCACCTTCAGGTGATGGACACTGGCATAATCAAAGACAGGAAGTGTCCCTCTATATAACCCCTCCCACACCGGGAGTACCTCAGTTTTTGTAGCAAAGTAATATGTATATATTCCAATAAGAGGGGAGGGACCTCTGTGTCCCGTGATGTACTCCAAGAAAAGGATTTTACAGGTAAGCTGTTATAAAAATCCTATTTTCTTTATCGTAAATCATGGGACACAGAGCAGCCATAGTATTTGCTATGTGGGATGTCCCAGAGCAATGCCTTCTGAGGGGAGGGAGACACAAATAAAAGCAGACCGCCATCAGACATGAGGACCTATACTGCTGCCTGCAGTACACTGCGCCCAAAAGCTGCATCCTCTTGCTGTCCTACATCCACCTGATAGAATCTAGTGAATGTATGGACTGATGACCAAGTTGCGGCCTTGCAAACCTGAGTCAGAGGCTTGGTGATGCACCGCCCATGAGGCACTTACTGCCCTGGTAGAGTGCGCGTAATAACCTGACAAATCCATGTTGAAATAGTCAATTTTGATGCTGCCGACCCTTTCTTGGGGCCTTCTGGCAGCACAAACAAAACATCAGTTTTTCTTATCTGAGCTGTCACTTTCAGATAGACTTTAACTGCTCTCACTACATTGAGAGAGTGTAATAATTTTTCTTCTGCAGAACGAGGTTCTGTAAAAAAGGAAGGTAGGGAAACATCTTGATTCAGATGAAAACTTGATACTACCTTAGGCAAAAAGGTTGGGTGAGGACGCAACACCACCTTAAACTTATGAATAATCAAGTACGGCTCTCTACAAGAAAAAGCTGCTAACTCTGAAACTCTTCTTGCGGAGGTTACCGCAACCAAAAACACCAATTTCCTTGTCAAAAGGATCAAGGGAATATGGTGTATTGGCTCAAAAGGCTGTCTTCGTAAAGCCGACAAAACTAGATTCAAATCCCACGAGCACAAGGGTGACCTAACTGGCGAATTCATACGCGTTACCCCTTGTATGAAGGCCCAAACCAAAGAATGCGAAGCAAGAGACCTTTGGAAAAACACTGATAAGGCCAAAATCTGACCCTTGATTGTACTCAAGGCTAGCTTCATTTCCACTCCTAATTGTAGGAAGACCAGAACTTTACCTATGACATACTTTCGAGGATGCCATCTTTTGGCTTCACACCAGGAAACATAGGCCCTCTAGACTCTGTAATTAATAGTCCTAGAAGCTGCCTTTCTTAATCAGGGTAGTTACCACTGAACCTGAAAGCCCCTGACTTCTTAAAATGTGGGCTTCAATAGCCAAACCGTTAAATTTACCGGCCCCTGTGAAAGCAAGTCTGGGCGAGATGGAAGAGTCAAGGCATCCCCTACTGCCATCCTTACGATCTCTGCATACCAGGATCTTCAGGGCCATGCCGGGGCTACTAGAATTACCAGCTTCCATTCCCCTTTGATCCTGCGAAGGAGCCGTAGTAGTAGCGGCACTGGAGGGAATGCATAGATCATTCTAAACTGATCCCACGGGATTATTAATGCATCTGTCCTGTATGCTAGTGGATCCCTTGTCCTTGACACAAAGCTGTCCAATTTCTTGTTGAACCTGGACGCCAATAGATCTATGTCCGGGGTACCCTATTTCTGGCATACGGCTCAAAAAAATGTCGTGATGCAGGGACCATTCTGGGAGCAATTGTTGGCGGCTCAAGAAATCCGCCTGCCAATTGTCTACTCCTGGAATGAAGACTGCAGATAGGCAAGGTACATGCTCTTCTGCCCAAGCCAGAATATAGTTCACCTCCGTCTGGGCTGCGCGACTTCTGGTGCCACCCTGGTGATTGATGTAGGCCACTGCTGTGGCATTGTCGGATTGAATCCTTAAAGGACAATTCCATATTCTGAACGTCCAGGCCTTTAGAGCCAGACGTGCCGCCCGAATCTCTAGAATGTTGATGGGCAAGATTTTCTCGGCTTCTGACCACTTTCCCTGGATAGTGGTCTCCTCTAGGACTGCTCCCCAGCCCAAGAGGCTGGCGTCCGTCGTTACTACCTTCCAGGTAACCGGTATGAAGGATTTCCCCTTCTGCAAATTTTTGGTTATCAACCACCACCTGAGACTCTGGCACACACTTGGGGCCAGATACATTGGGAAATTTAAAGGCTTGGATTCTCTTGTTCCAAGTAGACAGGATACTGCTCTGTAATAGCCTTGAATGGAACTGGGCATAAGGAACGGCTTCGAATGAAGCCACCATTTTCCCTAACAACCTCATGCAAAGGCGAATGGAAGGACCTTTCTTTGTCCTGACCGCCTGAACCAGCTCTTTTATAGAGCTGACTTTTGTCTGAGGTAAAAACACTCTTTTTTGGGCTGTGTCTATAACCAGACCCAAGTATTCCAGTTTTCTTACTGGTCGCAAGGATGATTTCTCTAAGTTGAGAATCCAACCCAGGTGCTTCAGATACTCGACCATGCTGGACACACTTTGGTTTAACCGTGCCACGGATTGGTCTATCAGCAACAGGTCATCTAGGTATGCCATTACCGCTACAAGGGGTCCAAGGAAGACCAGAGATCTCTCGGTGGGATCTCAATGATGGCGACAGCCACTGGGCCATGGGTGACCAGATGGAAGAGGCCAAACAAACTCACATCATGAAGGGTATGCAAAGAAAAGATGGGGGCTTCCAATGGTGCAGGTCAAAAAAGGTGGGTTTTTATCCATAAAAACCAACATACAAGATAAAATGTGATCACAAGTAAAAAGCAATATGAAGAGCAGTGAAACCAAACCCATCGCGTTTTGTCCTACTAGGACTTCTACTGGGGCATCTAAAGCCCCATACACACGATAGGACTTTGTACAAACTTTCCCTTGGATTTTTGTACAAAGGGAGTTGGCCAGAAGTTTGTCTTGCATACAGACGACAGGACTTTTCCAGCCAACTTTCACCAAATCACGTGGTTTTTCAGCTCTTTACCACCCTTTGGTCAACTTGTGTATAGTTGTCTGATATTGTGTCAATCTCGCCACTTTTATTGGCGAGATTGACACCTTGCGAGCCGGGTTGACACTGGTGCGGGGATCCGACTTGGATCCACGCCAATGCCAGACACTGTTTGGTATGAATCTTGAGGGGGAACTCCACGCCAAATTTTAAATAAAAAAACGGCATGGGTTCCGCTCCAGGGGCATACCAGGCCCTTAGGTCTGGTATGGATATTAAGAGGAACCCCCTATGCCAGAAAAACGACGTGGGGGTCCCCCCCAATCCATACCAGACCCTTATCCGAGCACGCAGCCTGGCCGGTCAGAAAAGAGGGTGGGGACGAGCGAGCGCCCCCCCCTCCTGAGCCGTACCAGGCCGCATGCCCTCAACATGGGGGGGTGCTTTGGGGGAAGGGGGCGCCCTGCTGACCCCCCACCCCAAAGCACCTTGTCCCCATGTTGATGAGGACAAGGGCCTCTTCCCGACAACCCTGGCCGTTGGTTGTCGGGGTCTGCGGGCGGGACGCTTATCGGAATCCGGGAGCCCCCTTTAGTAAGGGGGCCCCCAGATCCCGGCCCCCCACCCTATGTGAATGAGTATGGGGTACATGGTACCCCTACCCATTCACCTAGGGAAAAAAGTGTCAATAAAAAACACAGTACACAGGTTTTTAAAGTAATTTATTAGGCAGCTCCGGGGTCCTCTTCCGACTTCGGGGGTCCTCTTCCGACTTCGGGGGTCTCTCCGGCGTATTCTCCCAGTGTCCGCATCTTCTGCCGGCTCCACCGCTATCTTCTGGCGCTCTTTTGCCATGCTCCGGGACTGTGATGTCATAGGGGGGCGGGGTCACTGCATATATAAGTCCGTTGCGGAGCGCACAGAGACCATTCTGGCTGGAGAGAGCGTCGTGTCAACATCTCTGGAAGAGAAGAGGGAAGAGGACGATCCAGAGGTCCGGACCACCGCTGGCAAAAGAGCGCCAGAAGATAGCGGTGGAGCCGGCAGAAGATGCGGACACCGGGAGAAGACGCCGGAGAGACCCCCGAAGTCGGAAGAAGACCCCAGAACTGCCTAATAAATTACTTTAAAAACCTGTGTACTGTGGTTTTTTATTGACACTTTTTTCCCTAGGTGAATGGGTAGGGGTACCATGTACCTCATACTCATTCACATAGGGTGGGGGGCCGGGATCTGGGGGCCCCCTTATTAAAGGGGGCTCCCGGATTCCGATAAGCGCCCCGCCCGCAGACCCCGACAACCAACGGCCAGGGTTGTCGGGAAGAGGCCCTTGTCCTCATCAATATAGGGGTAAGGTGCTTTGGGGTGGGGGGCCACCCCCATGTTGAGGGCATGCGGCCTGGTACAGCTCAGGAGGGGGGGGGCGCTCGTTCGTCCCCACTCCCTTTCCTGACCGGCCAGGCTGCGTGCTCGGATAAGGGTCTGGTATGGATTTGGGGGGACCCCCACACAGTTTTTTCGGCGTAGGGGGTTCCCCTTAAAATCCATACCACACCGAAGGGCTTGGTATTCCCCAGAGGGGAATTCCCTCCCGCTCCCGCCGCAGTAGGAAAATGTGTTTTTCCTATTGCAGCTAGCGCGAGATGTACAGTACCCTTCCGATGAGAACCAGCGTGATTCGATCACACTGGAAACATTCTCGCGGCCACGTACTATAGTTTGTACAAAAGTCCGATGGCTTTGTGTCCACACGATCGGACTTTGCTCCATCGGACTTTTGTTGCCGGAAAGTTTGTCCGTTCGCACAGCCAACAAAAGTCTGATGGAAACTGAAAAAGTTTGTCCGATGGAGCGTACACACGGTCGGATGTTGCTCCAAAACAGCTCATTTGCATGTTTGTTGTCAAAAAGTCAGATCGTGTGTACGGCCCTTTACAGCTCCCCCATATTGCTCATATATAGATATCTTTAAAATTATAAAACCAATCAAAAAGATCCATCATAAATGGGCAGTAACAGGTTCAGTAATAGGAGGAGGACTAGTCACATGACAGCCTATATTCAAACCTCCTAACGGGAACCAATCACATCACAATCCACCAGGCTGTATAATCAACCTAAGAAGTCACTCGGAAGTAAATAGATCTGCACGTGGTGCAAAAAAACGTACCAAAAAGCCAGCGAAAGCGGACAACATTGCCACGTGGTCTGCAACAACGAATCATGGTCGATGGTGTGGGTGTGATAACCGCCAATCCAGATCAAACTGTAGACGCACTCCTGGGTTTGATCATCGTCCGCCTCACTAAGAGGCTTGGAACAACGAAAGAAGACTGGAACTGACGTCGTATGTTGGCCACGCCGGCGTCATGATGCATATGATGTGTCAGGCATGGAACAACAAAGAGGTCACGTGGCGAGGCCCATCAATGCCGCCAAACACTTAGCGAATGAAACACGCTATGGGTCCAGCACAAAAAACAAGCAAAAAGTCACGTGACCAAAGGACATGCGGCGAGTCACCACGCCGCACGGGTGGCACCATAGCACCATAGTCAACATCATAAAAAAGGCAGACAAATATGAATGAACATAGAAAATAAACCAAAGACACAGATATACCAGAGGGCAACTGGCACAGAATGTCACAACACTCAACTAACACAGACCATAACATCATACAGTTAGCGATGATATAAATAGACATAACAAAGGCAAGAAGGGCACAATTAATACATATGATGGCAGCAGTAATCTCCCAACACTAGGAGGGTTGCGGGTGTCAGCAACCCTTGAATACCTAGACTCTTAATAAAGGTACCCAGTAAAAAAAGGGGAAATAAAAAATAATGAAATAAAGGAGCCGAAGTAGGGGATCAAATCGAACAATGGGTCACATTAAGCTTTGTTGATGAATGAGTTAACGTCCCACTCGACATTCATGCCAAACGGCGAGTAGGTCCTAAGCTCATAGATCCAATAAGTTTCGAGACGAGATACCAAGCGGAGGCGGGACTCGCCCCTCCAATGGGAAACAAACATGTCGATGACCACAAATTGTGTTCCAGTGGGATCACGATTATGGTGTTTCAGATAGTGACGGGGAAAACTATGATTGATCTTTCCACTTTTAATATTGGTGAGATGTTCATTCACCAGAATAGAAAAAGTTACAAGGACAAGTCAGTAAATAGACAATAAATTTGGTGGCACATGTAGTGAAGTGTTCCATAGAGTAAATGCGTTGAGTGGCTGTGGATTGAAAGGTATCACTCTTACAACTGCTACAAACATTATAGTACCCCTTACATTGTTGGAAAAAGGGGGTATGTTTAGGGGGTCTATCACATTGGGTGCAATCTGCCCCTGTATAGACAGTGCTCCCCTAAATATAACACCAACACTATCAGGGATAGCTGGTCCCAAAAATCTGTCACTCTGGAGAATCCCCCAATGTTTTTTCACAATCTCCTTAATTTGTCTCGATTGTACAGAATACGGAGGTAAAGAATGACCATCTAAATTTATCATCCTTAGCAGTTTTAGGAGGGGCTTTCAACAGTGAATCCCTATCTAGTTTTGAAATCCGGTCAATTACTGTATCCAGATCCCTAGACTGATAGCCTTTTTCCAAGAATCTATTTTTCAGAATGATAGATTGAATGAAGAAACCCTCCGTCCGTGTACAGTTTCTCCTCAGTCTGAGAAACTGACAACGGGGAACTAACTTCAGCCTCTGGGGGTGGTGACAACTATCGACCAATTCCGGTCGGCAGATTTGAAATAGGTCTTAAATTCCAGATGTTTGTCTACAACAATAATCTCCAGATCCAGGAAATGGACAGAGGTAAGGCTAGCCGCATAGCTCAGACGTATACCTCTGTCATTCTGGTTGAAGGACATGAATTTGTCAAGAGATTCACGCTTCCAATTCCATAGGAGGAGGATGTCGTCTATATACCTGGCCCATAGGGCCAATTCAGGTCTCTTGAGGGCATAGACGACATCCTCCTCCCATTTGGTCATAAACAAGTTGGCCAGGCTGGGGGCAAACTTTGCCCCCATGGCCACTCCTCTAGTCAGCAAATAAAAATTACTCTGAAACCAAAAATAATTATGTTGGGTTGAAAAACTAAGGAGTTCCATAATGAAGTTGCGCTGAATCAAAGAAAGGGTAGTATTTTTGGATAAATAATACTCTACAGCGCCTAAACCTAAGTCATGCGGAATGCAGGTATATAAAGCGGCTATATCCGCTGTAACCAGGAACATGCCATCTTGGTAATCTACAGACTCTAATAGTCTAATAGTGTCGCCAGTATCCTTAAAATAAGAAGGCACTAGCCGTACTAGTGGCTGGAGATGAAAATCAACATATTTTCCGATCCTAGATGTTACCAAGTCAATCCCGCTGACCATGGGACGTCCAGGGGGATTGACAGGGTCTTTGTGCACCTTCGGGAGATAATATATAGCAGGAATTTGAGGTGCAAGAGGCACGAGGAAACCCCGCTCCTTATCTAAGATGCCCAAAGAGTAGCCTTCATTGACAAGTTTAGTAAGGGACTGCTTGAAGATGGTGGTTGGATCAGTATGGATAAGACTATAGGTGTTGGAATCTCCAAGAATCTTATCCATCTCTGCTATATAGTCCTCCTTATTCAATATGACTATTGCTCTGCCTTTGTCGGTGGGACGAATAATCAAATTTTTTTGTTCGCACAACTGTTTCAGCCCTATATTATTTTTTTTATTTTTTATTCTCTTATCCAAATTTATCGTACACAAAGAAGTAAAAACATTTTCCCTACTCAATAGGGATATACAAATTTTATTTCCAAACCTTTATCTACCCTTACCCTCCCCCCCCCCACCCTCCACCCCACTCCTAGACCCTTTTTTCTCCTCTTCTCTAATGCCACGTACACACGAACGGACTTCTCGTCGGACTGAACTCCGAAGGACTTTTCTACAGAGTTCCGACGAAACGGACTTGCCTACACACGATCACACCAAAGTCCGAATGATTCGAACGTGATGACGTACGACCGGACTAGAAAAGAAAGTTCAATAACCAGTAGCCAATAGCTGCCCCTGCGTTGTTTTTGGTCCCTCGGACTAGCATACAGACGAAAGGTTTTTTTGATAAGATTTGAAACATGTTCTATTTCTAAGGTCCGTCAGATTTTTCGTCAGAAAAGGTCCGATGAAGCCCACACGCGATCGAATTGTAAGACGGATTTGTTCCGTCTGACCTTTTCTGCCAAAAAGTCCGGTCGTGTGTACGCGGCATTAGTAATCTTAATCTCGCTATATTTCTTTGTTAATTTAAACTTTTTCCACTTTTTCCATCTCCTAATGAATCCCTCTCTAGTTCCTCATGGCTATATCTTAGATGTTCCATGTTATATATCGCTTCTATTTTATCAAACCACTCTGTAATTTTTGGGCTCTCTGCTTCCTTCCATTTCCTCGGTATTAAGCTTTTTGCAGCGTTCATCAAATGTACAATCATTGAGTTTCTATATTCTTTTGTCGGAATATCTACCCCATGAAATAGACATGTCCATGGTTCCTCAGGTATATCTATATTAGTAATTTCCTTAATATAACTCAGTGTTTCCTTCCAGTACATTTTAATTTTAGGGCACCCCCACCATATATGGGCCATGGTTCCCATTTGTTTACAGCCCCGCCAACACTCCGTTGTTTGTCCTATTAGGACTTCTACTGGGGCATCTAACAACTCCCCCATATTGCTCATATATAGATATCTTTAAAATTATAAAACCAATCAAAAAGATCCATCAGAAATGGGCAGTAACACGTTCAGTAATAGGAGGAGGACTAGTCACATGACGGCCTATATTCAAACCTCCTAACGAAAAGTCTGGTCGTGTGTACACGGCATTAGTAATCTTAATCTCGCTATATTTCTTTGTTAATTTAAACCTTTTCTACTTTTCCCATCTCTTAATGAATCCCTCTCTAGTATACTCATGGCTATATCTTAGATGTTCCATGTTATATATCTCTTCTATTTTATCAAACCACTCTGTAATTTTTGGGCTCTCTGCCTCCTTCCATTTCCTCGGTATTAAGCTTTTTGCAGCGTTCATCATATGTACAATCATTGAGTTTCTATATTCTTTCGTCGGAATATCTACCCCATGAAATAGACATGTCCATGGTTTCTCAGGTATATCTATATTAGTAATTTCCTTAATATAACTCAGTATTTCCTTCCAGTACATTTTAGTTTTAGGGCACCCCCACCATATATGGGCCATGGTTCCCGCTTGTTTACAGCCCCGCCAACACTCGGGTTACGCACTTATAGTTCATTTCCACCATCCCATTATTTACTGATGATCCATGTACTAGTTTCAGGATTTTTCCTACTTCCTGGTTCCTTCCTCTTTTCCCCAATTCCCTCTCCAATTTTTTAGAAATGTCGGAATTTCCAGCTCTTCTACTTCTATCAAGGTTTTATATATCCAAGATATATTCCCACTTGTTTTTTCGATTGGACATAGTCGCTCTATCAATGTAAGTGCTTCTCCTTCTCTTATTGGATGAGGAAGTGCTGCTATGAAGTGTTTGAGCTGAAAATACATCCATTCATTAATCTCCAGCATATCTTTTTTAATTTTTAATTCTTGTAAAGTGCAAGTTTTTCCCCCTTGTGTTATATCACATAGTTGTGCGTTTTCTTTTTTAATCCAATTCCCCCCTATCAAACTTTTCCCCGGTGCACGTAGATTATTTTCCTTTAGTGCCATTGTCACGGAACGTCCCACACTCCGCTTGAGTGCTTCCGTCATATACCACTTCCTGCTAGTCTGTATACAGACATCAGATATTCCAACCTCTCTGAGCAGAAAACAAGGCGACACTTGCTTTACTGCTAACATGGACTGAATCATAGTTACAAGACTTTATATGCCGCTGGAACCTCCTCTAACAATACAACTGTAACTTAATTAACATGAGCTAATTATCTAATCCTTTATACAGCCTAGGTGACTGAGACATGACCTTTCGCCCAGACTTGTGGTCACCGAGCTTCACACAGTTAATTAACACAAACAACAATGGGTGAAAAGACTCTTAGAGCCACACTAGACTTATTTACAATAAACACATTATAGCAGAATTGATGACATTAGCATTTAACAGTACGAGTCCCAACGGTATAAATCAGTCACCATTCTAATATGGCATATAAAGGGTTCCCAGAGTCTGTGTGTTTTTGGGGGGACATGGAGCTGAATCCAAAGTAACACCAACCCCAGGGTCCCCAGGCATACAGCTCACAGAGAGCACCATTCCCCCAAATGCTAGGGCCCATAATCAAAAGGCAACAGGCCCGCACCCAGTCCTCTCCAACAGCCTCTGTCCCGGTCAGGTCCGTCACATTTCTCCCCTTTCGGCAGGAGACTAACACAGGAGGAGACCCCAGACGGGTTGACTCCGAAGTTAGTCAGTAGTTCCAGTCCTCTACTGCCTGTACCCACACAGTACCCCAAATAAATTGTTCCAAACAGAGTATTACTCACCCAGCCAACCTCTGCCTCTCTCAGAGAACATATCTGCCGCTGGGGAGAGGTCTGGATTGGCTCTTCTCCCTGGAATCCTTTCTGCCGCTGGAGAGAAGACAGGGTGTCTGGGCTCACTCTGTCATGCTGTTGGGGATCTGGGCCCACTGCCCAGCATCCCTGGGGTATACAGGTGGAGACTGAAGTCCCATCCACCTTCACAGGAAATCCATCCTCTGTTAGTTGAGGGCAGAGTCCAGCAGTACTCGGCCCTGTTGCCAGCCCTTCTGCTGGAAACCCCACACCATCTGCTCTGGCTACCTGTTGGGGAGGGAGGCCGACTGCCCCACCTCCCTGGAACTCTGTAGTTGTTGCAGGTGATGGCCAGAGGTTGGTAGCACTCTGCCCGGTTGCCGGTGCTTCAACTGGGGAAGTTCCCTGTAACTCCACAGATACTGCTGTTGGTGCGGGGCAGAGCACAGTGAAGTTTGGCCCCAATAGCAGCTCTTCTGCTGGAGGCTCATCAGGTTGTTCTTCCTCAGCAGAAAAGTCTATCAAATCCCCTGTCTCTGCAACTGGTGTCTGGGGATGGAGGTTCACCATCTCCTGTCCATGGAACCCAGAAGATGTTATCAGTGCTGGGCAGAGGTTAGCAGAGCTCTGCCCTGTTGTCAGCACTTCAGCTTTGGGGATGGCAATCTCCAGATTTTCCACTGCAGATTCTCTGGCATGCTGCTGGACAGGCACATTCCTCCATCCAAGATCATCCCATGCAGAAACAGGATCATCAAGGTCAGTCAGCACTTGCTGCATCCACCATAAGACCTCCGCCTCCATAGCTGTGGGGGCATGTTGGCAAAGCACACTATTGCTCTGCCACATTGCCGACTCTTCAGCCAGGATTTCAGGGTTGTCAGCTGGTATTTCCTGATAGTCCCAGGCAAAGGAAGCCCAGCCCTGGCACTGAGCAATGTCTAGCAGCCATCTGTAGGCGATCTCTAGCTCCCATTCCTGAACGGCCAGAAACTCCAAATCTTCCTGTGCCCAGTGCACTTCCGAAATGTTCAGTAGCCCTTCTCTGAAATCCATGATTTCGTCCACCCGCCGCTCCAAATCACTCCCAAAGTTAGGGTCCCCTGTCAGCTTCACAAACAACAGTCCCAAGCCGCCGTAGCTTAAGCCTTCCGTTGGGCTGTCATCCGCTATCCAGGGACATGCTTGGGATACATGCCACTGGAGGGCTCTGTAGCTCTCATCCAGCTTTATATCTGCCCAGACCAGCCTGCTTAATTCAGCTGTCTGCTTCTTGTGTGGTTTTTCTCCCAAAAACCGCACCCGCAGTCCGTACTGCGACCAGTACCTTTCCTCGATGGAGGGGAGAACTTTTCCCTGGTGTCGCTGCTCACGGGCTAGCTCTTCCTTCCAGAGTTTGCAGCGAATAGAATCACACCATCCCAGCAGGACCTGCTCCGATACTGGTCCTCTGTGCTGTATCTGCATCTCTCGCAACCTCCTTCTGAATTCCTCATCCATGGCGGCTGGTATCTGTACCTCTCCTCTCCTGCTATCTGGACCTTGGATCCAGATGGAAGTTTGGATGTCCCAGACTGTAGGAAGCTTTCCCGCTGCTTGCCACCAATGTCACGGAACGTCCCACACTCCGCTTTAGTGCTTCCGTCATATACCACTTCCTGCCAGTCTGTATACAGATATCAGATATTCCAACCTCTCTGAGCAGAAAACAAGGTGACACTTGCTTTACTGCTAACATGGACTGTTTAATATGAATCAAAGTTACAAGACTTTATATGCCGTTGGAACCTCCTCTAACAATACAACTGAAACTTAATTAACATGAGCTAATTATCTAATCCTTTATACAGCCTAGGTGACTGAGACATGACCTTTCGCCCAGACTTGTGGTCACCAAGCTTCACACAGTTAATTAACACAAACAACAATGGGTGAAAAGACTCTTAGAGCCACACTAGACTTATTTACAATAAACACATTATAGCAGAATTGATGACATTAGCATTTAACAGTACGAGTCCCAACTGTATAAATCAGTCACCATTCTAATATGGCATATAAAGGGTTCCCAGAGTCTGTGTGTTTTTGGGGGGACATGGAGCTGAATCCAAAGTAACACCAACCCCAGGGTCCCCAGGCATACAGCTCACAGAGAGCACCATTCCCCCAAATGCTAGGGCCCATAATCAAAAGGCAACAGGCCCGCACCCAGTCCTCTCCAACAGCCTCTGTCCCGGCCAGGTCCGTCACAGCCATCAATGGTGAATTATATTTCCATTTATTTTTCTTGTGTAGTGCATCCCTAATTTTCAAAACTATCCGTGTCTATGTGTGTGTATTTTCTCCCAATGTTCTATAATGTGGTGGTATCCATATATTCCTTCCTAGTTCTGTATTAGCCATTATGTGTTCTATATTTACCCACCTTTTCTCATTATTTGGATTTAGCCCATTCTACCACGCGTGTTAACAGAACCGCCTTGTAGTATTTTTGAAAGTCAGGAACATTTAATCCCCCTTGGCTTTTTACTTTCTTCAGAGTTGCCAGGAAGATTCTAGGTTTCTTATTGTGCCATATTAATTTAGTGATTAAAGTTCTTAATGTTCTAAAATATGCTGGGGGTATATATATATGGGGAGCATCTGAAACTTGTACATGATCTTCGGAAGTATTGTAATCTTTACGGCGTTTATCCGGCCCATCCATGATAAGGGGCGTGCTGCTATCCTTTTTATTACTATATTTTTCTCCTCTAATAATGGGATATAGTTTGCTTGATATATTTCCTCTGGCGAAATGCCGTTAGTTTAATCCCAAGATATTTTATTTCCGTCCTCCTCCAAGTGAATCGAAACTCTTGTAGACTCTGTTCCTTTTTCAATTTCATGTTTATATTTAATATTTCAGATTTACTCGGGTTGATCTTAAAATTAGATAGATCTTCATATTTCTTTAACGCTTTTATAAGATTGGGCATTGTAATTTGGGGGGTTGATATATAGAATAACATATCATCTGCGAATGCAGCTAATTTATGCTCCTCTTCTCCGACTTTGAAGCCCCCTATGTCCACATCCCCCCGCACTGTCGCCCGGAGAGGTTTCAGCGCCAGCAAGAACAGGAGCGGAGACAGGGGACATCCCTGTCTCATCCTGTTATTCATTCTAAAGAGGGGTGACAATGTTCTATTTACTTTCACCATGGCTGTAGGACAATTATATAATGTTTGTATCCACTGCATCATCCTTGGGCCTATCCCCATGCTCTCTAGAGTGCTCATCATGAATCCCCAGTCTACCCTGTCGAACGCCTTTTCGGTATCTATCGACAGGAGTAGACCGGGGACTCTCCCTTCTTTTATTTTTTGAAGTAACAGAAGTGCTCTTACCCCATTATCCCTCCCCTCTCTCCTTGGTACAAAGCCCACTTGATCAGGATGGACCAACTCTGTCATTAAATCTTTTATTCATGTTGCTAGTATTTTCACAAACAATTTTGTGTCCGCGTTTAACAATGATATAAGTCTATAGTTTTAACACTTAGTACTCTTTGCCTTCTTTTGCTATAATAGTAATTGATGCCAATAAGGCCTCTTTACTCATCTCATACCTTCTTCCCAATCCATTCATATATGTGCTCAGCTTTGGGGTCAGGATTTCTTTGAACCTTTTCAAGTATAGCGTCGTGTATCCATCTGGCCCTGGACTTTTTCCTGGCGCTGATTCTTTTAACACCCGATTAATCTCCTCTACCGTTATTGGTGTTTCTAGGAATATTGCTCTTTCCTCTGTTATCCGGGGGATCCTAGCTTTTTTTAAATATTCTTTTATTCTTTCTTTTTTCCCCTCGTCCCATTGTCCTTTCTGATTTACTGAGTATAGTTGTTCATAAAAGTCTTGGAAGACCATCGCTATGTCCTTTGTATTATAGATCATTTCCCCTTTTTTATTTTGTATTTTTTCTATGAAGTTCATTGAGTTTTTTTTTCTTAACATCCTTGCTAGGCACTTGCTATTTTTATCCCCCATTGATATCTTTCCTTTGAGATTTTATTGAAGGTTTTCCTTATTTCCTGTTCTAATAGTTCCTTTAGTTCATCTTTTTTTATTACTAATTCTTGTGATAGTTCCTGATCTTGCCCTCTCCCTTTTTTGTGTCTTTGCTCTAATAGGTATATTTATTCTATCAGTTTTGCCCTTTTTTTAATTCTTTCCTTCTTTCTGCTAGTTCCCATTGAGATCAGGATTACCCTTATGTAGGCTTTATGAGCCTTCCACAGGGTATGGTCCGCAATCTCACTGGTTCCGTTTAAGCTAAAATATTGCTCTAATTCTTTTTTTTATTATCTCCTCCCCTTGTTTATCTAGAAGATCTTCATTTAGCCTCCATGAATACGCTTGTATCTGAGTTTCTGGTATCTTTATTTTCATGGTCATTGGCGCATGGTCAGATAATGTAGCTATTTCTATATTGGTGGAGATTACTAAGTCTAGCATTCTATGTTCTATCAGTCAATAGTTGATCTTAGTGTATGTCCCGTGTACAGGGAAGTAGAACGTATAATTTTGTATCCTGGGATGTTGTATTCTCCATAAATTTAGTGGTAATGGTGTAATTTCTGTTCTATCGCCTTCAATTGGGCTTTCCTTATCCCCTGTACCCGGGACGTACTGTCTTGTTTTGGATCCATACAAAAATTCAGGTCCCCCGCCATGAACACTTTCCCTTTTTTAAATTCCGATAATTTTTCCAGGGCTCCCCCCAAATATACGGTTGGGCCTTTATTAAGAAGAAAAATCTTCCCTCCGGGTCAGTTAATCTGTCCTCCAGGGAGAACCGACCTCCCCTACCTATTCCAATTGCAACCCCTTTTGCCTTATTTGTCATTGAGTCACCATAGTACCAAGTTGGGAGCTGATGGAAATACAACCTCACATTAATTTCATGAGAAAGGTGTGTCTCCTGTAAGAAGACCACCCCGGCCCCATGATGTTCGATCTCTTAAGATTTTATGCCTTTTTGTTGGTGTATTCAGCCCTCGCACATTGTAGGTCAAAAATGTAACTGTAGTCATGGTATAGTTATTCGCAGCCTGTTTTCATAGCGATGGGTTATTTGCATCCTATTTTCATATAGATGTAATCTATTTCTGAGTTTACGATTATTCTTAATGGGGTCTAGGTTTTGTCCCCCCCCCCCGCCTCTCTCCGGCTCTTGACTCGCAAATGGATTCCCTCCATTTCCCTCCTACGAGTCTCCCTCCCTTGGGGTGTCACTCCAACCGTGGCGGACATTTTCCCGCTGCCCCACCCGCCCCCCTCTCACAGGGGGGGCGGGGGGGGGCGGCCCGCTCTTCCCCGGAGCGCTCCAGGCTTCCCAACTGCTCAGTCCGCTTCTCTTCTCCCAACTCCCCCCACCTCCCTGAACCCCCCTCCCCCTCTAAGTCCACTTAAATAGTCTCTTCTCCTTTTTTTGGGTGCTTCTTGCGATTTCTAACATTTTTATTAATATCCTTTTCCTCCTCTTTCATGACTTCATCCTTCTGTCCATCCCGGTATATCCAGCTTTGGAACACCTATTTCCTTACAGAAAACTTCTAATTCCTCTGGATATTTTAGTCTCACAGATCTGCCTTCTTTCTGGGCTACTAAGGATGCCGGGAACCCCAAACTATATTTAATATTAGCCGTTCTCATTTGAACAATAATGGCCTAAGAAGTCTTCTTCTTTCCAATGTTTCTGCTGATAGATCTGTGAAGATTTGAAGATTTGCACCCTTGTATTTTAGTGGTGGTCTATATCTCAATCTCTTCCATATCTCTGCCTTATCTTCATATAGCTGAAATCGTACTATGATATCCTGGGGTATTTCTGCGTTTAGATACGGAGGTTTCCTAAGCACTCGGTCTATTCTGAATTCTTGCTCTTCTCCTCTGTCCAGTAGAGGGTTAAAAATTTCCTTCATAGTTTTTTCAGCTCTTCACCTCTCTCTTCTGGAAGCGCTCATATCCTTAGATTCTGACGTCTGCTTTGGTCTTCTTGATTTTCTATTTTGTATAATATTTCCCTCTGACTGGTTTGCAGAGTTTTAACTTGTGTTTTTATTTCTTGTATTTCTGAGGCTTGCTTTTCGTTCTTGTCCTCTGTTTCCTCTACCCTTTTTAGCAGATGGCCCAAGTCAGCTCGCATTGTTGCGATTTCTGTCTTAAATTAATTTTCTAATCTTTCAAACATCTCTATTATTTCTGATTTAGTTGGCAATTGGTCGTAAGTACTTTGCTCTCCTGCACCCACGTCATTGTCCATCCTGACGTTTCCTTTAGTTTTTTCCTGTATTTCTTTTTTGCAGACTTTTTTTTCTTTTCTTTAGTCGCTTGTTGTTTTTCAAGACAGGGCTTTTTGGATTTTCCTCTTTTGTTAAATATTTTTGAATCGTACTAGTGTTCAAGCTTTCCCTTGGGGTTTTAGGCATGGTTCCTTTTGTAGTTCTGCTTCTCATTCTTGTATTTATATAGATAAGAAAGAAGACTGATGCAGGGTTTTCACAGTCAACAGGGTTTGCCAATGCACCTGCAAGGTTTTCCCATTCAACAAGGTTTCACAGTCAATTCGCCGTGCATCAACAGATTTCAGGAGGTACACTGGGGCAGACACACGGATGCGCAAATTTTGCACAATCAGTAAAGTTTGCGCAGACAAATGCAAGATTTTCACATTTAACAGGGTTTCACCATCAATTACTGGCCCATAGGCAGGTGCAGGGTTTTCCTATTTAACAGTTTCACATTCAATCACCTGTGCATAAGCGGATTACATACAAGATATGTTTAAGGGTTTTTACTTGTTGCTTACAGTCCGTTTGCTCATCTCTCCCTTGTAGGTATTTCCTATCTGGGGGTCGCACTGTACATGCAAGTTTTTTACCGTTACCAACTCATCAGCAAATTGCGAGCATAGCTTATATAATGAAAAAGAATTAAATTAGTTCTTACTATTTACAATCCATTTGCCTGTTCCCCAATAAGTACTTCCATTGGAGGGGTCACACTGGGGCAGGCAGATGGGTACATATACCGGATTTTCACATTTAACCAGGTTTGCAGAGTGCAGGTACTTAGATTTCACCTTCAACAGAATTTCACAGTCTGTTTGCCATGACATAGACAAATTTCTTGCAAAACCCGTGCAAAAATAATACCACCTGCTCACAATCCATTCATCAGTTTGCTCACCTCTCTTATTTAGGGAGGTCGCACTAGAGCAGGTGAAAAAATGCAAAAAAAATGCACAAATGAGGTTTTCACAGCCAGCAGGATATTGTAGTTAAAGATGCATATTTTTTACATTCAACAGATTTTCACCAAGGTTTCCTAGTCCATTAATTTAACATGATTAGATTACATGTATAGCATATATAAGGGTAATGCTTACGGCACACAGTCCATTAATCCATTTGCTCCCTTATAGAGGATCACACAGGTGCAGACAGGAGGATACACATGCCAGGTTTCTCAATCAATTAGGTTTTCAAATGCAAATGCAAAATTTCACTCAACAAAGTTTCATGTTCAGTTAGCAGTGCATAGGTTAATCGCATACAAAGCTCATAACTGTCTGCTCACCTCTCCCCCTGCATATTCCATCCAAGTCTCAAGGGGGGGTGTGTAGGAGGGAGCCCTCCAGGTGTGTCGCTCCATGTTCTCTCCTGTGCTCAGGGCTGCCGTCTCTCCTCCTCCAACATCAAGCCAGGTGCCGATTCGAACATCAGCTGTCCTGGTGGTGTTCTGGGGATGCAGTGAGCTTTCACCTCTGCCACATGTCCCGGCCTCTCGCGCCGCTGGCTGCAGCTTGTCCTCCTGGAGCCTCCCTCCTCCACTCAGTCAGTCTGGCCCCACGATCGTGCTTTTCCCCCACCTCAGCAACAACAGCACACACCCATCCTCTTAACCCTATTTTAATATTGGGATCTGTGTATGTTTTTTTGCTGGGTAGTTTGTCTAAATCACGTAGTAAAAGACTACGAAAAACACTAATGGCAGGTGCCATTAGGTTAAATAAAGACGGGTTCGAAAGACCCGTGTGTATATGGACATCGTTGATGGCAGAACTAGTGTTAGAGGGGAAGGAAAGAAAATGTCTCTGGATACTGAGTTTCCGGATAAATTTTTGAATGTCTATAAAAGTCGAGAATTTGTTAAGTGTTTTGGGGGGGGACATATTTCAGTCCCTTGTCCAACACCAACTTCTCCTCATCCATCAAAGTAACCGAACTCAGGTTAAAAATACCAGAGCTTGTCAAGTTCTTTTTATTTTTGCTTTGGATCCTCCACCCCCCTCTGGTACCTCTCTTCTTTCTGGACATCCCAGGTAATCCTGTGTAGACCCTGGAAAACCTGATGATAGGAGGGCCCAGGTTGGCTCTGGTTATAGTGGTAAGGGGACCTAATAAATAGGTCTTCCTCTCTATCTACATACCTATAAGAGTCCTGATATGTTTCTCTCTGTCCCTTCCTCTGAAGGGGGAGGAACCAATTATGAGTACGGATAGGTGCCCGTGTCATATAATCATTCTCATGACCACCTTGATTGTAATCATCGCGATAATCATGCCAACCGGGTGGGGGTCCTCTCGGTCCCTCATTGTGATATGAATTACCTGGTTACCCACGGTGCGATACTCTACCACTGTTTTTGGCACCTCTACCTCTAACAGTGGAGGGATGCATCAGGTGAGGATTTTGGGGATAGTGAGGTCTATTCCCAGAATCATATGATCTATTAATTCCACCCTTAGGACCTTGTGGGGTATTACGTGGCTTCATTGGACCTACTTTTACATTAGGTTCATACACAAGCCTCCTATCAGGGTTCTGTATCACAGGGTTGGTGACTTCCATCACAGAAACGTCGTTTTCAGATGGTAAGGACGAACTGATCTTTTTCTGCCAATTGAAAACGAGGTTTGTTTTATAATCCACTGTACGATTATATTTCTTTTGCTTCTTATTGCTTTGGTCTTTTTCTTCTTTCCCCAGGTGATTTCTCAAGCTGGTAGAAAGAGAAATGCATTCCGAGGTGGTTTTATGAGGAGTAAGTTTCTCTTTGAGATCCTTAATCTCCTTATCGATAATTGACAATTTAAGCTGTTTCTTGTCTACTAAGAAGCCAAGAAGTTTAATCCCAACTTCATTGAAGTATCTGAACCAAGACTCAATGTCCAGGTCCCCTTTGTTGTGGAAAAACATCCCAGGAGGCCTCTCGGAACCATTTGTTGTTCTTTAATGTACTGTTCCAAGAAGGCTGTACCCCATTGGAGGTGTATTTCCGTAGTCATTACGTTTTTCAACCTGATGAACATTCCACTAATTTCTGTATCCGAACCAGTAGTAGTGAACACACCATCTGTGTTAAGTAGCCTAGTGGTTCTATATTCAAAAACATCCATAGTGATAAAAAAAATGGTGAACAGGATGGCAGCAATAAAAAAGGGTAAAAAAGTAGATAATTATTGCCCTAACCAGTGAAAAGAAATAGTGAGCTGCTACATACGAATGTGACAAAAATTCATAAAGGGAGGTGTGTGGAAATGTAGCGCTGATAATGAAAAACAGTGATAATAAAAAACTGTGCAAAACTCAAATATATAACAATATAAGTCCCATGTATGTGAATATAAAGTGACAACAAATAAGTCCCAGGTGAGTCAGTCCAAATGAATGGTTGTTCTCAAAAGGAGGGAAAAGATGGGCTGAATATATAACATCCGGAGAAAAGTGACATACAAAGTAGAATAAGAATGGTTACTCTTACCAGAACCAGTGGACCTGGATGTCAGCGACACCAGGTCAGTCAAGCATGGATATCCAGATCAGCGGATCAACAGGAACAGTCCAGGAAAGTCCAGAGATCTTTCAGTGGGATCTCAATGATGGCAACAGCCACTAAGCCGTGGGGGACCAAATTAAAAAGAGGCCAAACAAACTCACATCACGGAGGGTATGCAAAGAAAAGAAGGGGGCTTCCAATGGTGCAGGTCAAAAAAAGGTGAGTTTTTATTATAAAAAACAAGATTAAATGTGATCACAAGTAAAAAAGCAATATGAAGAGCAGTGAAACCAAGCCCGATGCGTTTCGTCCTACCAGGACTTCTAGTGGGGTATCTAACAGCTCCCCCATATTGCTGATAGATAGATAGATAGATAGATAGATAGATAGATAGATAGATAGATAGATAGATAGATAGATAGATAGATAGATAGATAGATAGATAATCTTTAAAATTATAAAACCAATCAAAAAGATCCATCAGAAATGGGCAGTAACAGGTTCCGTAATAGGAGGAGGACTAGTCACATGACGGCCTATATTCGAACCTCCTAATGGGAACCAATCACACTACAATTCACCAGGCTGTATAATCAACCTAAGAAGTCACCCGGAAGTGAATAGATCTGCAAAAAAGTGCCAAAAAGCCTGCGAAAGCGGACAACTTTGCCACGTGGTCTGCAACCACGAATCATGGTCGATGGTGTGGGCGTGATAAACACACAACCCACAACCGCCAATCCAGATCGAACTGTAGACGTACATCTGGGTTATATAATCGTCCGCCTCACTAAGAGGCTTGGAATGACGAAATAAGACCGGAACTGACGTTGTATGTTGGCCATGCCGGCGTCAGCACGCATATGATGCGTCAGGCGTGAAACAACAAAAAGGTCACGTGGCGAGGCCCGTCAATGCCGCCGAACACTCAGGGAATGAAATACGCTATGGGTCCAGCACAAAAAACAAGCACAAATTCACGTGACCAAAGAAATCCGGACATGCGGCAAGTCACCACGCTGCATGGCCAGCACCATAGTCAACTTTATAAAAAAGCCAGACAAATATGAATGAACATAGAAAATGAACCAAAGACAAGGATATAGCAGAGGGCAACTGGAACAGAACTAACACAGACAATAACATACAGTTAGCGATGGTATAAATAGACATAGGCAAGAAGGCCACAATTAATACATATGATGGCAGCAGTAATCTCCCAACACTAGGAGGGCTGCGGGCGTCAGCAACTATATATGTGAGCAATGGAGGAGCTGTTAGATGCCCCAGTAGAAGTCCTAGTAGGACAAAATGCGTCAGGCTTGGTTTCACTGCTCTTCATATTGCTTTTTACTTGTGATCATGTTTTATTATTATTATTATTATTATACAGTATTTATATAGCGTCAACAGTTTACGTAGCGCTTTACAACTTGAGGGCAAACAGTACAAATACAATACAATTTGATACAGTAGGAATCAGAGGGCCCTGCTCCTTAGAGCTTACAATCTAAGAGGGAAGGTCAAGAGATACAAGAGGTAATAACTGTGGGTGATGTGCTGATTGAGAAGATAAATGTACAGTTGTTAGGTGGGGGCCAGATAGGCTTCTCTGAAGAGATGAGTTTTCAGGGATCGTCTGAAAGTGGATAAAGTAGGAGAAAATCGGACGGATTGGGGTAGAGCATTCCAGAGGATGGGGGAGGCTCTGGAGAAGTCCTGAAGGTGAGCATGGGATGAGGTAACAAGGGAGTTTGAGAGCAGGAGGTCTTGGGAGGAGCGAAGAGAACGATTAGGTTGGTATTTTGTGACTAGGTTAGAGATGTAGCTGGGGGCCAGGTTGTGGATGGCTTTGTAAGTTATAGTTAGTATCTTGAATTTAATTCGGTGACTGAGTGGCAGCCAATGGAGAGATTGGCAGAGGGGTGTGGCAGACGCTGAGCGGTTTGTGTGGTGGATGAGCCTGGCAGCAGCGTTCATGATGGACTGAAGTGGGGATAGCCTATTTAGAGGTAAACCAATGAGGAGGGAGTTGCAGTAATCGAGGCGGGAGATGACCAGGGAGTGGATTAGAAGCTTTGTGGTGTCATTGGTTAGGAAGGGGCGTATCTTGGAGATGTTGCGAAGACTGAGGCGGCAAGCTTTGGATAGTGATAGAATGTGGGGTATATCTTTTATGCAGGTTGGAAGAAGGGTACTCATACCACCTGAAATTTTTTGGATATATTTATCCAAATCATCCCCAAACAACCTCTCCCCATGAAAGGGAAAACCGGCCAATAGCTTCTTGCATGGTAACTCAGCTGACCAATGCTTTTACCACAGAATTCTACGCATATGCACCAACAGGAGAGCAAGGCGTGACAACTGGTGAATGGAATCTTTAATAGCGTCAATCTCAAAATGTAAGGCCCTTGGTAGATCAGCTAAATCCCGGGCCTCCTCTCCTTGAGTAGCTTTGACCACCTGCTTAACTTTGTCTTTCAGAGATTGATAAATGCCTGTTGCTGCTACTGCCGGCTGTGCTACTGCGCCAGCCACAGCAAATGAGGCTTTAAGCAAAGATTCCAGCCTTTTATCGGCTGGATCCTGAAACACCTGGACATTGTCCACAGGACAAGTGAGACTCCTATTCACAGAAGAGATTGCAGCGTCTACTGCTGGTACAAGCCACTTTATTAAACTTTTCTTCCATGGGATAAAGAAGAGAAAATCTTTTAGGAGGAAGAAAATGCCTATCTGGGCGATCCCAGTCAGCATATATAAGCTGCTCCAGCAAGGGGTGCATAGGGAAAGCATGTGAACCCTAAGGAGGCCTTAGAGAACCCAAAGAGGAAAAGGGAACTTTAGTCGTCTCTGCTAGGGGGAACTTGTACCCAGAACGGACCGACTCCGTAAGGGATTGGACTAGCAATCTTTGTTATTGCAAGACTGAGAAGGGCTCTTCTGAGATGGAATCCTCAAGAGAGGAGCCTTCTTCCCCTTCTACCTGGTCCCTCAAAGGTGACTCACCATCCTCTGCCCATTCCTGATCCTCTGAAGGTCCTGGGGCAGGAGAAGGGGACCTATTACGCTTTCTCCCAGGCTGGGAGGAAGCTGCGAACATACCAGCTATCTTATCTTCCAAACCAGCTAATGCTGTAGCCAAATCATCTTTAGTGACGTATGCAGAGGCTGGAATGTTGGAAGTAACTACAATACCTGACATACTCAATGGCTGAGCCTGATCAGCCACTTCAGGTCTTTCAGGGGAGGATGGTACTGTGGAAGCGAGACTAGGTTTCTCAGACCTTGTGCTCCTCCTTGCTAATTTTGCATTCTTCTTTCGGGAAGACATAGTCCTAAGCACAAAGCAGAGGTACTAACCCAAATGCATCTGCTGCTGAGCTTTAGTCTAGCAATGTTTTATATGCCGCCATCAGTGCCCAGGCTGACGCTGAGTAGATGTGCCTTGAGAATGCCTGTATTCAACACCCTATAGTGCTTACGTGCCCAGGTATGCTGCTGTGTCCCTCCTTCAGCCAAACTTCACTGTAGAGTGGGGATTTCAAAGGCAGCTGCCCTGCGCATGCACCATATATAACGTGCACGCCGGCCGCACTAAGCCATGCCCCCCCGTGACGTAGAACGCCTCCTATTTTCAAAAGAGGGCATTTCCCGTGCATGGCGGTCCCTAACTCCGGAACCTGGGGGCGGGGAGGAGAGAAACTTGCATCAGGGGGACGCCCAGCGCCCTGCAGGCGTGAGACCCCCACACCCCATCTCCTGGCTGAAAGGAGTGGAGTAGGAGCATGCTGTCCACAAGCAAGCTGACACTGAGCACCTGGGAAAGCAAGGTGTGTTGACACTAGAAATGTTATACTTTGCACCCTCTAGTGGAAAAGACAGGCAAGACAACATCTCCTCAAACAAGAAGTCCATAAGTAAAAACTTTAGGATCTTCTTTAACTTACCAGTCCCGCCGCAGGATACTGCTGGAAAATCACAGACAGACCCAACCTTCACTCATCACGGTGGGCTGTGTCATGACAGACCTTCAAGGACTGGGTCCCCTATTCTATATAGGGTCCACTCCCTTGGACCTGTACAGCACCTTGCCAGAGCAAACCTTTGGTTTAGTTTTTACGTGACCAAGGTGCCGGGTCCAGCTCTCAAAGACAAGCATTACAAGCAAAAACCTTGTTCTTCTTTCCTCGAGGCCCGGGTACCATCTACTTTGGCCTTCTTGGCACTTTGAATGGATCCGTCTGCATAGTCCCCTAATCCTGTGAAGGATCCTTCTGCTGACCTTTTCTTAGCACTTAAATAACCGTGACCAACACCTTAGACACTGGCGAAAAAACTGAGGTACTCCCGGTGTGGGAGGGGTTATATAGAGGGGGACTTCCTGTCTTTGATTATGCCAGTGTCCATTCACCTGAAGGTGGCCTATAACCCACATAGCAATTACTATGGCTGCTCTGTGTCCCGTGATGTACGATAAAGAAATCCACACATTGTCACTGTAAGTGTATGTTCTAGATTCTCCGTCCCACCAACCTTGTAACAGTGAGGGATGGTGTGATCTTCCTGTGTGGAATCCCGGGAATACAGAGGACGGGGACATCTCTCTGGTGGGTTCCTGTCACTAGGAAACACCTCCATAACCCCATACTCCTCATCCTCCTCTTTATACTCTTCTTTGACAAAAATATTATCACCCCTGAGGTTTCCAATCTGCAATTTATTATAAAACATTTATTGTAACACACATGCTTGTGCATAATGTATAACTACCAGTGATTGTTCCTCATCTACCTGATGATGGTGAGAGATGGTGTGACCTTCCTGTGTGGAATCCCGGGAATACAGAGGACGGGGACATCTCTCTGGTGGGCTCCTGTAGCTTGATGACTCCATCATGGTGTCCTGGTACAGATCTTTGTGTTCTTTAGGAAACTCCTCCATCACCCCATCCTCATCATCCTCCTCTTTTATCTCTTCTTTAACCTCAACTTTAGAATCTCTCAGGTTTCCACTCTGAATATATAATAAAATTACATCAATTGTAACAATGCAGATAATGTACAGATCCTAATGATACTATCAGTGATTGTTCCTCATCTACCTGATGATGGTGAGGGATGGTGTGACCTTCCTGCGTGGAATCCCGGGAATACAGAGGACGGGGACATCTCTCTGGTGGGTTTATGTTTTTAGGTGGCTCCATCATATCCTTGTGTCCTGAAAGCTCCTTCATTACATCATATTCCTTGTCCTCTTGCTTGTACTCTTCTTTAATAACACTATTATAATCCTCAAGGTTTCCACGCTGAATATATAATAAAACATTTATTGTAACAAACGTGATTGTGTATAAAGCATAACTACTAATAATTGTGATATGGCGATTTTTACCTACTTCACTTATACGCTTTATGATACATCAAATAAGTGAGTACAACCTTGTCTATATAAGAATCAACCAATGCGGTTGCAGCTATAACCAATAAAATCAGTAACGAATGATAACTTGCAAAAAGGATAATCTAATTTATTTATACAGAAAAGAGATGCTAGAATAATCAGATATTACCAAATATAACGTAGCTGATAAAACTCTTAAAGCAATGATGTTATTAATATAATACAAAGTAAGTAATACAAAAAAAAAAAGGATGTTGCAATGTAAAAAAAAATGTTACTAATACATAAAGGAAAGAAAGTTACCACAATCACCCGATCATGAGGCTAAGAGAGAGGCCACATCAATGAGTGCTTTGGTTTTTATGTTCCCTCTCTACCCATCCTCACCAATCACACCCCTGGACTACTTTTATTAGTTCAGAAGTGGCATTGAATCCTTATTGGCTGAAATTCAATCCTAGTTGGTCATCATGCTTCTCACATAAGAATTTGAATTTTTGGTGCCTTCCTGTCTACCATGTTTATGGTTGTTAAGTAAGCAACCCTCCTTGATCTCAGTATAAAATTACCATTTCAAGGACTTATGATCAGGTGGAGACACAATGTCTGCTCCTCACTCTAAAGACAATAGTGTAATTTTTAGTTACTATGCAGACAACAGACAAAAGATGTTGGTCTTTTGAGATACACAAAACAGTAACTGGGCTCACCTCTCATGATTAAACCCCCAAAAAATATTACGTACACACGTTTCTGTAACAACATACATATACACATATATATATATATATATATATATATAAATATAAATAAAAGGGGGCATGGCAAGTTAATTAGAAAGTCTTAACAATGGTTCCCTTGAAGCTCCTTGATATAAATATGAATTTCAATATTTCCACATCAATTGCTACTCATCTACCTGATGATGGTGAGGGATGGTGTGATTTTCCTTTGAGGATACCCAGGGACATCTCTCTGGTGGCTTTCTGTTACTTGATTGCTCCATCGTGATGGCCTTGTGTCCTTCAGAAAGCTGCTTCATCACACCATACTCCTCATCCGCCTCTTTTTACTCTTCTTTATTACAATATTATCATCCCTGAGGATTCCACTCTAAATATATAAACATGTTTGTGTATAAATCCTATTGGAGATTGTTACCCATCTACCTGATCATGGTGAGGGATGGGGTGAATGTATATCTGAGATTTGAATCGATATAGAAAAATTTGTTTTCAGGACATTCTTTCTATAAATAACATTTTCCCTCTTTCTTCTCATTTGAATCTTCTAAAAATAAAGACATACATATTCCAATCCTTCCCATCCCCCACTACTAATAAAAGTCATATAATCCGTTAGTATAGACATATGAGGTGAGAAGGTGATTGGTGGGAAAGGTGACACATCTCCAAAATGAAGACAATGTTCCGGCCCCATAACTGAGGGAATGTTCTGATCCTGAAGGGGTTCATCTGCCTGTGTAGTGTAATAATTGCTCGTTGTAGGCCATGTATGGTCAGGATGGTCATTGTCTTGTCTATTTATTGTCAGTCCTGTTTGTTTAGAGGAACATATTACTAGAATTTATCTCCAAAATGAAAAGAATGTTCCGGCCCTGTAAGTGGGGGAATGTTCTAACTCTGAAGAGGTTAATCTAGGTTTCCACACTATATATGTGTGTATCATCATCTGCTGGAGATAAAAGACGTCACAGTGACTACGGAGGAAGAGGACGGACATGACGGGGGGGGGGCGGTTACTGGGTGTAAATATAAAATAATATTCTTAGATTGTAAGCTCTAATGAGCCGGGCCCTCTGATTCCTCCTGTATTGTAACTGTAATGTCTGCCTTCATGTTGTAAAGTGCTGAACAAACTGTTGATGCCTTATAAATCCTGTATAATAAGATCTTATTACCTCCTCTGCTGCCAGTTCCAATACTGTCTCCTCTCTACTTCCTCCCAACTCACCTCTCACCCAGAACTTCCTGTCTTTATGTGACATCACTTCCTGTCTTCCATAGATACTTCCTATCTGTATGTGACATCACTTCCTGTCTTCCATAGAGACTTGCCTGGGTAGAAGTGAGATCACCACCTTGTGGAGCTCAGAGGATTTGCAGCCCTGAGAAACGTCTCGTAGTGTGAGCATGACCTTGTGCTGTGTATGTATGCACTGTATATCCTTTTACACCACATTGCCAAAAGTATTGGGGCGCCTGCCTTTACATGCACATGAAATTTAATGGCACCCCAGTCTTAGTCCGTGGCAGGGGAGGGCTGGCAGCCTTAGGCCTGGGGCGCAAATCCAGTCAAGTGGCACATCGAACCACAGGCCAGCAGCTAGCAGGACCCACATGCCAGCAGCCAGCTCCCAGAAGGACCCACATGCCAGCAGCCAGCTCCCAGCAGGACCCACAGGCCATGGCCAGTAGGACCCACAAGCCATGGCCAGCTCCCAGCAGGACCCAGAGGCCATGGCCAGAAGGACCCACAGGCCATGGCCAGCACACGACCTGACAACCCAGGCAGTGTTGAGGGCTATTTCCTATTTTGAGGTTACTGGGTGGGCAGGGAAAATGGGGTGTATGGGGGGGGGGGTGGGTGGTATGTGGGGGTCAGCTGGGGGTGTCAGGGTCTCTAACCTCAGCGATGCTGATGGCAACTCAGCCTCTTGGGTGGTGGTGGGGGGGTGATGATAACTTCAAGTTGCAGACAGCCACGCCCTGTCTCTGCCTGCCTTCAGTCCAAGGACTCCGGGACTTGTAGTGGAAAAATAAGCTGCTCTCAGTCAGTTATTTCTTCTTCTCTCTGTGACTGTCTCTCCAAAAACTTCAGGTTGCAGCCATCCAGCGCTCAGCCTGAGCCAGTCACAGACATCCCAACCTGCAAAAACTCATTTCAGGGAGGTGATGCTTCGTGCCACAGCCTTACCAGTGCCAATTAAATGCAGCCTGATCAGTGCCAATTAAATGCAGCCCATCAGTGTCCATTCGTGCCACCTCATCAGTGCCTACCAGTGCAGCCCATCAGTGTAGCCTATCAGTGTCCTTCAGTGCCACCTCACCAGTGCCTACCAGTACAGCCCATCAGTGCAGCCTATCAGTGTCCTTTAGTGCCACCTCATCAGTGCCTACCAGTGCAGCCCATCACTGCCACCCCATCAGTGCCTACCAGTGCAGCCCATCAATGCAGCCTATCAGTGTCCTTCAGTGCCACCTCACCAGTGCCTACCAGTACAGCCCATCAGTGCAGCCTATCAGTGTCCTTTAGTGCCACCTCATCAGTGCCTACCAGTGCAGCCCATCACTGCCACCTCATCAGTGCCTACCAGTGCAGCCCATCAGTGCAGCCTATCAGTGTCCTTGAGTACCACCTCATCAGTGCAGCCTTTCAGTGCCCACCAGTTCAGCCTGGCCACAGACAGAAGACAGAGCAGCTGTACTCTATTAAACTAATTTACTGAATATATCAACTCTAATTTACATAGGTTGGACTTGATGGACTTGTGTCTTTTTTCAACCTCACCTACTATGTAACTATGTAACTGCTTGGGCTGCTCTGTCTTCTGGCCCAGACGGGAGATCACCTAGCGCTCGCGGGTGTCCGGGAGCCCGCAGCCAAATGCGGGAGACTTGGGATGTCTGCAGTCACGTGACGTGCGTGACCCGCCTCTGCAGAGTCAGTCTCTGGGAGTTGTAGTTTCTGGCTGCTGCATGCCGCTGCTCAGTTCTCTCCACCCACAGCCACCAGGAACTTGAGCTCATTCTGGACTACAACTCTTGGAATGCAGCGGGGGAGCAACACAGCCAATCGGTCAAATTCCTGCACAAAAAAAATTGTCAGCAGACAGCAGCCATTTTGAATATAAGTTAGGCAGATTGGTGGGAATTTTCCACCCTGTCCCTCTGCCCAGCCTACCCCAGGCCCATCGTTTGCAGCTATAACAGCTTCAACTCTTCTGGGAAGGCTGTCCACAAGGTTTAGGAGTGTGTCTATGGGAATGTTTGACCATTCTTCTTTTAGAAGCACATTTGTGAGGTCAGGCCTGCAAGAAGGCCTGGCTCGCAGTCTCCGCTCCAATTCACCCCAAAGGTGTTCTATCGGGTTAAGGCCAGGACTCTGTGTCAAGTTCCTCCACCCAAAACTCATTCATCCATGTCTTTATGGACCTTGCTTTGTGCACTGGTGCGCAGTCATGTTAGAATAGGAAGGGGCCATCCTCAAACTGTTCCTACAAGGTTGGGAGCATGAAATTGTCCAAAATGTCTTGGTATGCTAACTCCTTAAGAGTTCCCTTCACTGGAACGAAGGGGCCAAGCCCAACCCCTGAAAAACAACCCCACACCATAATCCCCCCTCCACCAAAAGATTTGGACTGGTGGCCCAATACTTTTGGCAATATAGTGTGGCTGAGCGAGTTTGGGGTGGAGGAACTTGACTGGCCTTTACAGAGTCTTCACCTCAAACCAACAGAATACCTTTGGGATGAATTAGAGCGGAGACTGCGAGCCAGGCCTTCTCATCCAACATCAGTGCCTGACCTCACAAATGCGCTTCTGGAAGAATGGTCAACTATTCCCATAGACACACTCCTAAACCTTGTGGACAGCCTTCCCAGAAGAGTTTAAGCTGTTATAGCTGCAAAGGGTGGGCCAACTCAATATTGAACCCTACGGACTAAGACTGGGATGCCCTTAAATTTCATGTGTGTGTAAAGGCAGGTGTCCCAATACTTTTGGTAATATAGTGTATGTGGTATCGCTGCAATCGTCAGGAGCAGGAGAATTTATTTGGGGTTGTTCTTTGGTGGAAGGTTATGGTTGTAACGAGAAATATACAGCTACATTTAAAAATAAGTGTTTTTTTTATTTTTTACTATTTTGGGCCAGTTCGTCTTTGATAATAAAAAAAACATAATCAGGAGACATCAATCACCATTTACCACCAAATGAAAGCCCAATTTGTCCAGAAACAAACGCGGTATAATCCACCTGGAGGCACAAAGTAGTTGTGATGATATGTACAGTTTTACTAACACATGTCAAAGTTGCAAAATTGTTCTTAGGCATTAAGCTTTTTTTTATCCTTAGGCATGAAGGAGTTCACAAAGTGATTTCCTATGACTATCATCTAGTGGCCATAATGAGGTATCTATGCCGATCAACCTACAATTCCACATTATGGCCACTAGATGGAGCCAATGATCATAGGAAATCACTTCATGAAATAAAATACGACCAGAATTTGTCATAGTACGGCGAATGCGTGTTACATTTGGTCAACAATTTTTTTTAAACTAGACCTGTAAATGTTTATTACATATAAATAGTCTGGTTGAAAAAAGACACAAGTCCATCTAGTTCAATCAATAGAAAAAAAAAGTTTACACCACAAAATTTACCAATGAGAGGTAATGACTCCATTTTTATTTTTCTCCTGCTATCAATGGCCAACACGGTACAACACTTCATCCATGTCTTTGGTAATCTCTGATCTCCTTATGAACTGTTTTTTACATGATGAAGATCAGCCATGGAGTATATCCGAGGTGTATATCAGGGTGTGCTTCTCCCCCACATGTCCAGCAACATTCATATACAAGACATTTCCCGCACTCAAGGCACGAATACACCTCAAGGGTTGTGTGGGACCACTGATGTACAGGAAGATAGGACTTTAGTGAGGAACAATTCCCTCACTCAGGACAGGAATATGGCTTCTCCCCCGTGTGAGAACTCTGATGTGTGTCAAGATTGGACTTCTGTAAAAAACATTTCCCGCACTCAGGGCAAGAATACGGCTTCTTCCCTGTGTGCGATTTCTGATGTCTGGAAAGATCGGAATTCCTTGAAAAACATTTCCCGCACTGAGGACAGGAATACGGCTTCTCACCCGTATGTGATCTCTGATGTCTGTCAAGATTGGGCTTCTGTGAAAAACATTTCCCGCACTCAGGACAGGAATACGGCTTCTCACCCGTGTGAGACCTCTGATGTCTGAGAAGTTCTGTTTTCTGTACAAAACATTTCCCACACTCAGGACAGGAATACGGCTTCTCACCCGTGTGTGACCTCTGATGTTTGAGAAGAAGCGACTTGACTAAAAAACATTTCCCACACTCAGGACAGGAATACGGCTTCTCACCCGTGTGTGATTTATGATGATAGGAAAGACTGGACTTATCTGAAAAACATTTCCCGCACTCAGGACAGGAATACGGCTTCTCACCCGTGTGAGACCTCTGATGTCTGAAAAGTTCTGATTTCTGTACAAAACATTTCCCACACTCAGGACAGGAGTACGGCTTCTCACCCGTGTGTGATTTCTGATGATAGGAAAGACTGGACTTATCTGAAAAACATTTCCCACACTCAGGACAGGAATACGGCTTCTCACCCGTGTGTGACCTCTGATGTCTGTAAAGATACGACTTAGCTGAAAAACATTTCCCGCACTCAAGACAGGAATATGGCTTCTCATCCGTGTGCAACATCTGATGTCTGTCAAGATATAACTTCAATGAAAAACATTTCCCGCACTCAGGACAGCAATAGGGCTTCTCACCCATGTGAGACCTCTGATGTCTGAGAAGTTCTGATTTCTGTACAAAACATTTCCCACACTCAGGACAGGAATACGGCTTCTCACCTGTGTGAGACCTCTGATGTCTGAGAAGTTCTGATTTCTGTACAAAACATTTCCCACACTCAGGACAGGAATACGGCTTCTCACCCGTGTGTGATTTCTGATGATAGGAAAGACTGGACTTAGCTGAAAAACATTTCCCGCACTCAGGACAGGAATACGGCTTCTCACCCGTGTGAGATCTCTGATGTCTGAGAAGTTCTGATTTCTGTACAAAACATTTCCCACACTCAGGACAGGAATACGGCTTCTCACCCGTGTGTGATTTCTGATGATAGGAAAGACTGGACTTATCTGAAAAACATTTCCCACACTCAGGACAGGAATACGGCTTCTCACCCGTGTGCGACCTCTGATGTGTGTAAAGATATGACTTCGCTGAAAAACATTTCCCGCACTCAGGACAGGAATACGGCTTCTCACCCGTGTGTGATCTCTGATGATAGAAAATACTGGACTTAGCTGAAAAACATTTCCCGCACTTTGGACAGGAATACGGCTTCTCACCCGTGTGTGATCTCTGATGATTGGAAAGACTGGACTTGTCTGAAAAACATTTCCCACACTTAGGACAGGAATATGGCTTCTCACCCGTGTGTGATCTCTGATGACTGGAAAGGCTGGACTTAACTGAAAAACATTTCCCGCACTCAGGACAGGAATATGGCTTCTCTCCCGTGTGAGACCTCTGATGTATATGAAGATGGCACTTAACTGAAAAACATTTCCCGCACTCAGGACAGAAATACGGCTTCTCACCTGTGTGCGACCTCTGATGTCTGAGAAGAAGCGACTTCGCTGAAAAACATTTCCCGCACTCAGGACAGGAATACAGCTTCTCACCCGTGTGTAATCTCTGATGATAGGAAAGACTGGACTTATTTGAAAAACATTTCCCGCACTCAGGACAGGAATACGGCTTCTCACCCGTGTGCGACCTCTGATGTCTGAGAAGAAGCCACTTCGCTGAAAAACATTTCCCGCACTCAGAACAGGAATGTGGCTTCTCACCTGTATGACATTTTTTATGCATATTAAGACTAGATTTAGAATGGAAACACTTCCCGCACTCAGTACAGGAAAACCTCTTATCTGTTGGAAGGACGGCACCGTCCCTCACAGTCTGAGGTTCCTCAGGATAAGAGGAATACGATGGTCCATCTACACTGTGTGGTGCCGGATGGACATTTGAGGTAGCCGGGTTTTCTCCTGGACTATACTGTGTGATGTCCTCATCTTCTACTTTACAGTCTGGAGACAAAGTGAGACAATCCTCTGAGGTTTTCCTCATCTCCCGTCCATCTACTAAAATAGAAATAAAAAGATTATTACTAGACATGAGCAGATTGGTTCCCCTAAACCAGGACTCCGCCCACATCAGGCAGCTTTTTCTCTGAGGATCTTATAATTACACCCTCAAGGTAACTAGTAAATGGGTCCTCTGATCTCCTACCAGTTCATTTCTTTATTCAAGGACCTTAGTCAGAGAGTGAGGAAACAACGAGAACTGTCTTTTATAGGAATGACAGTGATGAGGGGATTATAGGACGAGTGTCCCCATCCCCTCTATCACTCATTGCCATCTTCCCAACACAAGAAGTCCTGCACTTCCTTATTCAGTCCATGATTTAGTCATGAATAACAGCGGGGCTGAGCCCCACCAGAGGTCAGAGAGTGAGGATGGGGGGAGAACAACCAAGATAAAGACTGGACTGATCCTGAAGACCAACATCATTGAGTTATTAACTCCTCCCTCCTTATCACTTTCTGTTTAAGGTTCCAAAATTGGAGGATGTTATTACATTATTATCAACATGTAAAAGTCTGTGCTCCAATCAAATCATCAGATATAAAATGTCCAGCTGGTAGGAAATGGGTGAAACAAAAGAAAATACATATTATGTGAATATATATAGTAGATGGAAGAGAGAAGTCAGGAGTATGTAATGTACAACATATTGTATAAGATCCAACTGATAGGACTATATATAAAACCGTAGTAGAAAAAGATAACAGTCCAATTCCTGTAATGATCAGATACTAAACAGCGCTAATCTAAAAGCAAGAGCAAATATCATGTGGCCAACACCACATCAAAAACACTCTTTGTGTGTAGTGATGATAAAGGAAACAGTTTAAAATGTTGTAGGTGATTATCAACGATTGTCCAAGTGTGCACCTTCCACCAAACTCTCGTATTTTCACCACGTGAGGCACACTCCCCCAAGGGGTTAAACTCACCAGAAACCTCTAATGAAACAGCCTTAAGGCAAGTGTTCCTCAACCAATTAGAACTGTATCCTCACCATCCACAGAGTTCCAAAGGTACAAGGGCTCCAAAAAACATCATAAAATACAAGCAGAAGTGCACATAGCGTAATCCTGTTTATTTAGACGCATAACCCATATGCCAAAGAAACCCCCTTATATCAAACTACGTACACAGTAAATATATCAATCGGGCAAACAAGGGATCAAATGAATTCTGTCGCTGTTTCTGCTGTCCAACGAGTCAGCGTGTGTTTCCCTGCAGACACCACAATCGCTTCCTAGTACAGGGCCAGCTGTTGGCGGAGCGCAAACGTCACTTCCTGGAGACGTTGTGTGGGTCATAAGGGGGTTTCTTTGGCATATGGGTTATTCATCAGGCATGTCCAAAGTCCGGCCCGCGGGCCAATTACGGCCCACATTCCGGTTCTGAACGGTCCGCCTGGTTATTTAGACATATATATCTTTTGTGGCCCCCGACGATCTCCCAGCGTCGGGGCCACAAAGGATGCATATGCCTTGGAGGGGACAGGGAGGAGGTGGGACGAGTGCCGTACACACACAGGAGAATTTCCTGTTCATGGGAGGCCTCTGTAATAGGAAGTCCCGTCCCTGGTGCTGCCATTGGACAACTGTTCTGTCCATCAAAGGAGGCGGGACTTTCTATTGAAGAGGCCGCCATGTAAACAGGAGATTCTCCTGTAGGTAATCTTTGGTGCTCCTGAGTGTATTCCTGGCAATGGTGGGTGCATTCCTGGCAATGGTGAGTGCATTCCTGGCAATGGTGGGTGCATTCCTGGCAATTGTGGGGTGCATTCCTAGCAATGGTGAGTGCATTCCTGGAAATGGTGGGTGCATTCCTGGCAATGGTGGGGTGCATTCCTGGCAATGGTGAGTGCATTCCTGGCAATGGTGGGTGCATTCCTGGCAATAGTGAGTGCCTTCATGGCAATGGTGGGTGCACTCATGGCAATGGTGGGTGCGTTCCTGGCAATGGTGGGTGCTGCATTCCTGGCAATGGTGGGTGCTGCATTCCTGGCAATGGTGGGTGCATTCATGGCAATGGTGGGTGCATTCCTGGCAATGGTGGGTGCATTCCTGGCAATGGTGAGTGCATTCATGGCAATGGTGGGTGCATTTATGGCAGTGGTGGGTGCATTCCTGGTAATGGTGGGTGCATTCCTGGCAATGGTGGGTGCCTTCATGGCAATGGTGGGTGCCTTCATGGCAATGGTGGGTGCACTCATGGCAATGGTGGGTGCGTTCCTGGCAATGGTGGGTGCTGCATTCCTGGCAATGGTGGGTGCTGCATTCCTGGCAATGGTGGGTGCATTCATGGCAATGGTGGGTGCATTCCTGGCAATGGTGGGTGCATTCCTGGCAATGGTGAGTGCATTCATGGCAATGGTGGGTGATGCATTCCTGGCAATGGGTGCTGCATTCCTAGCAATGGTGGGTGCTGCATTCCTAGCAATAGTGGGTGCATTACTAGCAATGGTGGGGTGCAATTCTGGCAATGGTGAGTATTGATGTTTGTACCGCTGGAGAGTGGTAGGATTTAACTGGCGCTGAGTGGTGTATTATAGGCCGTGAATATACACCTATATTAGTATCAGAATTATGTAATGTACAAAATAGAGTATATAGTGCAGGGGTCAGGAGTATATAAAGTATATAGTGCAGGGGTCAGGAGTATGTAATGTACAATATAGAGTATATAGTGCAGGGGTCAGGAGTATATAATGTACAACATAAAGTATATAGTGCAGGGGTCAGGAGTATGTAATGTACAATATAGAGTATATAGTGCAGGGGTCAGGAGTATATAATTTACAACAAAAAGTATATAGTGCAGGGGTCAGGAGTATGTAATGTTCAATATAAATTATATAGTGAAGGGTCAGGATTCATAATATTGGTGTTCAGAAATCAGTGGAAACTTAAATGTTGCAGAGGTCCCACACCGTTGCCTCCCATCTCCTGAGACTGCACTCAGTGACTTGGGTCTGAGACTATACAGACATATCCCTCCACCCAGGAACAGCAAGGAAAGAAAACAGAGCAAGTGACCCCAGAAGAATTGCAAAGACAGAGATCCTGCTATACCCTGGCATGGGGCAGAAGACCCAAGACACATGCCACTGGTGCCTAGGTTGAGCAATGACTATAGTGAGAGTCAACATTTTGCTGCCAGCTGAACCCCAGAATTTCCATAAATCCAGTCTAGATACATAAATTGTGTCTGCAGCACACAGAAGGAAGATTATCTGAGAGGAATACAGGACAGGGAACACAGCTCAGGAAAGTGACCAGGGGATTACAGGCCGATATCACCCAGTCCTTGCCCTATTCTGGACCAATCAGTGAGCAGTATGGGTGGAGGAGTGTATTTAGTGTTAATGACCCACCTGTGCTGATCTCGGTAGAAGTGTCCTCCTCTATAAATGTCCCCGTTATTCCATCCTCCTCCATAGACTGCTGATCATCCCTCACATACGTCTCTTCTTCTGCTTTAACCTCAAATTCTATATCAATTGGATCTCCACTCTAAAGCAAGAAAATGAGAGAAAATATCATCTGTAAAATAGGAGCTTTAATATTGTGAGATCACATAAAAAATCATTGTCACTGTAAGTGTATGTTCTAGATTCTCCGTCCCACCAACCTTGTAACAGTGAGGGATGGTGTGATCTTCCTGTGTGGAATCCCGGGAATACAGAGGACGGGGACAACTCTCTGGTGGGTTTCTGTTACTAGGCAGCTCCATAATATCCTTGTGTCCTTCTGAAAACACCCCCATAACCCCATACTCCTCATCCTCCTCTTTAAACTCTCCTTTGACAAAAATATTATCACCCCCGAGGTTTCCAATCTGCAATATATTATAAAACATTTATTGTAACACACATGCTTGTGCATAATGTATAACTACCAGTGATTGTTCATTATCTACCTGATGATGGTGAGGGATGGTGTGATCTTCCTGTGTGGAATCCCGGGAATACAGAGGACGGGGACATCTCTCTGGTGGGTTTCTGTAGCTGGATGACTCCACCATGGTGTCCTGGTACAGATCTTTGTGTCCTTTTGAAAACTCTGACTCTTCCATCACCCCATCCTCATCATCCTCCTCTTTTATCTCTTCTTTAACCTCAACTTTAGAATCTCTCAGGTTTCCACTCTGAATATATAATAAAAATGACATCAATTGTAACAATGCAGATAATGTACAGATCCTAATGATACTATCAGTGATTGTTCCTCATCTACCTGATGATGGTGAGGGATGGTGTGACCTTCCTGTGTGGAATCCCGGGAATACAGAGGATGGGGACATCTCTCTGGTGGGTTTATGTTATTAGGTGGCTCCATCATATCCTTGTGTCCATCTGAAAGCTCCTTCATTACACCATATTCCTTGTCCACTTGCTTGTACTCTTCTTTAACAACACTATTATAATCCTCAAGGTTTCCACTCTGAATATATAATAAAACATTTATTGTAACAAACATGATTGTGTATAAGTCATAACTATTCATAATTGCTACTCATCTACCTGATGATGGTGAGGGATGGTGTGATCTTCCTTTAAGGAAACCTGGGAATACAGAGGATGGGGACATCTCTCTGGGGGGTTTCTGTTACTTGATTGCTCCATCATGATGTCCTTGTGTCCGGGGCAGACTGACAACTCATGGGGCCCCCAGGCAATAGAAGATTATGAATCACCCAGGCTTACAGGTGGCTGCCATGCCAGGAGTAAGTAACAAACAAAACAACATATAGAGTACAGCAGTCAGGATGAGTGAAATGCTCACATCAGAGTCCTCCCTTACACCAAAGTCCCAACATTCTCCCTATACATCACAGTCCGCAGAGTCCTACCTTATGGCAGAGCCCCCCCCCAGTGTGTCACCTTCTATCAGTGTCCCCTTACACACACCTTTGCACCTTAGTGCTTGGTGTGGCAGGCAGCTGGCAGGAAAAGGCCATTAAATTAGAAAAAAAAATCCATTTGTTGCAGGTCCTGAATTGCGCAATTGAGTCTTACAGCGAAATAGTGAACTGCTGTGGTTGGCCTCAGATCTGGCAGTGGGGCGTCTGAATAAAAGCCATGCTTGATGTGTGCCATATCAACGCACAGGCACGCACCCAGACCTGCCCTGCTGCCTGATCCAAGGCCGGGCTCAGCAGTTCACCATTCAGCTGCCTCCGAATGGCAACAAGTGGATTTTTAACAGGCATAGGATTGTTAGATCTACTTCTGTTTAGCGGCAGTAGGCACAAATGAAACATACAGTATACATACACACACAGTATACATACACATAGACACACACACACACATTATACATATATGCACATAGGCACCAGTGGCGGCTGGTGCTCGAAATTTTTGGGGGGCGCAAACAAACTGAAAAAAAAAACATCAATTGCAGCCACTGTGCCCATCAAGCACAGCTACTGTGCCCATCAATTGCTGGCACTATGCCCATCAATTGCCGCCACTGTGCCCATCAATTGCCGCCACTGTGCCCATCAAGCGCAGCCACTGTGCCCATCAAGTGCAGCCACTGTGCCCATCAAGTGTAGCCACTGTACCCATAAATTGCCGCCACTGTGCCCATCAAATGCAGCTACTGTGCCCATCAATTGCCGTCACTGTGCCCACCAAGCGCAGCCACTGTGCCATCAAGCGCAGCCACTGTACCCATAAATTGCTGCCACTGTGCCCATCAAACGCAGTCACTGTGTCCATCAAACGCAGCTACTGTGCCCAACAAACGCAGCCACTGTGCCCATCAAATGCAGGCACTGTGCCTATCAATTGCTGCCAGTATGCCCATCAATTGCCGCTACTGTGCCCATCAATTTCTGCCAGTGTGCTCATAAATTACTGCCAGTGTGCCCATCAATTGCTGCTACTGTGCCCCATCAAATGCTGCTACTGTGCCCCATCAAATGCTGCCAGTGTGCCCATCAATTTCCGCTACTGTGCCCCATCAAATGCTGCCAGTGTGCCCATTAATTGCTACTACTGTGCCCCATAAAATGCTGCCAGTGTGCCCATTAATTGCTACTACTGTGCCCCATAAAATGCTGCCAGTGTGCATTGCCCGGCACTTACCTGTCTCGCAGAGGGTCAGCGGGGGTGTTCTGCAAACATCCTCGATGTCTTCTTCCGTCCTCTCTATCAGGCGTCCAATCACAGTGCTTGACGCTTCAGCCACTTAGGTGACAGGTAACAGACCTGAGCACCTGATTGGCTGAGAGGCGGTTCAGTGTTAGCAAAGTGAATTCCTTCGCTTTGCTAACATACAGCTGAGTGAACAGCGAACGCCCAGCATGGTGCCCGCTGTTCACCTTTTTGGGCGCTTATTAGAGCCTACGGCTCTAATCAGGTGCTTCCCAAAAACACCCCCGCCACTGTAATTCAGGTGCCCGGCACCCGAAAAGGGGTCGGGCACCTGAATAGGGGGTGTCAGCGGCGACCATAGATAGATTCATGCAATGCATGAATCTATCTATGGTGATAGAGAGGTGCCAGGAGAGAGGGGGCAGCGCCCATGCTCCCCTTATGGACGCACCGCCACTGACAGGCACACAGTATACATATATACACATAGACACACAGTATACATATATACATACACAAGACTTATGCCGCGTACACACGGTCGGACTTTTCGTCTACAAAAGTCCGACAGCCTGTCCGACAGACTTCCTGCGGACTTTCGGCGGACTTGCAGCAGACTTTCTAACGAACGGACTTGCCTACACACGACCACACAAAAGTCCGACGGATTCGTACGTGATGACGTACACCGGACTAAAATAAGGAAGTTCATAGCCAGTAGCCAATAGCTGCCCTAGCATGGGTTTTTGTCCGTCGGACTAGCACACAGACGAGCGGATTTCGGGGTCCGTCGTAGTTACGACGTAAAGATTTGAAGCATGTTTCAAATCTAAAGTCCGTCGGATTTGAGGCTGAAAAAGTCTGCTGAAAGTCCGGAGAAGCCCACACACGATCGGATTACCAGCCAGCTTTAGTCCGTCGGCGTCCGTTGGACTTTTGTAGACGAAAAGTCCGACCGTGTGTACGCGGCATAAGTCTCTCAAAGACTTCAACCAATACAAATCTGCCCTCCAAAAATACTATTCTTTCCTCCACACTGCCAAGCAGACCCATTTTACAACTCTTATTAACACCTTTTCATCCAGTTCCCGTAAACTCTTCTCTACCTTCAACTCTCTACTTTGTCCTCCACAGCCTCCCCCACTGACTTACTCACTGCCCAGGAGATTGCTAATCACTTCAAAAACAAGATTGATACAATCCGTGATGAAATCTCCACTCTACAGGAATCTCCCCCAGCTAAGACCCCATGTCAACAGGTACAACTGACACTCCCCCTATTCAAATCTGCTACTACAGACAAAGTTGCTAAACTCCTTTCTATCGCCCACCTAACCACCTGTCCCCTGGACCCTATTCCCTCTCAAATGCTACGGTCGCTCTCTGACCCCATCCTACACTCTCTAACCCACATCTTCAATCTCTCCCTCACCTCTGGCATCTTCCCCAATGCTCTAAAACATGCACCGGTCACTCCCATACTTAAAAAGCCGTCCTTGGACCCTACCAATCTTAACAACCTACGCCCTATCTCCTTGCTCCCCTTTTCCTCTAAACTACTTGAGCGCCTGGTTTACAACCAACTGAGTGACCACCTCATTAAAAACAACCTTCTTGATCCCCTTCAATCTGGATTTTGCCCTCGACACTCCACAGAATCTGCTCTTTTAAAACTCACAAATGACCTACTAACTGCAAAAACCAATGGACACTATTCTGTACTCCTACTTCTGGATCTTTCAGCTGCCTTTGACACGGTTGACCACCCCCTCCTCCTCAAAAAACTTTACTCCCTCGGTCTCCGTGACTGCGCTCTTCAGTGGCTCTCATCCTACCTATCCCAACGCACCTTCAGTGTCACTTACAATTCTACTTCCTCCACTCCTCTTCCCTTCTCTGTCGGGGTCCCCCAAGGTTCTGTTCTTGGACCTCTTTTATTTTCAATCTACACCTCTTCCCTGGGTCAGCTGATAGCCTCTCATGGCTTTCAATATCATTTCTATGCTGACGACACACAAATCTATCTCTCCACCCCTCAACTCACTCCATGAGTCTCCTCACGCATCACTAACTTACTAACCGACATATCTGTATGGATGTCACACCACTTCCTCAAACTCAACTTGTCCAAAACCGAGCTTATAATATTTCCTCCCCCACGTGCCTCTTCCCCTGACTTGTCTGTCAAGAGCAATGGCAAAACCATCCACCCGTCCCCACATGTCAGGGTACTAGGTGTTATCCTGGACTCTGAACTCTCCTTTCGGCCCCACATCCAATCACTTTCCAAAGCTTGCCGCCTCAACCTCCGCAACATCTCTAAACTACGTCCCTTTCTAACCAATGAAACCACAAAGCTCCTGATTCACTCCCTGGTTATCTCTTGCCTCGACTACTGCAACTCCCTCCTCATTGGATTACCTTTAAATAGACTATCCCCCCTTCAGTCCATCATGAATGCTGCTGCCAGACTCATCCACCTTACAAACCGCTCAGTGTCTGCTACCCCTCTCTGCCAATCCCTCCATTGGCTGCCACTCGCCCAACAAATTAAATTCAAAATACTAACAATAAGTTACAAAGCCATCCACAACTCTGCCCCCAGCTACATCACTAGCCTAGTCTCAAAATACCAACCTAATCGTCCTCTCCGTTCCTCCCAGGACCTCCTGCTCTCTAGCTCCCTCATCACCTCCTCCCATATCCGCCTCCAGGACTTCTCCCGCGCCTCGCCCATCCTCTGGAATTCCCTACCCCAATCCGTCAGACTGTCTCCAAATGTATCCACCTTTAGGCGATCCCTGAAAACTTTCCTCTTCAGAGAAGCCTATCCTGCCTCCATCTAACAACTGCACTATTTTCTCCATTAGCTCATCCCCCATAGCTATTACCCTTTTGTATAACTTGACCCTCCCTCCTAGACTGTAAGCTCTAACGAGCAGGACCCTCTGATTCCTCCTGTATTGAATTGTATTGTACTTGTATTGTCTGCCCTAATGTTGTAAAGCGCTGCGTAAACTGTCGGCGCTATATAAATCCTGTATAATAATAATAATAACATACACACACACCAGCACTTTTCACCCAAAAAAGCAGCCTAAAAGAAACACACTGCTGCCCATACTTCCTGGCATGCCGGGACTTGTATTGCCCCAGCAGGTCACAGACACATTAGGTGGTAATGCAGGAGAGGAGGGGACTGTGTCTGTGTATTGGTGGGCAGCTAATGAGTAGGCAGGGTAGCAGAGATTGGGGGAGAAGTTCAGAACATCCTTCCTCCAGAAGCATGGCACTTTTCACACAGAAAATCGATCTAACAGCTTCAGAGATAGGAGGAGCCCTGCTAGAGGAAAAACACATCCAACCTCCTCCCTCCTGCTCACCAGGGTAAGCGCTGACAAAAATACAATCAGTTCAGCTCAGCAAGCTTACCTTCCAGCAGGTTGCAGCCCATCCCACACTGCAGGCTGCGTCTCCTCCTCCTTCTCCTCTCCTCCAAGCAGTCGGCAATCTCCTGCTCTGAAATCAAATGAGCCGCGGGGAGGAAGGGAGCGTGTACACTGTGTTCCAATTGGCTGAGGAGGCAGTACAGAGGTGGGGCAGCTATAGCCTCTGTTTTTTTACAGCAAAATTATGTCGGCAAGGGACATTTCAGAGACAGATGTAAAAAACACAGATTTTCACATACTGTCCCTGCTTTTACTGAGGCTGGCCACCCTGATGGGGCCCCCTGGTGGCATTGGGCCCTCGGTCCTTGCCCGAGTGCCCGAATGGTCAGTCCGCCCCTGCTTGCGTCCTTCAGAAAGCTGCTTCATCACACCATACTCCTCATCCTCCTCTTTTTACTCTTATTTAACAACAATATTATCATCCCCGATGTTTCCAATCTGAATATATAATACAACATTTGTTCTAACAAACATGTTTGTGTATAAATCCTATCAGTGATTGTTACCCATCTGCCTGATCATGGTGAGGGATGGTGTGAATGAATATCTGAGACTTGGATAAATATGTAAAAAAAATTTCAGGACATTCTTTCTACAAATGACATTTTCCCTCTTTCTTTCTATTTGAATTTTCTAAAATAAAGACATACATATTCCAATCCCCCAATACTAATAAAAGTCATATAATCCATTAGTATAGACTTATGAGGTGAGAAGGTGATTGGTGGGAAAGGTGACACATCTCCAAAATGAAGACAATGTTCCGGCCCCATAACTGGGGGAACATTCTGATCCTGAAGGGGTTAATCTGCCTGTGTGGTGTAATAATTGCCCTTTGTAGGCCATGTATGGACAGGATGGTCATTGTCATGTCTATTTATTGTCAGTGCTGTTTGTTTAAAGGAACATATTACTAGAATTTATCTCCAAAATGAAGGAAAAGTTCTGGCCCTGTAAGTAGGGAAATGTTCGTACCCTGAAGAGATTAATCTAGGTTTCCACACTATATATGTGTGTATCATCATCTGCTGGAGATAAAAGACGTTACAGTGACTATGGAGGAAGAGGACGGAACATGATAGGGTGGGGGGGGGGGGTTACTGGGTGTATATAGAAAATAAGATCTTATTACCTCCTTTTCTGCCATTTCCAGCAATGTCTTCTCTCTACTTCCAGGGTAGCGGCTAGTTCTCATCCTCCAGATTCACCTAGTGATGTCACAGGAAACATGTGACCAGGAAGCAGGAAATCGAGGGCGGGAACATGAAGTGAATAGAAGTGAATAGGAGGCTGCAAGCAGAGCAGAGCAGAGCACACGTTTTCACCCTGAAGGTCTCTCCCTCCCTTCCTCTCTCTGTCCATCCATCTTCTTTTATATAATATCTTCTCTGTTCCTATCTCCCTGTATACCCCTCTCTGTATATCTCCCTGTATACCCCTCTCTGTATATCTCCCTGTATACCGCTCTCTGTATATCTCCCTGTATACCCCTCTCTGTATATCTCCCTGTATACCCCTCTCTGTATATCTCCCTGTATACCGCTCTCTGTATATCTCCCTGTATACCGCTCTCTGTATATCTCCCTGTATACCCCTCTCTGTAAATCTCCCTGTATACCCCTCTCTGTATATCTCCCTGTATACCCCTCTCTGTATATCTCCCTGTATACCCTCTCTGTATATCTCCCTGTATACCCCTCTCTCTCTATATCTGTCTGTATACTCCTCTCTGTATATCTCCCTGTATACCCCTCTCTCTGTATATCTCCCTGTATACCCCTCTCTCTGTATATCTCCCTGTATACCCCTCTCTCTGTATATCTCCCTGTATACCCCTCTCTCTGTATCTGTCTGTATACCCCTCTCTCTGTATATCTTCCTGTATACCTCTCCACCTCTTTCTGTATATCTCCCTGTATACCTCTCCACCTCTCTGTATATCTCCCTGTATACCCTCAATCTTTCTGTATACCCTCTCTCTCTTTCTCCCTCTCTCTCTCTTTCTTTCCTCCCTCCCTCTCTCTCTCTCTCTCTCTCTTTCTCCCTCTCTCTCCCCCTCTCTCTCTCTTTCCTCCCTCTCTCTCCCCCCCCTCTCTTTCCCCCCTCCTCTCTTTCCCCCCTCCTCTCTTTCCCCCCATCTCTCTCTTTCCCCCCTCTCTCTTCCCCCCCTCTCTCTCCCCCCTCTCTCTTTCCTCTCTCTCTCTTCCCCCCATCTCTCTCTTTCCCCCCATCTCTCTCTTTCCCCCCATCTCTCTCTTTCCCCCCATATCTCTCTCTTTCCCCCCTCTCTCTCTCTCTTCCCCCTCTCTCTCTTCCCCCTCTCCCTCTCTTCTTCCCCCTCTCTCTCCCTCTCTTCTTCCCCCTTTCTCTCCCTCTCTTCTTCCCCCTCTCTCCTTCCCCCCTCTCTCTCCCTCTCTCCTTCCCCCTCTCTCCCTCTCTCTTCCCCCCCTCTCTCTCCCTCTCTCCTTCCCCCCTCTCTCTCCCTCTCTCTCTCTCTTCCCCCATCTCTCTCTCTCTCTTCCCCCCATCTCTCTCTCTCTCTCTCTTCCCCCCATCTCTCTCTCTTCCCCCCATCTCTCTCCCTCTTCCCCCCATCTCTCTCTCTCTTCCCCCCCTCTCTCTCTCTCTCTCCCCCCTCTCTCTCTCCCTCCTCTCTCTCTCCCCCCCCTCTCTCTCCCCTCTCTTTATCCCCCTCTCCCTCCCCCCTCTCTTTATCCCCCTCTCTTTATCCCCCTCTCTCCCTTCCCCCTCTCACTCTCCCCCTCTCTCCCTCCCCCTCTCCCTGTGGTGTCAGAGGGGGGCGGGTCACCCATCGACACCCTCCTAAAATTGGTAGCCTGTGGCTCGAGTGGAAGGGGGGCAGGGGGGCCCATCATGGTTTTTTGCACCGGGGCCCTGAAGGTTCTAGTTACGCCTCTGTACTGTATTATTCTTATAGATGGGGTAATCTCCACTCCCATCAAGGGGGATAGAAGTATATTACTGCCTATTCCAGCCTTTCTCAGCCAGGCTTCCTCCAAAGGTTTCTAGGGGTTCCTTGAGCAATGAACAATTTTTGCTGACATTGGTGATCTGTAAGGGGGCAGTCTTCCCACTGATTATGATGTAAGAATGTAATTCTTCCACTGACCACTGATATAAGGAGGTCCTTCTCCCATTAGTTACCAATGTAAGGGACCACCAAACTGCCCACTAGGAATGACTCCAGGTTATAGTCAAATTAAATGGGAAGTCAGCCGAGTTCAACCTATTACTATCGCTGCTAAGCGAGAGCTTCCAACTCAGGCTAGTTGTTAGAGAGTAGGGATGAGCCCATGGTTTAATCTGAAGTGTGGCTGTGCCACCCCTGCCCCTGTGTTTGGAAGGAGCTGAGCATCATATATAAAAGCAATATTTCTACTGCTTCTATATATGACAGCTGTCACTGGTTCCTAACAAAGTAGCAATTGCTTGCACCCGCTGCATCCCTATGAACCTCTGAGAATCACCACTATGTAAGCAAAGGGGTGAGGATTATAGAGGTCCTACTGACCTGGTTCACCCCCTCTTTTTCTTTTTGTCTACTTTACCCTCTTTCCTCCCTTTCCCCCATGTCTGCATCTTTTCTCTTTCCTTCTCTGGACCTCCCATGGCCTTGCTTTTCTCTCCAAGAGCTGCTGACCTATGAGACACCTGACATGTCTAACTCCCCACCCCCCCACGCCTGACTATATCATGGCTTCTGTTTGCCCAATTGCTTTAGCATCTTTCAACTGCAGGGGGTTTAACTCACCGGAGAAGCGGAGCCAGATTCTCTATCACTTTCATAAAATGCGCTCAAATATTTTATTACTACAGTCAACACACTTTCGTATGGACTCCGCACCTGCCCTATGCAACAGGTACTATTCACAATGGTACCACAGTACTAACCCCCAGGCCAAATCTAAGGGAGTATCCATCACCTTCCATAAATCTTTCAATCCTGAGGTCCTAGACTCCCTTGTTGATGTAGCTGGTCGCTTCATTTTCCTCAAACTGAAACTAAACAATTTTCTCTTCACAGTGGCCAACATATATGTACCTAATGTGGCTCAGGCTCGGTTCCTCTCATCCGTTATCACCAGACTATCCTCATTCGGGGGTCCCTGCTTTATCATCGGTGGAGATCTCAACATCGCCATGTCCCTGTCTGCAGACACATCCTCGGCTAAGTCCTCTGTTCCATTCTCTACACTGACACGCATCAAAGCCCTACTACACTCTTCCCACCTGGTGGATGTTTGGCGTATCCAGCATCCCACAGAGAGGGATTACACCCATTATTCAGCAACACACGCACAACTCCTACAGTAGACTCGACCACTTCCTAATATACCAATCTCTACTAGATACCCCCATCCAAGCATCCCTGGGTCACCTACTCTGGTCCGAGCACGCACCGGTCTATTTGACCCTAGCACGTCCCCCAGCATCTCGTAAAGGTACACAATGGAGGCTCAATGACAATCTATTATGGGATTCCGTCTGTGTAATGGACATCTCCAAAATCATTCGCACACTACCTCCCCTCTCACTCAATGGGAGGCCCTGAAATGCGTGGTTCGGGGCGTACTTATACAACACGGCTCCCGTCTCAAACGGATACGAACAGATGATATCCGCCGCCTCCTCTCCACTATAGCAGATCTCGAACCTCTCCACAAACGAGATTTAGGCCCTGCCATTTTTGTCTGATTATTGAATGCCCGTGGAGACCTACTCCAACTATTAGACTCACATTCCTTGATAGCTCGAGACAGGGCACGCAATTATCTCTACTCCTTAGCCAACAAATGCGGCAAACACCTGGCACGGGTCCTCCATCCTAGGCCACCCCGATACTCCACCCCCCTTATCACCCATCCAAATCAAAATAAGATGTTCAACACGAAAGGCATATCCTCTGCCTTTCGAGAATACCACTCCCAACTCTACAACCTACTGCCTACAAACCCAAACACAGGTACCACCTCCTCGGGCGACGAAATGCAAGACTACATTATGGAAACGGCGCTACCCACTATCAACACACTAGACGCTGTAGAGCTCGACAAACCTTTGGTTGTGCCCGAATTTCTAGGCGCCATCAAAAACCTGAAGATAGGCAAAGATAGGCAAATGTCCTGGCCCAGATGAGGACACCCCCAACCCCCCCCTCCCCCGTTTTTACAAAACTTTTGGCCCTCAATTAGCTCCACTTATGACTAAGGCTTTCAATATCATAGACGATTCCCACCCACCACTTTTATTGTCCGCTAATATCTCCATAATACCCAAGCCAGGCAAACACCCATCCCAATGTAGCAGCTACCAGCCAATATCTCTGCTCAACATAGACTTTAAACTGTTTGTGAAGGTATTGGCCAACCGCTTATCCCCTTTACTCCCAGGAGTGATCAATAACGACCAAGTGGGATTTGTCCCGGGTCATGAGGCAAGGGACAATACTACCAAAACTATTTACTTCATCTCCTTTATCCAACGCAAAGACCTGAAAGCCTGCCTCCTCTCCTTCAATGCTGAAAAAGCCTTTGATAGAGTCAACTGGAGATTCCTCCAACTCTCATTAGAACAGTTGGGCTTAGGAACAACCTTTATCTCTAAGGTGATGTCCCTATACTCCCAAACCTCTGCCTCGGTCTTGGTAAATGGCACTGCCTCTGAGCCATTCGACATCACCAATGGCACTCGGCAGGGCTGTCCCCTTTCCCCCCTTCTATTTGTCATTGTTATAGAACACCTAGCCTGTGCCATTAGACAAAACGCCTCCATCCACGGTATCCAAACCCCCTCCTCCCACTATAAACTGTCCTCATATGCCAATGACCTCCTGGTTTATATACAATACCTCCTTACCCCCCATACCTCCTTACCATCCCTTTTCTTAGAATTCCGTCGATTTGGCTCCTTTAGTAATTTCAAACTTAACATATCCAAGACTGAAACCCTCAATATCTCTCTCCCCACCTCCATAATGTCCACACTTCGATCGAACTTTTCATTCCAGTGGCAGACGAAGGGAGTATCTATTCTCTTTGAATTATGTTCCTTTGCTCTCCCGCATACAGAAGGACTTGGAGGAGTGGGGTGGTTCTTCCTTACCGTGGTTTGGGCGGATCAATACCCTAAAAACGGACACCCTACCCAAACTTTTATACCTCCTCCAAACGATCCCCATTATAGTTCCCAAATCCTTCTTTACATCCCTACGCACACTTGCTAATAGATTTATGCGGAACCGGAGGTTACCTAGAGTGAAATACAATTTGCTCATCCTTCTGAAGCTACAGGGTAGAGCGAGCCTGCCTGACTACGAGACCTGTTACAAAGCCACCCAAGGCTTCTGTCGTCATAGAACAGGGCTTCCTGTAGACCTCCGGGCACTGCTATGGGGGTATAAAACCGGTCTCACCCGTATGCCTCCTCCCTCACCGCTAACGCTCGCCTCTCTTAGACTTTGGTATAATAGGGGTTTGTGTTCCACTCTGTCCTTTGATCCCTCTCCATTATCCCCTTTGTCTGACAACCCCGCTTTCCCCCAGGGTATAGGAACGACAACACTGGGTCCCTTTAAAAGAACTGATTGGCCCAGAGTGCACTCCTTTGTACATCCATTACAAGGGACACCTATCACACCGACAGGATCTTACGATTGGCTCACCACCCTCCACTTATCTACATTCGTAAAACATTTAGATTCTTCTTAGATTCTCCCAAATCCACCGCTCCTATACAGAATTTGAATGGCTGTGCTCCCTCTCTGAGACACCCAGACACCTCCTCTCGACCATATATTGTCTCTTACAAGCTCTTACACATAATGATCTACCACCTTACACCAGGATGTGGTCTTCAGACTTGGGAGAGGACATCCCCCGACCAGATTGGCAGACCTTGTTCCATTTTACTCATAAATCCACGATAGCCTGCTACTCGCAGGAAAAAAACTACAAGATTCTGTCAAGATGGTACAGGGACCCCTCCACATTACACAAAATTTTCCCATCCACCTCAGAATCCTGCCGGCGATGTTCTACTTCTACAGGCACCTACCTACATGTCTGGTGGGAATGCGAGAGGATCTGTCCCTTCTGAATTCAGGTATTTGAATGCTATAATAAAATTTATGATGAAACGCTGACACCTTCCCCTAAGGTTGCCCTTCTCTCTATGGAGGAGATGGTGGCCCTTGATAACGACACCTTTGATAAGTACAAGATACTGTGGTCCATCTGGCTCCGCTTCTCCTCCTCCGATACTCTCGCCAACATGTTGTCGACCCCGACACGATCATCCTAGCATGTAACATGACAATGGGATGGGCAGGGCATGTACCTAAGGGTCCCCCTCCCCCACTGTCCCCTAGTTACTCCTCTCCATGAATGTCTCCTCAGCAGCTCTTACGCTCTTCTATGATCTCTTCTTACTTACTTTTCCTCTGTTTCTTCTTCCTTCCTTTCCCCTCCTTTTCTTCCCTTTCTTCCCCAAGCCACACCCAACACTTGATCCCCCGCCCTCCTTCTTCCCTTTTTTAAATATTAATTTTTAAAATTTATGCATACAATCTTGTTATGAACGACGAGGCTCTTCTAGCCAGATTCACTCCTTGCACCAAATAATGGTCGTTGATGTTAATATTATACTGCATAACAATAAGAGTCAAGCTGTGCGTAATAGTCATTTGGCTGACTCACCACACCTGTTTACTAGTGACTGTCTCCGGACTGTAACTCTATATGTTGTTCCATGTATTTTCTGTTAAACTACCAATAAATATATTTTCAACCCTAAAATTCATACCCGACTCAAAGGATCTAGTATGTATTTTAGGGGGGACTCTAAACACATTTTTTTTCATTATTGCTATAGAATGTGCTACAGCAAAATTGACATTTACAAAGAATAAAAATGATACATTTTAAATTGCCTTCATTGCAAAGTTCTTAAAAAAAAAACAAAAAAAAAAAAAAACAGCACAAAGTAATTTCCAAAAGCCCCTCAAAATACATAACTGACCCTTAGCGGGGTATTTGTGCTGTTTTTTATTTTTTTTTTTAGAAAGGAGCTGGAAATGAAATTTCATTTGCCAGCAATTTTAAACTTTTTTTCCTTTGTAAATGTCAGCTGCAGCACTTTCTGTACATCACAGAAATGCCCCTTCACAGGCAGGATTATGACACCCCCAGGCATATTTTTTAACCCTATTGCTGCCAGGCTCTGTGCTCCATTTTTACCCTCAGGTGGCCTGACCATTTTTGCAATTTTTCCTTTGCTTTTTTATTTCTCACTTATAGCTTTCAAAGTTTGTAAAAGACCCCCCCCCAAACCTTTTTATTTCTAAAAAGCACATGACCAGTAGAATAAAAAGAAGGTGCTACTGATTTCTAAGGTCCCACGATATTTGCGCAAATGTTTATCAAAACAATATTTTTACTAAAAATCCAGTAAACTCATGATTCGCAGATAATTACGCAGCAAACTTTACAAAATTCCTACTAAATATAAAAGCTTAACCTGTATTGAGTTAATAACAAATACTTCTAATTTTTACATTGCGCCTTTTTGCAAAATGGTGAAAATCGAACATACGCAAAAATGTAAATATCCAAATTTCTCTAACAATCTGAAGGTTTTTATTTTTCCCTTACAGCTTTCAGAATTTGTGAAAGACCCCCAAAACCATACATTTTCTGAAAGCATATGACCTATAGAATGAAAAGAAGGTACTATTTTAGGTACTGATTTTTTTAGACCCCGCGGTATTTGCACAAATATTTATCAAGCCAATATATGCGCAAAAAATACACTAAAACCATTATTAGCAGATAAAAACACAGTAAAAATAGGGAGTTATGGCGCTCAGAACTTCATTCGTCTGCAAAGTCTCTATACAAATAGTCCAAACGTACTAATGATGGCAGTGGTGTGGAGATATCTTCAACACAAAGGGCTGCAGCTTAGCAGACTGAAGCAGGATCTATAAGAACATAAACAAACAAAAGGCGCCTAAGTGTAGAAGAAAAGCTGTTTTTAATGTCCCTACTGGGTTAAAAGCACTTATAGGATAGAAGAAATAATCAGGCACATCATGAACGTGGTGAACGGCTGCATTGGAAGGGGTCACGGTGGAGGAAAAACTTCAGGGGGATGGAAGCATGACTAGCTAGATTCGCCACAGTCCACAGCAGGATAGGACGCTGGAGCGCTGTGATTCCGGCGTCGTCAGCAAGGAGAGGAGACGGACCCGGAACTGATGTCATCCACCGGAAGATTCTGTAACCAGCCTGGACCGCAACGCAGAGCCGAAGAGGGGATGTGACGTCATAAAAAAGGAACGCGTTTCGGAACCATCAATCGTTCCTTTTTCAACCATAACATGACTAGATGTAGTATATATACTGGCGGTGGGCTGGCCATGGGCGGGTGCAACAATGAACAGCAGGAAATAGACAATGACAATATAAATATTTTAAAAATAGTGGAAAGAAAATAAAAAATGTGTAATTAAAAATGTGTAATTAAAAGATATAGCATTCTGAGAAAAAGTTGTGGTATATATATATATAAAAAAGGGGCAATAGCAGCATGAGTAGTCAACTTTAGAAAAATAAAAAGATTTAAAGGCTAAGCTCAAGCAAAGCATATGACAATCAGTAGTAAAACATGGATGTGCATGCACAGATGCGTAGTACAGGCTTATGGGTTGTATCCAAGCGTGCACACACATGTATACAATAGCCTAAATATAAAGTTAAAACTGATAAAAAAAGGGGGGCGTATGCATAAAAGATTTTTTGATATAGACTATGCTTGTGCTAGAACAAGCGTAAATAAGCACATGCAGTCATATATATATGGGGTGGTAGCATGAGTGGGAATATGAATAAGTGTCAACACTAAAAAAGAGGAATATAATATCAGAGTATAGCACTAACTTCAAAGTCCTCGTTTAACCCTCCAGGGGCTAAAAGATCCAATACATTTCTCTATGGCACAACCTTCTATAATATTCAGCTGGGGGAAGGTCTCTAGGCATTGCCTCAATGACCCATACCCTGAGGCCGTCCGTGGACTTATCGTAGAATTGGAGATAGTGTTTGGGAACACTATGGTTGTCCAATTCACCTGTGATAAAACGGCGATGTTCGCCAAAGCGTTTGGCAATGGCCGGATGGTACGTCCTACGTAGAATAGACCGCAGGGACATGTAAGGCAATATACAACATGGTCAGAAGAGCAGGTGTGAAAACCTTTTATCTGATATGTTTTGCCTTTTACGTGAAAGTCTTTCTGGCCATGCATCACAAAGCGGCAAGTTTTGCAAAGAGGCTTGCGGCATTGATGCATCCCAGAAATCGCTAAAAAAGTGGGTATGTGGTGACCCAGAGGCAAAGGTATTGCCTTAAGTTTACTGGGCGCAACCTTACTTTTTATATTAGGTGCCTTTCTGTAGGCAAATTGGGGTCTATTTGGCAGGGCAGGAAGAAGATGCTCATCTTGCAGTAATAGAGGCCAGTGTTTCCTCACAATATTTTCCATTTGTTTATGTCGGGTATGGAATTGAGTAATGAAACGTAGATCTGTCTTCTGAATATTGGAACGTGGAACAAAACAGGGCCGACTATGTCTCGGAAGCCACTCGATTGCTATCTGAAACTAATACATATATCAGACTGAACAAAGACCCACTGCCGTATTTCACTCTTGAAGCCACCTCCCTTGTTAAAAGAGCACTAAGTGATAACATTATTACTTAACAAGAAGCCTCATTTTTGGTTAAGGAGGTACACTTTACACCCTATTTTTATCACCTGCCCAAGGTGCATAAGGATTCTAATATACCACCTGGATGACCGATTGTGGCGGCTATGGATAGCATCAGCAGTGGCTTTTCACAATACATAGATCAGTTCCTCCAGCCACTTGCTCAATCTCTCCAGTCTCATATTAGAGATGGTGTTCATCTTTTGGAGATCCTATCCACGTACTCCTGGGAGCCCAGTTATCACTGGGCCTCCCTAGATGTACAATCTTTATACACTTCCATACCACATGAAGTGGGCCTCAATGCCCTACAGTTTTTCCTATGTCAAGACCCCATGTTGAATCCGAGACAGTCCTCCTTCATTGTTGAGGCCACCTCCTTCTGCCTCACACACAATTATTTTAAATTTGATAATTAATTTTTCCTTCCGGTAAATGGGACAGCTATGGGGGCGCATTTTGCACCCTCATATGCCAACCTTACTATGGGGCATTAGGAACACCAATACATATGGCAAAATAACCCTGTTTCTTCTCACATCGTTTTCTATGGTCGGTATATATAGACGATGTGATTATTATATGGGATAGCAGTGCACCAACATTCTCTGACTTTGTCACATATTGTAACACCAATAATATGGGTCTAACATTCACCTCTGTCATTGACCAAAATAGACTAGCTTTCCTGGATCTTGAACTCTTTTGAGTTGGTAAGGAGATACATGCCAAAAACTACACTAAGCCGACAGCAGGGAATTCGTTTCTCCACTATAGCAGCTGTCACCATCCCCTATGGCTAAGTAATGTACCCAAGAGCCAGTTCTGCCGGCTAAAAAAGAACTGTACTTTGAGTAAGGATTATGACATCCAGGGTGAAATTTTAAAAGAGAAATTTCTTGATAAAGGCTTCCCTGTCAATCTTGTAGAGACAGCCTATCTGCAATACAAAAATACATCTTCTATAGAAAACTCTCTTCCACGTTCCAATATTCAGAAGAATGATCTACGTTTCATTACTCAATTCCATACCTGACATAAACAGATGGAAAATATTGTGAGGAAACACTGGCCTCTATTACTGCAAGATGAGCATCTTCTTCCTGCCCTGCCAAATAGACCCCAATTTGCCTACAGAAAGGCACCTAATATAAAAAAAAAGGTAGCGCCCAGTAAACTTAAGGCAATACCTTTGCCTCCGGGTCACCACATACCCACTTTTTTAGCGATTTCTGGGATGCATCAATGCCGCAAGCCTCTTTGCAATACTTGCCGCTTTGTGACGCACGGAAAGACTTTCACGTAAAAGGCAAAACATATCAGATAAAAGGCTTTCACACCTGCTCTTCTGACCATGTTGTATATTGCCTTACATGTCCCTGCGGTCTATTCTACGTAGGACGTACCATCCTGCCATTGCGCAAACGCTTTGGCGAACATCGCCGTTTTATCACAGGTGGATTGGACAACCATAGTGTTCCCAAACACTATCTCCAATTCCACGATAAGTCCACGGACGGCCTCAGGGTATGGGTCATTGAGGCAATGCCTAGAGACCTTCCCCCAGCTGAACGTTATAGAAGGTTGTGCCATAGAGAAATGTATTGGATCTTTTTATGAAATGTTTTAGCCCCTGGAGGGTTAAACGAGGACTTTGAAGTTAGTGCTATACTCTGATATTATATTCCTCTTTTTTAGTATTGACACTTATTCATGTTCCCACTCATGCTACCACCCCATATATATATGACTGTATGTGCTTATTTACGCTTGTTCTAGCACAAACATAGTCTATATCGAAAAATCTTTTATGCATACGTCCCCCTTTTTTTTATCAGTTTTAACTTTATATTTAGGCTATTATATACATGTGTGTGCACGCTCGGATACAACCCATAAGCCTGTACTACGCATCTGTGCACGCATATCCATGTTTTACTACTGATTGTCATATGCTTTGCTTGAGCTTAGCCTTTAAATCTTTTTATTTTTCTAAAGTTGACTACTCATGCTGCTATTGCCCCTTTTTTTTTTTTTTTTTATATATACCAAAACTTTTTCTCAGAACGCTATATCTTTTAATTACACATTTTTAATTACTCATTTTTTACTTTCTTTCCACTATTTTTAAAATGTTTATATTGTCATTGTCTATTTCCTGCTGTTCATTGTTGCACCCGCCCATGGCCAGCCCACCGCCAGTATATATACTACATCTAGTCATGGTATGGTCATAGGTTGAAAAAGGAACGATTGATGGTTCCGAAACGCGTCCCTTTCTTATGACGTGACGTCACATCCCCTCTTTGGCTCTGCGTTGTGGTCCAGGCTGGTTACAGAGTCTTCCGGTGGATGACATCACTTCCGGGTCCGTCTCCTCTCCTCGCTGACAACGCCGGAATCACAGCGCTCCAGTGCTTCGATACAAAGGCAGCATCAATGAACAGGCCTGCAGCCCCAGAGTCGATTAGAGCCTGTATCTCGATGGACGACTCAGCCCAAGAAAGGGTGACCAAAACCCAGGGGCTTATCCTTTTGGATAACTGGGGTCGAAACAATGCCACCAACAATGAACCTTGAGGTCCTGTCTGTCCGTGACAGGACCTCAAGGTTCAGCCGTTCCCTGGACAGGTAGGACAAGACTTCAAAAAGTGACCTGCCTGGCCACAATAAAGGCACAATCTCTACCTCCTCCTAAAGGTTCTCTCATCCGCAGAGAGACGCGTTAAGCCCAAGTGCATGGGTTCATCTTCACTGACCGGCTTTGTACTAGGAGGCATGGGTGGTGAAGGTGGCACAGGTGGGACTGCAAAGCTCAGAGGCAAACGTACAGGGGGCTTCTGCAATCGCTCCTTAAAAGAGAGTCTTTCTCTGAGTCTGGAGTCAATGAGGATGGCAAACATGATCAACTTCACCAGCTCAGTGGGTATATCTCAGGCTGCTATCTCATCCTTGATGGAATCCGAGAGACCATGAGAAAAAGCAGCCATGAGGGTCTCATTGTTCCAAGCAACCTCTGCTGCCAGAGTACGGCAAAAGTTCTCGTACTCTGTTTGATGGACATGAGACACTTGGCAGCAGAAGCTGAGCGTGCGGAAATACCCTTTTAAAGGAGGCCACAAACTCAGGGTAACTCAAGACAACAGTTTTTCGCGTCTCCCATAGAGAGTTTGCCCAGGCCAAGGCTCTCTCAGAAAGCAAAGCTATCACAAAACCTATTTTGCTTCTGTCCGTGGGAAACGCCTGGGGCAGCATCTCACAGTATATCTCAACCTGGTTGAGAAACACTCTGTATTGGACTGGATCACCCCCAAATCGCTGGGGAAGCGGAGCAGAACTAGACATACCTCTTATAGAGGTAGTACTCGAGGCGGGTGCCTGCACAGAGACTGGCGCAGCAGCAGGGACGGCCTACAACACAGGTTGTACTGGAGCAGCCACAGTGGGAGATTCAAGGTGAGCCGTGCAACTCAGAAGCATTTGTAACACCATGGCAAACCGATTCATGCAGTGATCTTGCTCATCCAATCTGGGAAAAATATTACCAACAAGTGGATTAACTGTATCTTCTGAATTCATGGCCTTCGCCTACTGTCGGAAACCTTGGAATCAGACCGAGACAGAAGTACAGTTAAATCACACTTGTTTAATAATAAAAGTAAATAGAACAAACATAGTGAAAACATAGCCAGAGTTCAGGAACCGGAACGGATAGTCCGACAAGCCAAACGTCAGGGAGTCGGAGATGAGCGTAGTAAAACAGCAAGCAGGATGTGGAGCCAGATGGGATGTCAGCCAAGCAAGTCTTTTAACAGGAATGCAGGAGAGCGTCTCTGTGATGTTGACTAAGGCAAAGGCAGAAATCCTCTGGGCTGGACGGCTTAAGTAGGCAGGACTGACGAGCAGGATATCATCAACAGCTGAGTAACTGTGGAGAGATAGGAGCTGGGAATTAGCCAACAGCTGAGTGGCCAGCTCAGACAAGGAAGGGCTGAGCCCAGCACTGACACCCCCCTTATAATCTATACTAGAGTAGCGCTCACCCCCGAAAGGGCCCACTAATTTTGTTCCCGGTTCCTCTCCCACTAGTGCAGCAGCAGCCAGGCACACAGCAACATTCACTCTTCTGACTCAAGAAACAGTCTAGGAGTTGCCTTTTTAACATTTATTGCTGAACAAACTTAGATAGGGCATAGAGAGGTGTGGGATACTCCAGAACGCTGAACAGTAATAGGAGGACTCTCTTCACTCTGCAGCTGCTTCTTAGAACAGTCCCTTCAGCAATAACTCAGGGAATGGACATCACTGGGACACCACAAGCAACATTCCAGGCCAGGCAAGCCTTCATGTTAGTGCACCAGGGGTTAACAGCGGCAACAGTCACCCAGATTCTGCATTCAATCTTTGCTCACAAGTCCTTGGGTGCCTCCTTCCATTGTGAGGCAGACATTTCCTTAGGGGACTCTCCAGGCCGAATCCTAGGTGAAATCCTTGGTTTAGCTTCAGAGGTTCTTAGCGTAGCAGGGGCCTCCATGAGCTCAGCTAATTTTCAGCTTAGCTGCCTGGGGGGGTGGGGGCAGGGGCAGCAGCCCTCCAGGCTGGGAACTTCTCCTCCAGGACAAGAACAAGACTGCTCTATGCCCCGGACTATTTATGTGCTCTGCAGCCACCTACTGGGCACTCCCTCTCCAAGGGATTGTCTCAAACCGATAAATATTCAGGCTGCCCTTCAACCTGCTCCACTCCTATGTTCTGGAATCCCCACTGAACGGAATTGGGTTTTTTTTGTATGTTTGCATTGGTACATGTCCCCTAGGACAATGCCTAGCTCTGAATGCTTTGTGTGACGATCACTTGCCTATTAGACCTAAAAGTGGCCTAAATTTTTTTTAAAGATTATGCTCCCGATTACTTCAGTAAGGTTCGGATTAGCATTCAGAACTTAGGAGCAGTTAGAAGAACCTCTCACAAACTGAACCCATGTGCGTTTGCTCTTCTCTACAACCCTCTGTGAGATCGCTGTTGTATAGCAAGCTCTGATTTCCATAAAAAACATTTTCCTCACTAGGGGCAAGAACATGACCTCTCCCTATGTTCAGTCTCTGATGCAGAGCAAGGTCTGATTGCCATGAAAAAAAGTTCCCGCACTCAGGGTTTTTGTCTGCGTGAATCTTCTGATGTGAGTAAAGTGTGGACAACCGTGAAAAACATTTCCCGCACTCAGGACAAGAATACGGCTTCTCCCCTGTGTGAGATCTCTGATGTTTAAGAAGGTCTGATTTGTGTAAAAAACATTTCCCGCACTCAGGGCAGGAATATGGCTTCTCTCCTGTGTGAGATTTCTGATGTCTAACAAGAACTGATCTCTGTGAAAAACATTTCCCGCATTCAGGACAGGAATACGGCTTCTCCCCCGTGTGAGTTCTCTGATGTGTGACAAGTTTTGATTTCCATGTAAAACATTTCCCACATTCGGGGCAGGAATTTGACTTCTTGCCCTTATGAGATCTGCAATGTATGACAAGTTCTGATTTATGAAAGAAACATTTTCCGCACTCAAAACAGGAATGAAGCTTCCCACCGGTGTGAGATATCTGATGTATAGTAAGACCTAATTCAGAGCTAAAACTATCCCCACATTCAGGACAAGAAAATTTCTTCTCCCTCTGAAATCCAGCACCATCCCTCATAATACGAGGTTGCTCAGTGTCAAAGGAATTGGATGGTCTATCCACACTTCGAAGTCCACCATCCATAGCTGGGCTCATTGTCTTTTCTCCTGCACAATCTCTTGTGATGTCCTCATCTTCCATTTTACAACCTGGAGATAAAGGGAGACGATCCTTTGAGGGTTTCTCCATGGCGTGTCCTGGAAAAATATAAAAACAGGATCAATACATATGAGATGGTTAGTTCATTTAACTCATGACTCTAATTGAATCAGGTAGACTTGAGTGGGCAGATGTTCTTTGTGGATGATCCAACTAGCTATGACTTCCCCTCTTTAATCAAAGGGCTTCCGCTCAGATCACTTCTACATTCACACAGCATTGTCAGAAGAGCAGGAACCAATGAAGAGAGGGAGGTGAATGCTCTTCACGCAACGATAAGCCTAGGCATTAGGTTGTGTGATCGCTAATAAACAAGAGGTTCAAAGATCGGCCTAGGTGGGGAGTTTCAATTATTTTACTATTCACTTTTCATCTGAGCAAGACGACAAATAGAGTGTTATTATAAATGGTCAGCTATAAATCAGCTTAAAGAGGAGGGACCAACCTAAGAAAGCCACAATCTGTGTTATCATATCTGAGATGTTGTGACTAGTGAAACACAACCTAATACTGCCAGATGTACCCCAGAATCTACATAAATCATGTATGAGTACACAAATTGTGGCTGTAACAAATAGAAGGGGGTTCATCTGAGAGAAAATGAGACCTAATGTGCAGGATGGGTATCAGGAACATTATCAGCCTATTATTAGGTGATATCACTCATCTCCCACCCTGCTCTGGACCAATCAGTGTGCAGTAACAGATCACCTGTGCTAATCTCTGTAGGAATGTCCTCCTTTTTAAACGTCCTCGTCATTCCAGCCTCCACTATATATTGCTGATCATCCCTCACATACAACTCTTCTACTTCACCCTCAACTTTCATGTCCATCAGATCTTCACCCTAAAAACCAACAGAATGGCAGAAAATAACATCTGTAAAATAGAAGTATTTATGATGTGAGATCACATAGAAAATATCATCTTGTAGAGTCCACACATCGTCTCCACATGTCAGAGTGTTCAATCACTTTATGTTCCAGACCCCCAACTCCACTGACCTGATGATGGTGAGGGATGGTGTGAGCTTTCGGTGTAGACTCCTGGGAATACAGAGTATAGGGACATCTCTCTGGTGGGTTTCTGTAGCTGGATGTCTCCACCACGGTGTTCTGGTACAAATCTTTGTGTCCTGTTAGAGACTCTGGCGCCTCCATCACATCATCCTCCTCTTTTATCTGTTCTTTAATCTCAACTTTAGAATCTCTCAGGTCTCCACTCTGAATATTACAATAAAAAATGACATCAATTGTAACAATGCAGATAATGTACAGATCCTAATGATACTATCAGTGATTGTTCCTTATCTACCTGATGATGGTGAGGGATGGTGTGATCTTCCTGTGTGGAATCCCGGGAATACAGAGGACGGGGACATCTCTCTGGTGGGTTCCCATTACTGGATCCATCTGTAGGAAACACACACACTGACTGAATACATTGTTTCTATGTGTTTATCAGATGATGGGGGATCTAGGTGGACCCTCCGTACTGCTCTCTCCTTTACAATAAAGTCTCCTCTTACCCGGTGATGTGAGGGGCGGCTGATTGTCCATCATGACGTCCTTGTAGAGATCCTTGTGTCCTTCTAAATACTCCCACTCCTCCATGGAGAAATAGACAGTGACATCCTGACACCTTATAGGAACCTGACACACACAATGATACAGTCACCATCCAGACACATCCCTTGTCTGTTACTGGATAATGTCCCAGAATTCCCAGCACCGCTCACCTCTCCTGTCAGCAGCTCCATCATCTTCCTGATAACTTCTATAATCTTCTGCATGTTGTGTCTCTCAGGTGTCAGGGAGTGAGGTGGAGGCACTGTGATGGTCATGTGATCTTCAGACTTCACAGGAGGAAATCTCTGTATTTAAGCAAAAAGAGTAATATCATATCACATTCCCAGTATCCTCCTCACCTCTCCGGTCAGGTCTGCATTTTATTAATAGAGATAAGAATGATGTCATGAGACCTCCCAGAATCCTCCTCACCTCTCCGATCAGCAGGTAGATGATCTCCACTGTGAGGTTTAGTATCCTCTCAGTCATGTGATTCCGGTCCTCCTCCATCCTCATTGATGTGGTCATGTGATCCATGTAGGTTTCTCTGTAGACAGATAATTATCTGGACTGTATTGGTTGTACAATATTAGGATGCCAATGCAAGAGGTTAATAGTCGGGCTGTCCTTAGTAGGAATTGGCACATGTGTAGGGGCTGCTTCCCTCCAGCATTTGTATTTGTAAATGGCTGTTGCTAAATAATAATCACAGAGCCAATTGGTTATAAAAAGGTAATTCCTATCTCTGCTAGATGTTTCAGAAACCCTGATTAGTCGACTGTAGTAATTTATAAAGAGGAGTTTTAAGGAAATAGGAACATAATTGGACCACATGTCCTTCCACTTAGGAGCAGATGCTGCGGCATCTCATCCCGACCAGAAGGAGAGACTATTAGGTAAGTGTTCCTGTGTTCTAATAGTTTAACTGTTGCTGCTCCTGTGTGTATCTGAAGTCTAGTGACAGAAGTGTCTCTGTCCTGTTGTTATTATCTCCCATGCACAGTGCCAGATAGTTAGGTCAGTGCTACCGTATGTGTGTAGTGGTCACCTTGTAGTATATTAATAGGTGAACCTTTTTATTAAAATAAAGTTTAGATGACGCTCCTGTTATCCACCTTCAATCAATTATGAATGCTGCTGCTAGACTAATACACCTTACTAACCGATTCATGACTAATGCCCCTCCCTGCCAATCTCTTCACTGGCTTCCTTTAGCCCAACATATATAATTCAAAATACTAACCACAACATACAAAGCCACCCACAACACTGTCCCCAGCTACATTACCAATCTCATCTTAAGATATCGCCTAAATCGTCCTCTCTGCTCCTTCCAGGACATCTTGCTCTTTAGCTCCCTTGTTACCTCCTCTCATGCTCACCTTCAGGACTTTTACAGAACCTCTCCCGTTCTCTGGAACTCCCTACCCCAGTATGTCTGGTTAGCTCCTATCCTGTCTGTCTTTAGGCGATGTTTGAAAAGGAATTTATTCAGGGAAGTCCACCCGACCTCCACCTAAAAACTGTCAGATCATACCCTACAGCCATTACTCCTGCACCACCTCCGCCTCCCTTTACATTGAAAGCTCCATGAGCAGATCCCTCCAATTCCTTCTGTATTGAACCGTGTTGTAATTGTATTACCTACCCTTTATAGTGTAAAGTGCTGTGCAAACTGTTGTGCTGCATAATAATAATAATTGATCAACTTCGACCAAAAAAAGATTCCTGAAAACTGGGGCCCAGTTTCAGTACAACCCAAATCTGAATCTCATTCCTCGTTACAAGAGACGGCTAAGGTGAGAAGGTGACTCATCTCCAAAGTTAAGGAAATGTTCTGACCCCGAAGGGGTTAAACTAGGTTTCCACACTATATATGTGTATCATCATCTGCTGGAGATAAAAGACATCACAGTGACTATGGAGGAAGAGGACGGACATGACGGGGGGGGGGGGGGTTACTGGGTGTAAATAGAAAATAAGATCTTATTACCTCCTCTGCAGTCAGTTCCAGCAATGTCTCCTCTCTACTTCCTTTCAACTCACCTCTCACCCGGAACTTCCAGTGTGTATTCCATAGAGACTTCCTGGTTTGGTATTAGTGAGATCACCACCTTGTGGAGTTCAGAGGAACTTCAGCCCCGAGAAACATCTCGGTGTAAACACGGCTTGTCATTGTTGCCAAGTGTTCAAGGACTGTACAGAGCGGCAGTGAGGTGATGACTGCTGGAACACTCTCTGGGTTCCATCACCAGGCACTGAAATTATACCAGACTGTTCGGAGCAGTGATCTCATTTCAGACAGTGAAAGTATAACTCCGACATCAGCAGAGAGGCAGCGGGAGTGTGTGATCATGTATTAACACTGAACACCAATGCTGGACTGGAGTTACATTTTGTCCTCACTGACACCAATGATGGGGCTTATTTTATCTCACAGATACCAACAATGGGACTTATTTTATTCCCACTAACAGCAAAGATTATTATTAATTATACATGATTTATATAGTGCCGATAGTTTACGCAAGGATTTACAACAGTACAATTACAATGCAGTTTAATACAGTAGGAATCAGACAGCCCTGCTCATTAGAGCTTACAATCTAAGAGGGAAGGTCAAGAGATACATAAAATAAATGGTAACTGTGGGGGATGTGCTGATGGAGAAAATACATGCATAGTTGTTAGGTGGGGGCCAGATAGGCCTTTCTGAAGAGATACGTTTTTAGGGATCGTCTGAAAGTGGACAGAGTAGGAGATAGTCAGACATATTGGGGTAGGAAGTTCTAGAGGATGGGAGAGGCTCTGGAGAAGTCCTGGAGGTGAGCATGGGATGAGGTAGCAAGGGAGATAGAGAGTAGGTGGTCTTGGGAGGAACGAAGAAAATGATTTGGTTGGTATTTTGAGACCAGGTTAGTGATGTAGCTGGGGGCAGAGTTGTGGATGGCTATGTAAGTTGTTGTTAGAATTTTGGATCTACAGTAATTCGTTGGGTGAGCAGAAGTCAGTGGAGGGATCGGCAGAGAGGGGTGGCAGACACTGAACATTTTGTAAGGTGGATGAGCCTGGCAGCAGCATTCATGATGTACTGCAGGGGGATAGCCTATGTAAGCATAAGCCAATGAGGAGGGATTTGCAGTAGTCAAAGTGGGAGATGACCAGGAAGTGAATTAGAAGCTTTCTGTTGTCATCGGTTAGGAAGGGATGTATTTTGGAGATGTTTCAGAGGTTGAGGCTGCAAGCTTTGGATAGTGAATGGATGTGGGGCCAAAAGGATCGTGCAGGGATGGGTTGATAGTTAAGTCATTGATTTTGACAGAGAAATCAGGGGAAACGGCATGTGGAGGGGGAGGAATTATGAGCTCTGTTTTGGATAGATTGAGTTTGAGGAAGTGGTGTGACATCCATGCCGATATGTCTGTTTGTAAATTAGTGATGCACGAGGAGACTAATGGAGTGAGCTGAGGGGTAGAGAGATAGATTTGGGTGTCATCAGCATAGAAATGGTATTGAAAGCCATGGGACGCAATCAACTGATCCAGGGAGGAGATGTAGATTGACTAGTGCTTGTTTTAGAAAGTTGGCAATGATGCCAGAAGAGAGGGAGAGATTGAAAATGTGAGTTAGAGGGTGTAGACTAGAGCCAGAGGGTGACCGTAGCATTTGCATGACAACACGGTCAGGGGGGCAGGTGGGTATTAGAAAAAAAGCTTAGCAACCTTGTCTATAGTAGTGGGATTGAATGAGGAAAGTAATGCTTGTACCTGTGGACATGGGGTGTTAAGTGAGGGCGGTATCTGCATTGGAGATCTCCTCCAAATTGTAATAATCTTATTTTTGAAGTGATTGGGGATCTCCTGGGAAGTCAGTGAGTTAGTGGGTGGAGGCAGTGGAGGACTAAAAAGAGAGTTGAAGATAGAGAGGAGTTGACAGGGACTGGATGAGAAGATGTTAATAGGAGTGATAAAATAGGTCTGCTTGGCAGTGAGGAGGCAGGAATAGTATTTTTGGAGGGCAGATTTATATTGGTTGAAGTCTTTCTGGGACTAATGCCGCGCACACACGACCGGTTTTGCCGTCAGAATAAACTCCGAAGGTTTCTCCGACGGAATTACGCTCAAGCGGTCTTGCCTACACATGGTCACACCAAAGTCCGATCGTCCAGAACGCGGTGACATACAACACGTACGACGGGATTAGAAAAAGGAAGTGCAATAGCTAGTAGCCAATAGCTTCCGTCTCGTACTTGCTTCAGAGCATGCGCCTTTTCGGTCCGTCGGAACAGCATGCAGACGAGCGGTTTTCCTGATAGGAATTGGTTCCGTCGGAAATATTTAGAACATGTTCCATGACTTTTTCTGTCGGACATTCCGCTCATGTGTACACGGCATTAGTCTTACGCCACAGGTGCTCAAGAGTGCGGCTACATTTTTTTAGACTTCTGGTGTCATTCATCTGTTTGCCAAGGTTGTAGGGGTCGGGGCCTAATTGTATGTGTAGGTTGGGGCAGGACAGAGGTGAGATTATGTCATAGCTGTAACGGGAGTTACTTTGGGCGGGGGGGGGGGTCCGTGGAACCCAGCTTTTTCTAGAGAGGTCAGGAAACTCCTGGTTCAGCTTCCCAGGGCCCTCTTATGTGTAAGTCACCCTTTGTCTATTAGGGGCTCAGGGTGACCGAGAAAATGATGGAAAGTTACTTAATGGACACTGAGAATATGGTTTGGATTACAGTACTTCTAAATGGGACAGTTACCAACAAAATCTCTCAAGAAATATATGAAGACTATTCCTGGTTTGAATTTTGAACTATACATGTTCACTGAAAAAGCTGGTCACATTGTTCTCGGTTTCAAGTACTCCAATGTAGGAGTTGGACAGTCTGTTGCTGGTGGTCTCCTGCTGTTTATTAAGATGTTATGTGTTTTTTGCTAAGCATGTCTGTCCCATTGTAAATTGGGTTACCTATGGTCTGATTAATCGCAACATTGTCTTGGTGGGCATTGACTCACCTAGGCTGGTTTAAGTGACTAGTTAATTAGCTCATGTTAATTATGTTTCTGGTTACAGTTTGTATTGTTAGGGTAATATGATCAGGAGGGTACTGTTCTCCTGTGGGGTATAAAGTATGTTTTTGACTTGCAATAAACAGTTCCAGATCTCATACAAGCTATTTGTCACCTAGTCTTGTATGCTATGCAGCTATAATATCTGATATCTATGTCCAGACTGGAGGAAGTGGTGTACTAATGGAAGCACTCAAGCGGGGTGCTGGGGCGGTTCCGTCTCAATAGAGGTGGTCAGTAGCAGAGAAGAGAAGTGCTGAGGTGGTGAAAGTTTCTACAGGTAACTGTTAGGGAGTTGAAGGAAGAGAAGGTGGAGGGCAGGGAGAGAGCGAAACTAATAAAGTGGTGATCAGAGTCAGGTGTGACGAAACGTACGTAGGGAGGAGCGACGTGCTGACGTCACCACGTGTACGCAGGTCCCGGAAGCAACGGGCTGCTATCGAGAGCCAGCCGGCTCGATTCTATTTGCTGTTTTTAAACATCATAATTGTAAGTGCAATTCTGTTTTCTTTTAACTGATTAAATAAGGATTTACATTATGCAAGCCTCTATTGTCTTTCCATGGGGACCCATTAAATGCATCTGTGAATGAGGCTATTCATTGGTGAGGACATTGGGAGTGTTGGTGCACAACATAGAGACCCGAGGCGGGGAATAACCCACAAGCGCATCTAATCTCCCGTAACAGGAGATCATTTACAGCTAGTAAGCGGCAGTGAGTGCAGAGGTGGAGGCACTATCCTATTTCTCTCTTCACTTTTCCTGTGGTGTTTTGTTTGTGTGCCACTGCGGAGGAACTCATTAATGTATCACTTCCAACACATGGACTTTTTTGGCTTTTTATCTGTCAAAGATTTAATAGTGATTTTTTCATTAATTACATCATTTTGCATTATTGGAAAATTGTTTTCACAGGTCACTTATTATATATAAATTTGCTTACGTGTCACTATTATAAGGTATCATACAGATCACGTACCATTAATCAGCGCAACTTGAATTTTTATTTTGTATGTTATTGTGTGTGTCTCACAAGAAGTTGCAGCAGAATTGTAATTTTGATTTATACTTTTTCACGAGGTTAAACCATTGTTGTTTCACAGATAGCGCAGTATTTTATTTTTTATATATACACACACACATATACACAGTGTATGTATATGTGTGAAATAATATACTGTATGCATATACAGTATATATATATCTATATAGATATATATCTCTCTATCTCTCTATATATATATATTAAAATCTTGAACAAGCACGTGTAGAAAATTGCGCTAACAAAATCCAGAAAATAGCTGCTGTGCTAGTACAACCCCTACCATAGAGCAAGGTGATGAATAAGATACTTCAAAGGAGCTCAGCACTAAAAAGTATAAAAAAACACACAACTGTGACAAAAATTCTAAGGAAAACCATTGTGCATAATCACAAAATATGTGTACACTTTTCAACAAAAAATAAAAAGATTTTCATATATACATACGGTATATACACAAGGTGTGACAATTTAATTCCTGGAATGAACTGTAAAAAAAAAATAATAAAATTTGCTCACCTGTACACTTATGCCCCGTACACACGATTGGACACTCAGACAACAAAATCCATGGATTTTTCTGACGGATGTTGGCTAAAACTTACATAGTTACATAGTAGGTGAGGTTGAAAAAAGACACAAGTCCATCAAGTCCAACCTATGTGTGTGATTATGTGTCAGTATTACATTGTGTATCCCTGTATGTTGCGGTCATTCAGGTGATTATCTAATAGTTTCTTGAAGCTATCAATGCTCCCCGCTGAGACCACCGCCTGTGGAAGGGAATTCCACATCCTTGCCGCTCTTACAGTAAACAACCCTCTACGTAGTTTAAGGTTAAACCTCTTTTCTTCTAATTGTAATGAGTGGCCACGAGTCTTATTAAACTCTTCTGCGAAAAAGTTTTATCCCTATTGTGGGGTCACCAGTACAGTATTTGTAAATTGAAATCATATCCCCTCTCAAGCGTCTCTTCTCCAGAGAGAATAAGTTCAGCGCTCGCAACCTTTCCTCATAACTAAGATCCTCCAGACCCTTTATTAGCTTTGTTGCCCTTCTTTGTACTCGCTCCATTTCCAATACATCCTTCCTGAGGACTGGTGCCCAGAACTGGACAGCATACTCCAGGTGCGGCCGGACCAGAGCCTTGTAGAGCGGGAGAATTATCGCTTTATCTCTGCTGTTGATCCCCCTTTTAATGCATGCCAATATTCTGTTTGCTTTGTTAGCAGCAGCTTGGCATTGCATGCCATTGCTGAGCCTATCATCTACTAGGACCCCCAGGTCCTTTTCCATCCTAGATTCCCCTAGAGGTTCTCCCCCCAGTGTATAGATTGCATTCATATTTTTGCCACCCAAATGCATTATTTTACATTTTTCTACATTGAACCTCATTTGCCATGTAGTCGCCCACCCCATTAATTTGTTCAGGTCTTTTTGCAAGGTTTCCACATCCTGCGGAAAAGTTATTGCCCTGCTTAGCTTAGTATCGTCTGCAAATACAGAGATTGAACTGTTTATCCCATCCTCCAGGTCGTTTATGAACAAATTAAATAGGATTGGTCCCAGCACAGAACCCTGGGGAGACCCCACTACCCACCCCTGACCATTCTGAGTACTCCCCATTTATCACCACCCTCTGAACTCCCCCTTGTAGCCAGTTTTCAATCCATGTACTCACCCTATGGTCCATGCCAACGGACCTTATTTTGTACAGTAAACATTTATGGGGAACTGTGTCAAATGCTTTTGCAAAATCCAGATGCACCACGTCTACGGGCCTTCCTTTATCTAGATGGCAACTCACCTCCTCATAGAAGGTTAATAGATTGGTTTGGCAAGAACAATTCTTCATGAATCCATGCTGATTACTGCTAATGATACCGTTCTTATTACTAAAATCTTGTATATAGTCCCTTATCATCCCCTCCAAGAGTTTACATACTATTGATGTTAGGCTAACTGGTCTGTAATTCCCAGGGATGTATTTTGGGCCCTTTTTAAATATTGGTGCTACATTGGCTTTTCTCCAATCAGCTGGTACCATTCCAGTCAGTAGACTATCTGTAAAAATTAGGAACAACGGTCTGGCAATCACTTGACTGAGTTCCCTAAGTACCCTCGGATGCAAGCCATCTGGTCCCGGTGATTTATTAATGTTAAGTTTCTCAAGTCTAATTTTAATTCTGTCCTCTGTTAACCATGGAGGTGCTTCCTGTGTTGTGTCATGAGGATAAACACTGCATTTTTCGTTACTGAAGCCCCCGATTCACTCGTGAAGACTGAGAAGAATAAATTCAATACCTTCGCCATCTCCCCATCCTTTGTAACCAGATGTCCTTCCTCATTCTTTATGGGGCCAATATGATCTGTCCTTCCTTTTTTACTGTTTACATACTTAAAGAATTTTTTGGGATTTTTTTTGCTCTCCTCCACTATGTATCTTTCATGTTCTATCTTAGCCGTCCTAATTGCACCCTTACATTTCTTGTTGCATTCTTTATAAAGTCTGACACATGGTCACACAAAGTTTGTCGGAAATTCCGAACGTCAAGAACGCGGTGACGTACAACACGTACGATGAGCCGAGAAAAATGAAGTTCAATAGCCAGTGCGGCTCTTCTTGATTCTGAGCATGCATGGCACTTTGTACACACAATCAGAATTTGCGCAAACGGATTTTGTTGTCGGAAAATTTGAGAACCAGATCTTCCGACAACAAGCTCCGATCGCACATTTTACGTCGGAAAGTCCAACCGTGTGTACGGGGCATAACACCTTTTCAGTTGTTCTCTTGTGAAGCGGCCCACTTTTCTAGATGACTGTGACACTGTTGGATATGTTCCTAAAATTTCAAGAACACTGCGCAGTATCTTTGTCTACTGGATCTCCAGAATGTCATCAAATCTGTGTCCTTTTATGGTATTTTTTTATTTTTGGAAACAGGCAAAAAGTCGCAGGGTGCCAAGTCAGGGGAATAAGGTAGCTGGGTCAAGTTTCGTAACGGATTTCTTGGCCAGGAACTCGTAAACACTTAATGCATCATGTGCAGGAGCATTGTTGTGGTGGAGATTTAGCTTGTCAACCCAGAGTTTTTTTCAGATTTCCATAACCTTTGTCCACATTTGCATCCATCCTCTGTCTATTTGCTTCCAGCTTCTTGTGTCATCATGGACATCTTCATGCCCCTCTTTAAACGACCTATGCCATTCAAAAACACTTGATTTCTTCATGGAGTGTTCACCATGAGCCTATGGTAACAGTTTCACCAGCACTTTTTGCCAATTGTTACGCAAAATTAGATTTAAACCCATTTTAGATTATTATTCCAAATTCAGAATTAAGGCACTTATAGGTGTTATATTCATGGCAAGCTTGCAAAATATATTTGGTTTTATGATTAATCATAATATTAATATGTGTGAATGACCTTGATCAGATGATTGGTAAAATAAGGTTCTTCAGGTGAGTCAGTGATATGTCAAATATTTCTGGTGTATGTAGCTAGTTGGAGGATGACATATAAAGGTATCTGGTATAGAAGGTAATGGGAAGTCAAGAATAAACAGGATCTATGTAATGAGGAATAATACACATATTTGTTTAAATACTGTTGGGATTAGTGTTATCTCAGTCATAATAATTTGTATTTGTATGTATTTACTTAACTACTTGCCGACCACCCACAGCAGGTTGGCACGGCTGCGCAAATCGCAGTCATTGTATGTCTGTTTCTTTAAAAAGGCTTTAGCAAGCCCGCGCTGCATCCCCGGAGCAGATGCACTTGGCCGGCGGCCGCGATGTCTGCCGGCCACCTGCGGTCGCTCCACAGGGAGCCAGAACAGGGATCTGTCAATGTAAACAGACAGATCCCCATTCTGACAGGGAAGGAGAGAGAGATCTGCTGTTTCTAGTGATTAGGAACAGCGATCTCTCTCTACTCCCAGGCTGTCCCACACCCCCCCACAGTTAGAAACACCTCCCTAGGGAACACAGTTAACCCCTTGATCGCCCCCTAGTGTTAACCCCTTCCCTGCCAGTGACATTTACACAGTATTCAGTGGCTATTTTTAGCACTGATCGCTGTATAAATGTCAATGGTCCCAAAAAAAGTGTCAAAAGTGTCCGACCTGTCCGCCGCAATCCCGCTAAAAATCGCTGATCACCGCCATTATTAGTAAAAACTTGTGCAAACCAATCAATATACGCTTATTGCGTTTTTTTGTTTTTTTTTACCAATAATATGTAGAAGAATACATATTGGCCTGAACTGATTAAGACATTTAAAAATTTTTTGGGATATTTATTATAGCAAAAAAAAATTTTTCGCTCTTTTTTTGTTTATAGCGCAAAGAATAAAAACCACAGAGGTGATCAAATACCACGAAAAGAAAGCTCTATTTGTGGGGAAAAAAAGGATATCAATTTTGTTTGGGTGCAACGCCGCACGACTACGCAATTGTCAGTTAAAGCGATGCAGTGCCGTATCGCAAAAAATGGCCTGGTCATTAAGGGGGTAAATCCTTCTGGTCCTTAAGTGGTTAATGTTGTATAAGTTGGTAATATGCGTTACTTAAGCAGACTTTTAATTATATGACATACAGTAACATGATCAGCACATTACAAAACAAGTATAAAGAGTGTTACATGCGGGCTTGTCAATCAAAGTCCATACATGACTCTGAATTAGTACCTCCTCTTGTATCGCAAATTGCAGAAATGATGTATGCCATACAAGGTTTTGAGTGTTGTGAAGTTAGGATGTCTACACTACATGTAACATAAAGCCAAGAAGACATCGATATTCAGGAGGACACACACATAGGAGAAGGCTGACCAATCTTTAGACAATTCCACACATGGAGTCTATTCATATACCCTTTGACAAGTTGAAACAGCCTTTTCTCAGAGGTCTAAAGGCCCGGACAGACGGTCAGAAAATTTTTTGATGGTGAGTACCCTCTTCACTTTCGATTTGAGACTAACATCCAACAAAAAACTGCCGAAAATTCATTGAATAATCTGACCATGTGTACAAGGCTTTAGACCCCCCCCATACACACCATTAGATTTGATGCAGATTTTTGTCTTCAGATTTAGCAAAACCACGTAGTGCAAGGGCCTGCCTGATTGCATACAAATTTAAACTTAAGCCTTGTACACACTATCAGATTATTGGATGAATTTTCATCAGTTTTTTGTTGGATGCTCAAATTGAAAGTGAAGAGGGTACTCGCCATCAGAAATTTTTCGGACCAGAGAAATCAACATCAGAAGTGATGTAATGTGCTGAATTGTTTTGTATGTGTTCTTTCATTTCTGAGCATGCCTAGTCTTGCTCTTCAGATTTTTTATTTTTTTTGGCAGAAAACCGTACTAATGAAAAGAAAAATCGGACGTTGTGGTCACATCAGACAAAAATTTTCAAGCCTGCATATCCAGTTTTTGTCTGCCAAAAATTTGTAATTGACTGTCAAAAGCAGCATACTAACGATCAGAAAATCAGCAGATCGTTCACCGGATGAAATTTATCTTCAGATTTTCTGACCGTGTGCGGCCCTTTAATGTTTGATCGCATATTGTATGGTTTTGGTAAATCTGAAGACAAAAATCTGCAGAAAATCTAATAGTGTGTATGGGTGTCTTAGACAACGTCATTTCCTGCTTTTTCTTGCTCACACTAGAAAGCATGCAGACAAGGAGGACAGCCATGAGACACACATGCTTTCATAAGCTCATCACAGCTTTATTTTTTACTAATTATTTTATTTCTTATATTTTTACCTACACTACACTGTTATACTTTTTACATTGTATTTATGATGCAAGGAGATGCATCATAAATACACACTGACAGAGTGGAGAGGAGAGCCGATCAGCGGCATCTCCTCACAGAGGAGACATGTATAGGTAATCAGGGTACTGATCATCAGTGCCCTGATTACAATGCAGCTCCAACAGTGCCCATCTATGATGCCAATTAGTGCTGCCTTTCAGTGCTTATCAGTGCTGCATATTAGTGCCTCCTCATCAGTGTCCATCAGTGCTGCCGCATCAGCACACATCAATGAAGGAGAAAAATTACCCAATTACAAAATTTTATGACAGAAACTATGAGAAACGTTTTTTTTCAATATTTTTGGTCTTTTTTTTCGTTTTTCTTTTAAGCAAAAAAATAAAAAAAAACTCTATTTGTGGGGGAAAAAAATGATAGAAAATTAATTTGGGTACAATGTAGCATGACTGCTTAATTGTCATTCAAAGTCTGACAGGGCTGAAAGCTGAAAATTGGCCTGGGCAGGAAGGGGGTGAAAGTGCCCGATATTGAGGTGGTTAAACAGTGTCCATAAATATTTGCAGTGTCCATTAAAATTTCCACGTGTACATAAATCCGGACTAATTCCACCAAGTGTTGATCCATTGCATGCAAAGGATCCAAAGTGTTCCCTTCCACCAGTGCAACCAGTACCGGGACAAGGTCATCCAGTGCCCAAGGCAAGGATCCAAAATTGCACCCCCCCACTATTAATACATGCCATAGAATGGGTTGCCACCCTAGGTCTATTCTTTGCCCCCTTGCTTCACTGCACCCAGGGCAGCTTCACCACCTGCCCACCCCTTGTCCCAGCCTTGAAGTGATTGTAAACCACTACCTTGTAAAACAACCCATTCAGTTTACAATAGAAATGAAAGGCAAAACATTTGTGTATAAATACCCTTTTTTTATAAGTGATCGCATTCCCTCTGTGCTCAGCTGCATAAGAGTTGGGAAGAGGAGAAGCAACAGTAAGCTGAGCTGCCCAGTGAACGGCTGTGCAGGGTATGCGTGTCAGGACAAGTCTGATCATTGGAGGAGAGCACGCCAAGTTCCCAGCATAGCTAGAGAACTGACCACGGTATGCTCTCCTGCTTAGTTTGGTCAGTTTTTAATAGAAAAACAGGGGAACTGGCAGGAACACCAGGGATTACCTACAAAGGAAGCAATACAAGGAGAACAGGAGACTCTCATACACAGCAGCCACATATCAGGAATATGAATGATGTTGTTGGGCTTACAAAAGCTTAAAGTGCAACAAACCACACTCACAAGTTCTACAGAGTAGAATTACTAAAACTGGTGCATGGTAGCCAAAGCATCTAACATCAGCTTGTTCAAATAAGCTTTGGCAAGAATACCTGGAAGCTGGTTTCTAGTCAGAGTTGCATCAGATTTTGCACTCTCCAGTTTTAATATATAACCCCCTATATGCCTATAGTTCTCGAGAAAGGCATTCAGGCTTTTCACTGCTCCTTGGGACACAATCTCTGATCTATACACACACTTCCTTCAGTGAAGTGTACCACAAGAAAGATAGGAATCTCACAGTGTAGTATCTTCATACCATATTTTATTAAAATGCAAAGTAAAATACTCAAACAGATGCTATTAGTATAAAACTGAGGCTATTCCACCGCTGGGCCTGCAGCCTTCACCGCTAGACACACTTTAATACAAAGATCAGCTGCTCTGAGTGTTAGGAACTCCTGATCTCTGTTGCTACAGCATTTCGCCCAGGACTGTCGCTCTGTCCCTACGCGTTTCATTGTCGTTGTCAGCGGTAAAATAGCCTATTATAGACAGATTTGAGTCCCACACTATCAGAATTGTTCTTATTATTCTACTGTATCCAGGATGAAAGTGATATGTCATGGGTAGGAATTAGCTGCTGATCTGCATTGAATTTTGTTTGTTTGGACGTGTGGCAGAACTAAATGAGTATTTTTTCAAGTTGAACGTCCAGAATTACTATCACTGGTAAATGAGACTGCTTCCCCCAGGTTCCATGAGTCCTTCCCACCAAGCCCATTCAGTTTTCTGCCAAGATTCCCAAAATCTATTCCATTCATACAGTATCAATCGGATAATGACATTGTATACATTTTGGGGATGGCCTTGTGCTTTTTTTTCTTCTACTTTGTGTGAGTGCCCCCCTTAAAATCCATCCCCTCTGTAAGTTCTCTGACGTGAAAAGTTCCTATTTCCATGGATATAATTCCCTGCACTTAAGACAGGAACACAGCTTCTCACCTCTGTGAGATTTCTCATATTAGACAAGTTCTGATTTCTATGGATAACCTTTCCCACACTGTATGTGGCACATTTGATGTACACTAACACTTGACTTCTGTTAAAAAGATTTTCCACACTCAGGGCAGGAGTACATCTTCTACAGTGTGGGATCTTTGATGTCTAACAAGGTCTGATTTCTGTGCAAAACATTTCTCACACTGAGGACAGGAATACTTCACCCCTGCGTGAATCCTCCGATGCCTTTGAAGACTGGACGTGTCTCCAAAACATTTCCCGCACTCAGGGCAGGCGTATGGCTTCTCCCCCGTGTGACTTCTTTGATGTTTAACCAGGTCTGATTTCTGTGAGAAACATTTCCCACACTCAGGACAGAAATGTGTCTTCTGCATGTGAGACCTCTGATGTATGTAAAGATGGGACACCTGTGAAAAACTTTTCTCACAAGCAAAACAAGAATACAGTTTCTCGGCCGTGTGGGATATTTGGTGTATACCAAGGTCTGAGTTCTGTGTACTACATTTCCCAAGCTCAGGGCAGGGATTGGGATTTTCTTCTCTATGAGTTCTCTGATGTGAGACAAGTTTTGATTTCCGTGGATAGCATTTTCCACACTCAGGGCAGGAATATGGCTTCTCACCTGTGTGAGATCTTTGATGTATAACAAGGTCTGATTTCTGTAAAAAAGATTTCTCACACTCCGGGCATGAGTAGGGTTTCTCCCCCCTGTGAGCTCTTCGATGCCTCACAAGGTCTGATTTCTGTGAAAAACGTTTCTCACACTCAGAACAGTAATACGGTCTCTCCCCTGTGTGAATCCTCTGATGTCTGTAAAGACTGGATGTCTCTGAAAAACATTTCCCGCACTCAGGACAGGAATACGGCTTCTCCCCTGTATGAGATCTTTGATGTATCTGAAGGTCTGATTTCTGTGCAAAACATTTCCCACAATCATTGCATAAATATGGCTTCTCCCCTGTATGAGATCTGTGATGTATTTGAAGGTCTGATTTCTGTGAGAAACATTTCCCGCACTCGGAGCAGGTATGCTTCTTCACGCCTGTGTGAGATCTTTGATGTCTAGCAAGTTCTGATTCCTGTGAAAAACATTTTCTGCATTTATCACAGAAATAAAGTTTCTCCTCAGTGTGTGATGCTTGATGCGTAACAAAGTCTAATTCCTGCGTAAAACATTTCCCGCACTCGCAGCAGGAATAAGGCTTCTCCCCCATGTGAGATCTCTGATGTTGGACAAGTTTGGATTTTCGTGGATAAGATTTGTAACAGTCAGGGCAAGAAAAAGGCTTCTCACCTGTGTGAGATCTTTGATGTATAATAAGGTCTGATTTTTGTGAAAAACTGTTTCCGCACTCAGGACAAGAATATGGCTTCTCCCTTCTGTGAGATTTTTGATGTCTAACAAGGTCTGATTTCTGCGAAAAACTGTTCCCACATTCTGAACAGAAATACGGCTTCTCCCCTGTGTGAATCCTCCGATGTCTGTAAAGACTGGACTTCTCTGAAAAACATTTTCTGCACTCAGAGCAGGAATAAGGCTTCTCCCCTGTGTGAGATCTTTGATGTATAACAAGACCTGATTTCCGTGTAAAACTTTTACTACACTCATGACAGGAAAACAGCTTATTCCCCTTGTGAGACATCTGATGATTGTGAAGATGGGACAATTGTAAAAAACATTTCCCACATTCAGAGCAGGAATATGGCTTTTCCCCTCTGTGAGATCTTTGATGTCTAACAAGGTCTGATTTCTGTGAAAAGCATTTTCCGCACTCAGGACAGGAATGCGGCTTCTCTCCTGTGTGAATTCTCTGATGTCTGTAAAGATTGCACTTCTCTGAAAAACATTTCCCGCAGTCAGAACATGAATGAAGCTTCTCACCCATATGTGATCTCTGATGTACAGCAAGACTTGATTCAGAGCTAAAATTTTCCCCACATTCAGGACAGGAAAATTCTTCCTCCCCCTGATTTCCAGCACCATCCCTCACAGTACGAGGTTGTTCAGAGTCAGAGGGATTTGTTGGTCTATCCACACTGTGAAGTCCTCCATCCATAGCTGAGCTCATTGTCTTTTGTCCAGCACAGTTTGAGATTTCCTCATCTTCCACTTTACAGTTTAGAGATAAAGTGAGATGATCCTTTGAGGGTTCCTCAATGGTGTGTCCTGGAAAAATATAAAAACATGATCAATAGATACAAAAAGGTTTGTTCACCTTAATCAATATTCCATCGGGATCAGGTAGATTTGAGGCAGCAGATGTTCTCTGTGGATGTTCCAACCACCCTTCAGTCAAAGGGCCCTTGGTCCTTCTACAAGATCTATTCTAAATTTAAGCAGCTTTTTCAGAAGAGCAGGAATCAATGAGGACTGGGAGGTGCATGCTCTTTATACATAAGCACACGCCTAGACACTGGGTCATGTGATCTCTGATAATCAAAAGGTTCAAAGTTTAGAGCAGCAGAGCCTTTAGCAAAAAGCAAGAGACCATAGGCATAGGCTTCCGAAGGGTGTTTTCAGAAGTAATTTTTGCTGAAAAGATTTGTTTCAGTTTTGTATGTTTTTCCGTAATTTTAATCCTAACAAGACTGTAAATACAGATTTATGTTACCCTTCAGCTACAAGTCTGCTCAGAGAAGAGGGACCAAGGCACACTTCTGTGTTATTATATTTGTGCTACTGTAACTAGGAGAAAAAAACAACCTAACACTGCCAGATGAATACCCGGAATCTACATAACAGGGATGAATAGGTATTCAGCTGAGCCAAACCTCTGGCTGAAGCAGGAAGTGAAACATTTGATCCCACGTCAAGCTGCATATTGGGGTCCAGCGGCCGCCAGTGTCCCAACAACTAGTGATGTATGCCGGCCCATTCAGTGATCAACTAAGGGTTGTCCGCTGACTGGTGAATGTAAACAAAGGGACAGGAATAGTGTAACAAAAAAAATGAACAAGATAACATTGTGGGGCCCCCAAAATTCATACTAGACCCTTAGGATCTGGTATGGATTTTAAGAGGGAACTTCATGCAAAAAAAAAAACTTTAAAAAAATTGTGATGTCCCCCCCTAAAATCTATAATAGGCCCTTATCTGAGCATGCAGGCTGACAGGCTAGAACCAAATGCCCTCAACATAGGGGGTACCCTGGCAAAGCACCTTGTCCCCATGTTGATGAGGACAAGGGCTTTTTCCCCACAACCTTGGCTTAGTAATTGTTGGCGTCTCGAGTGAGGGGCTCATCAAAATCTGGAAGCCACCTTTAAAATAATGGGGCCCCAGATATCATCCCCATCCGTGAATGAGTAGGGGTACATAGTACTCCAGCTTATTCACAAAAACAAGGAAAGTAATTAAAACACACAGACACATTTTAATAATCCCTTCATTAACCACCTGTCGACCATTCACAGTAAATATATTGTGAGCAGGTGCAGTGTTGGCAATGTGGGGCGCACACGCACGTGCCCTCTGCTAACCCGGGCTGCGATTAGGCACAGCATGAGTTAGGCAGCAGATTTTAGCTAATGATTTCAGCTGAAACCTGCTAATCAGCTGCATCCAATTACAGCACAGAGTTCTGTGTTTACAAATGCACAGAACTCAGTGTACAGATAACAGCGATTTGGCTGTTTTTTCTCCCTGAAAAGCAGGGAGAAAAAACAGCCATGTGTCTGAGTAAAAGCAGCAAACATTACACACTGTTAGGCACACAGTTAACCCCTTGATTGCCCCTTAATGTTAACTCCTCTCCAGCCAGTGTCATGAGTACAGTGTACAGTATAATATCTGATCACTTCATTAGTATCACTAGCAACATCGGTGTCAGTTAGTGACTCTCCCAGCCAGTGTCTGTTAGCACCAGATTGCCAACCACACTATCACAGTCCCAGTATAAATCACTGATCACCGCCATAACAGTGTAGTGGGGGGGGGTGGGTCAGCAACCTGTAGATTGCGCTCTACCAGTAGATCATGAGCAGGTGACTGCTAGATGGTGATCTGCCATCCCAGATCATCAGAGTGCAGTGCAAAGGGACTACTTGTAAAGTTGGAGCTGTAGGGAGCTGTCAGGGCTGGGCTCAGCCCTTCCTTCTCTGAGCTGGCCGCTCAGCTGTCAGCTAATTGTCAGCTCCTATCTCTCCACAGTTACTCAGCTGTTAATGATATCCTGCTCATCAGTCCTGCCTACTTAAGCCATCCAGTCCAGAGGATCTCTGCCTTCGCCTTGGTCAACATCACAGAATTTATCTCCTGCGATCCTGTTTAAGACTTGCTTGGCTGACATTCCTTCTGGCTCCAGATCCTGCTTGCTGTTCCACTACATTGATCCCTGACTTCTGGCTTGGTTGACTATCCATTCTAGTTACTAAACTTTGGCTATGTTTGTTCTTTTTACTTTTATTATTAAACAAGTGTGATTTAACTGTACTTCTGTCTCGGTCTGATTTCATGGTTTCTAACAGGGGAAAAATCTGCATAATCCGATGCCTCCTCTGTAGTGCCGACTCCTGTCCCATGTGGAGTTATACCAACTGCACTCCACCTCTTATCCCAGATAGAGGTCTCCAGAGTGGTGCCAGCAGCAGGAAAGAGATCTTCAGGTTAGTGTGAAGCAATACACCGGGCATAATAGTATAGGGCTGCTTTCACACTGATATGCTGCAGTTTACCCACACCGCGGGTGCGGAGTAACCGCGGGTTTGCTGTGCTTAGCCATGAGACTTCTATTATATCCTGCGGGTTTAGTGCACTTAGCCATAGACTTCTATTATATCCTGCGGGTTTAGTGCACTTAGCCATAGACTTCTATTATATCCTGGGGGTTTGGTGCGCTTTCTGAATGTAGGAGATTTGGTGAGCTTTCAGAATGTTCTCCACACCTGCAGGATATAATAGAAGTCTATGCCTAAGTGCAGCTACCCCAGGAAAGTCGCGGATGCACTGCGCTGCACCCGTGGTGTGGGTAAACCGCACATCAGTGTGAAAAACAGCCTTACAGGGGGGCTCAGAACAGTAAGGGTTCATTTACATTTGCAGTTTGGAGGGTGGTAAAACCCTATAGTTAAGACCTATTTTTACCACCCTTGCCCCATTCACACTCCCTTTAGCTGCAGTGGCCAGGGGAGTACACATGTTGCAGCTGCAGCAGAAGTTATACACTCTGTCATGGTTGGTGGGTGTAGCACCTACCAAGCATGACCCACTCAAGTGAATGAGGCCGCTCTGCAAATGCCCTGCAGCCTTGTGCAGTACAGCAAACAAGGGGGTTAAAGCAGGCAGCATTCTGTTACTTTCTCACCACCTGCTTTAACCCCTTGGACCCCGCAGAAGCATGCAGTTGTGGGGCACTTGCAGAGTGGCCCCAATCTGCGATTTAAAAAAAAAAAAACTTGATTCATGATTCGAATCGAGTTTTTTTTTGGACACCGTGCCGGTCCTGAGGAGTGGCGGGCAGGAGTTTTTAGGCGTGGCCGCGGCTTCGGCCTAGTCCGCGGCGTCCGGCCTCGTGGACTAGGCCGAAGCCGCGGACTCACCTAAAAACTCCTGCCCGCAGCTCCTCAGCACTGGCGCAGTGTCAGCGGCGGTCCTGCGCAGCTGCAGGCAGGATTTTTTAGGCGAAGCCGCAGCTTCGGCCTAGTCCGCGGCGTCTGGCCTCGTGGACTAGGTCGAAACCGCAGCCTCGCCTAAAAACTCCTGCCATAGCTTCTCAGGACTGGCGCGGTCCCGGTGAAAAAAAAAAATAATCTAAAAAAATCGATTTGCTGAAATTTTGAATCGATTTGACCTCTCAACATGATTCAAGATTCAAATCGATTTTTTCCCCAGCCCTACTCATCAGTGCCAATCAGTGCAGCCTTATCAGTGCCCGCCAGTGAAGGAGAAAAAAAATAATGTATTTACAAAGTTTTTCTAACAGAAACAAAGAAAAACTTTTTCTTTTTTTCAAAATTTGTGTTTTTTTTTTTTTTTATAGCACAAAAAAATAAAAACCCCAGGGGTGATCAAATACTACCAAAAGAAAGCTCTGATTGTGGGAAAAAAAATGAAAATTGGTCTGGGCAGGAAAGGAGGGGGGGGGGGGGGAGTGCGAAGTATCAAGGTGGTTAAAGTGATTGTAAAGTCTCTTTTTTTTTTGCACAGAGCAGCCCGGATCCTCCGCTTCCCTGGCCTCTCCCTCCTAGCAAGAGCCCCCACAGTCATCAGCTTGCTATGGGGGCACTTGAGCCGAGTCACAACTCCCTGTTCATTCAGACACAGCTCCACGACCCAGCCCCACCCCCTCTTTGTGGTGATCAAATACCACCAAAAGAAAACTATGTGAAAAAAAAATGATGTAAATTTTATTTGGGTACATTGTTGCATGACTGAGTAATTTCCAGTTAAAGTAGCGCAGTGCTGAATAGCAAAAAATTGGCTGGTCATGTGGGGGGGAGGGTAAACCTTCCCGGAGATCAAGTGGTTAAAAAAAAAAAAAAACACACTACACTGAAAATCCATCATCAATCATGTCGTCCAGCAATGCAGCTACAGGTCAATCATGATGAACGACTCTCGGTGAACCCCAAAAGAGTAAAAAAACAGCCAACACGATCCACTCCTGACAACTGCTCACCACAAATGACAGCCTTAGCTGAATTTAACCAGATGGGTGGGGGGTATCATGGGTGATATACAGTGGAACCTTGGTTAACGAATAACGCGGTTAACGAGCGTTTAAAAAGAAGAGCAACTTTTTTTTTTAAATTCTGGCTCAGTTTGCGTGTGTTGTCTCGCAAAACGAGAAACACGTGGTGTACGGGACTGCATCTGGACAGAGGTGCGGGAGCGCCGGTGACTCTCGGAACGGTTCTGAGCCGTTCGGAAATACTCCGTTCCCGAGTGTTTCCAAGCCTTTCCGAGTTCAGCCGAGCTGTCCCCAAGTATTTCCAAGGCTCTCCGGTGCCCCCCCCCACCTCTGGCCACATGCGGTATTGCATGCAATAGAAGTCAATGCGGAACAAATTATCTTCGTTACCATTGACTTCTATGGGGAAACTCGCTTTGATATGCGAGTGCTTTGGATTACAAGCATTCTCCTGGAACAGATTATGCTCGCAATCCAAGGTTCCACTGTAAATGTCCCATTATGGACATGATCAATTTAGGTCAATGATGTCAATCAGGATCCCCTGTGACATCATTGACCAAATATGGTCATGTTTACATCTGGTCAATAACATCACCCGAGAGAGATTCTGCCTATGTTTCCATTCAGTTGAAGGGCCCAGGAGCTGTCATTCGCAGCAAGTGAGTGATGGGATTGGACGCGTCGCCAATTTTCTTGCAGCGCGTCAACAGGTGTCATTCATTGTTAACCACTTCCTGCCCGCCATCGGATTGGATGCTCTCCTGACGAGGGGTGGGGGGGGCTGCGCTGATTGATTATGAGCGCAGGCCCCCTAAGGATGCCCACCCAGGGCCACCAGTGTTGCCAGTGCCCATTACAGGTGCCAATCAGTGCCCAGCAGTAATGCCTGCCAGTGCCTCCTCATCAGTGCTGCCCATCAGAGCCATCTATCAGTGCCGCCTAGCAGTGCCCTTCAGTGCCACCTATGAGTGCCCATCAGTGCCGCCTAGCAGTGCCCATCAGTGGCACTTATCAGTGCCGCCTATCAGTGCCCATCAGTGCTGCACATTTGTGCCTCATTACCAGTGCCACCTTATCAGTGCCCGTCAGTGCAGCCTCATCAGCGCCCATCAGTGAAGGAGAAAACGTACTTATTTACAAAATTTTATAACAGAAACCAAGAAAAACTTTGTGGATCTGCATTGCATGACATCATAAGCGGTGATAGTTATACATCATGGGATCGTTTTTAAAATAAAAGACTTCTAAAAAAAGTGGGTGTGCAGATTTATTTACTTAACATTAGGGGTACTCATTGGGGGGGGGGGGCAGTCTCTGGGGCCTACCTTAATTTTTAAAAGGGGTTTCCAGATTCTGACAAGCCCCCCCCCCACCTGCAGACTCCCATATCATCAGGCCAGGGATTTTTTTTTTTTTTTTATGGCCCCCCTTAAAATTTATATATGACCCTAGAGGCCAGACAATAATGACTCGCTGGTTGTTAGAACACCAGCAAACATGCCCAATTAGAACCAAACCTAAAACACATCCCTTCTCTTTACTTTTCATCCCAGCAAGACTGTCAATAGAGTTATTGTTAACATTTAGGTATAAGTCTGCTAAAAAGAAGAGGGACCAACCTCTGAAAGTCACAATCTGTGTAATCATATCTGAGATACTGTGCCTAAAACTACCAGCTGACTCCCAGAATCTGCATAAATCATGTCTGAGTACACAAATTGTGTCTGCAGCACAGAGAAGTGGGTTATCTGAGAGAGAAGAAGATCTAATGAGCAGGACAAGTATTGGTGACTATTATCAACCTATTATTGGCTGATAACACTCCTCTCCAACCATACTCTGGACCAATGAGCGAGCAGTTACAGAGCAGAGATAAGGGAAGAATATAGTATGGCTCACCTGTGCTGATGTCTGTAGGAGTGTCCTCCTCTTTGAATGTCCTCGTCATTCCAGCCTCCTCCGTATATTGCTGATCATCCCTCACATACGTCTCTTCTACTTCATCCTCAACTTTCACGGTCGTCAGATCTTCACCCTAAACCAACAGAATGGCAGAAAATAACATCTGTAACATAGAAGTATTTATGATGTGAGATCACATAGAAAATATCACCTTGTAGAGTCCACACATCGTCACCACACGTCAGAGTGTTCAATCACTTTATGTTCCAGACCCTCAACTCCATCTACCTGATGATGGTGAGGGATGGCGTGACCTTCCGGTGTAGAATCCCGGGAATACAGAGGACGGGGACATCTCTCTGTTGGGTTTCTGTAGATGGATGTCTCCACCATGGTGTCCTGGTACAGATCTTTGTGTTCTTTTAGAGACTCTGACTCCTCCATCACATCATCCTCATCATCTTCTTCTTTTATCTGTTCTTTAATCTCAACTTTAGAATCTCTCAGGTCTCCACTCTGAATATACAATAAAAATGACATCAATAATAACAATGCAGATAATGTACAGATCCTAATAATACTATTAGTGATTGTTCCTCATCTACCTGATGATGGTGAGGGATGATGTGATCTTCCTGTGTGGAATCCCGGGAATACAGAGGACGGGGACATCTCTCTGGAGGGTTTCTGTAGCTGGATGTCTCCACTATGGTGTCCTGGTACAGATCTTTGTGTCCTTTTAGAGACTCTGATGCCTCCATCACCTCATCCCCATCAGTCTCCTCTTTTATCTGTTCTTTAATCTCAACGTTAGAATCTCTCAGATTTCCACTCTGAATATACAATAAAAATGACAGAAATTGTAACAATGCAGATAATGTACAGATCCTAATAATTCAGAGATTGTTCCTCATCTACCTGATGATGGTGAGGGATGATGTGATCTTCCTGTGTGCAATCCCGGGAATACAGAGGGCGGGGACATCTCTCTGGTGGGTTCCCATTACTGGATCCATCTGTAGGAAACACACACACTGACTGAATACATTGTTTCTATGTGTTTATCAGATGATGGGGGATCTAGGTGGATCCTCCGTACTGCTCTCTCCTTTACAATAAAGTCTCCTCTTACCCGGTGATGTGAGGGGCGGCTGATTGTCCATCATGACGTCCTTGTAGAGATCCTTGTGTCCTTCTAAATACTCCCACTCCTCCATGGAGAAATAGACAGTGACATCCTGACACCTTATAGGAACCTGACACACACAATGATACAGTCACCATCCAGACACATCCCTTGTCTGTTACTGGATAATGTCCCAGAATTCCCAGCACCGCTCACCTCTCCTGTCAGCAGCTCCATCATCTTCTTGGTGACTTCTAGAATCTTCTGCATGTTGTGTCTCTCAGGTTTTAGGGAGTCACATGGAGGCACTGTGATGGTCATATGATCACCTGACTTCACAAGAGGAAAACTCTGTATTCAACAAAAACAATATTATTGTCAAAATCCCAGAATCCTCCTCACCTCTCCGGTCAGGTCTGTATTTTCTTAATAGAGATAAGAGTGATGTCATGTGACCTCCCAGAACCTCCTCACCTCTCCGGTCAGCAGGTAGATGATCTCCAGGGTGAGGTTTAGAATCCTCTCAGTCATGTCACTCCAGTCCACCTCCATCCTCATTGGCGTGGTCATGTGATATATACAGGTTTTCCTGTAGACAGAATTATTTGGGCTGTATTGGTTGTGCAATATTAGGATGGGAATGAAAGAGATTAATAGGTGGGCTATCCCCAGTTGGAATTGGCACATGTGTAGGAGCTGCTTCCTTCCATTGTCCCAATTTATAAAATAGCTGTTGCTTGGTAAACATCACAGAGATAATTGGTTATAGACCAGTACTTCCTGCCACTGCTAACTGGAACAGAAACATCAGATTGGAGGAATGCGATATCTTACAGTATAAAGAGGAGTTTGCAGGAAGTAGACACAGAATTTGGCCACATGACCTTCCATACAGGAGCTGCTGTTGCTGTATTTCATCCAGACCCGAAACAGAGACTATTAGGCAAATGTTCCCGTATTCTAACAGTTTAAATGTTGTAGCTTCAGTATATATCTGAAGTCTGGTGACAGAAGTGTCTCTGTTCTTATGTTATTATCTCACATTTATGGTGCCAAATTGCTAGATCCGTGCTACTGTATGTGTGCAGCCATTACCAGGACAAGGTGAAACAGTGCCCAGGGCGAAGATGGCAAACTGTGCCCCCCCCAGCACCCCATGTCCCCTTGACCCGGAGGGAGGACCAATAGGGGCAAGCACCAAAATGTTTGCAGCATGCAATTACCAGTGATGAAAAGTTAAACATCTGTGCACAAATATCGGGCTAACATTGGCAAAGGAAAAAAATGCCCTTAAGTCAGTGGTGTCACTAAAAGGAAAAAGTGTGTCTGCGTTTGCAGTGACACCAAAAAGAAAAAAAGGCACTGAGTAAGTGGTGTCACTGGAAGGAAAAAATGGCACAGGGTTGGCTGTGTCACTAGAAGGAGAAAATGTCCCCGAGTTGCTGGTGTCACTGGAAGAAAAAAATGTCCCTGCAATGGTGATGTCACTGAAGAGAAAAATATCCCTGCGTCAGTGACATCACTGGACAAAACACCACTATAAAGCTCCTCCACCCCTTAGTACAGAGCTCTTTGCTCCCCCCCTTCTCCCTCTCTCACCAGTACACAGATCCCCCCCTTCTCCCTCTCTCACCAGTACACAGATCCCTCCTTCTCCCTCTCTCACCAGTACACAGATCCCCCCCTTCTTCCTCTCTCACCAGTACACAGATCCCCCCTTCTCCCTCTCTCACCAGTACACAGATCCCGCCCTTCTTCCTCTCTCACCAGTACACAGATCCCCCCTTCTTCCTCTCTCACCAGTACACAGATCCCCCCCCTTCTCCCTCTCTCACTAGTACACAGATCCCCCCCTTCCCTCTCTCTCACCAGTACACAGATCCCCCCCCTTTTCCCTCTCTCACCAGTACACAAATCCCCCCCTTCTCCCTCTCTCACCAGTACACAGATCCCCCCCTTTTCCCTCTCTCACCAGTACACAAATCCCCCCCCTTCTCCCTCTCTCACCAGTACACAGATCCCCCCTTCTCCCTCTCTCACCAGTACACAGATCCCCCCCTTCTTCCTCTCTCACCAGTACACAGATCCCCCCCTTCTTCCTCTCTCACCAGTACACAGATCCCCCCCTTCTCCCTCTCTCACTAGTACACAGATCCCCCCTTCCCTCTCTCTCACCAGTACACAGACCCCCCCCCCCTCTCTCTCACCAGTACACAGACCCCCCCCCCTTTTCCCTCTCTCACCAGTACACAAATCCCCCCCTTCTCCCTCTCTCACCAGTACACAGATCCCCCCCCTTCTCCCTCTCTCACCAGTACACAGATCCCCCCCTTCTCCCTCTCTCACCAGTACACAGATCCCCCCCTTCTCCCTCTCTCACCAGTACACAGATCCCCCCCCTTCTCCCTCTCTCACCAGTACACAGATCCCCCCTTCTCCTTCTCTCACCAGTACACAATTCCCCCCCCCCTTCTCCCTCTCACCAGTACACAGATCCCCCCTTCTCCCTCTCACCAGTACACAATTCCCCCCCCTTCTCCCTCTCACCAGTACACAGATCCCCCCTTCTCCCTCTCACCAGTACACAGATCCCCCCTTCTCCCTCTCTCACCAGTACACAGATCCCCCCCTTCTCCCTCTCTCACCAGTACACAGATCCCCCCATTCTCCCTCTCTCACCAGTACACAGATCCCCCCTTCTTCCTCTCTCACCAGTACACAGATCCCGCCCTTCTCACCACCCCCCCCCCCCCCCCAGTACACAGATCCCGCCCTTCTCCCCTACCCCCCCAGTAAACAGAGTTTCCCCAAGCAGGACATGAGATGGGACTGGAGGAGGAAGGCCTGGGATGGAGGAGAACATGGGATGGAGAGGAGATGAGACTGGAGGAGGACATAGGATGGAGATTGGACTGGAGGAGGAGAAGATGGGCCTAGAGGAGGAGGATATATTAAGTTGTAAGAGTGCAATAAAAGTGGGTGCACTGAAGGACTCGTGGGATGGCCAGTGGGACGGGCAGTGGGCGGGCCCTGGGAAATGTTGGTGGTCAGGTCCGGGGGGCCCAGGCCTAAAAGTTGGGTAAGGGACCCCAGAATTTCTGATGGCTGCCCTGACTCTGACCATATTCTTACGGGTACATAGAGATAAGTTCAGCATTCTGGGCACACAGCCAGCTCTTTCCTATCATGCTGGACATAGAGGTACCGTATATTCTGTGTTAGCGGGATGAAATAAGGCATGTAATGAAAATGGAAAGGTTTTTTCCATCCACCTTTTGGGGAAAGGGAAGAACCAGGGAAGGCAAAATATAGTTCTGTCTGTTTTATTCCTAATCTTGCCCCCTTTTTTTACTACAATTGTATTTACTACAATACACATAGTACTGAGGCAGGGTGCTGTGCTGGTACGAGGAAGCTACATACAGTACCTCGTGGCCCCCCCCCACCATGATCTGCCTGCATTGCATAGATAGGCACAGAGATCCAGTGATGATGTCAGTGGGTCTAAAATAAGGCATGTTATTTACTAGGGATGAGCTCCGGCGTGTTCGCATGGCGCACGTGCCGAGCCCGCCAGGAAGTCGGCACGGGGCAGCGCTAATCACAAGCAGTGAGACATTTCCCGATGTGCGGCTGCAGAGATCGGGAAATGTCTCCCTGCCTGTGATTAGCGCTGCGCCGTGCCGACTTCCTGGCGGGCTCGGCACGTGCGCCATGCGAACACGCCGGAGCTCATCCTTATTATTTACTCATTAATCACATATTGCTAATAAAGTGCTTGTGCTAGGTGGTTTCTACAACTAGATACACATATTGGCCATTTTGTTATTACACATATAGGAATTAGCATCATTATATATACTGGAATTATTAGTCTATACAAGCAAGCTATTTATGGGTTTTACTGGTTGCATCGTTACATTTGTAACCATTTTTATGAACTACTAGAAAAGTTTTTCCTGGCGTGTCTCTTTAACCACCTCAATACAGGGCACTTTCACCCCCTTCCTGCCCAGGCCATTTTTCAGCGCTGTCACACTTTGAATGACAATTGCGCGGTCATGCTACACTGTAACCATGTGAATTTTTTATCATCTTTTTCACACAAATAGAGCTTTCTTTTGGTGGTATCACTCCTGCGTTTTTTATTTTTTCCTAAAAAAAAAAAAAAAAAAAAAAAAGAAGACCAAAAATATTGAAAAAAAAAAAAGGTTTTCTTAGTTTCTCTCAGTAAATTTTGTAAATAAGTAATTTTTCTCCATAACTGACGGGCACTGATGAGGTGGCACTGGGCATACATGGGATGGAGGAGATGGCACTGGAAGAGAAGGAGGACGACATGGGATGGGGAAGATGGGACCGGAAGAGGAGGAGGACGACATGGGGGAAGGTGGGACCGGAAGAGGAGGAGGACGACATGGGATGGGGAAGATGGGACCAGAAGAGGAGGAGGACGACATGGGATGGGGAAGATGGGACCGGAAGAGGAGGAGGACGACATGGGATGGGGAAGATGGGACCGGAAGAGGAGGACGACGACATGGGATGGGGAGGATGGGACCGGAAGAGGAGGAGGACGACATGGGATGGGGAAGATGGGACCGGAAGAGGAGGAGGACGACATGGGATGGGGAAGATGGGACCGGAAGAGGAGGAGGACGACATGGGATGGGGAAGATGGGACCGGAAGAGGAGGAGGACGACATGGGATGGGGAAGATGGGACCGGAAGAGGAGGACGACGACATGGGATGGGGAAGATGGGACCGGAAGAGGAGGACGATGACATGGGATGGGGAGGATGGGACCGGAAGAGGAGGACGATGACATGGGATGGGGAAGATGGGACCGGAAGAGGAGGACGACGACATGGGATGGGGAAGATGGGACCGGAAGAGGAGGACGACAACATGGGATGGGGAAGATGGGACTGGAAGAGGAGGAGGACATGGGATGGGGAGGATGGGACCGGAAGAGGAGGAGGACGACATGGGATGGGGAAGATGGGACCGGAAGAGGAGGACGACGACATGGGATGGGGAAGATGGGACCGGAAGAGGAGGACAACAACATGGGATGGGGAAGATGGGACTGGAAGAGGAGGAGGACATGGGATGGGGAGGATGGGACCGGAAGAGGAGGAGGACGACATGGAATGGGGAAGATGGGACCGGAAGAGGAGGACGACGACATGGGATGGGGGAGATGGGACCGGAAGAGGAGGACGACGACATGGGATGGGGAAGATGGGACCGGAAGAGGAGGACGATGACATGGGATGGGGAAGATGGGACAGGAAGAGGAGGACGACGACATGGGATGGGGAAGATGGGACCAGAAGAGGAGGACGACGACATGGGATGGGGAAGATGGGACCGGAAGAGGAGGACGATGACATGGGATGGGGAAGATGGGACTGGAAGAGGAGGACGACGACATGGGATGGGGAAGATGGGACCGGAAGAGGAGGACGACAACATGGGATGGGGAAGATGGGACTGGAAGAGGAGGAGGACATGGGATGGAGGAAGATGGGACTGGAAGAGGAGGAGGACATGGGATGGAGGAGATGGGACTGAAAGAGGAGGAGGACACGGGATGGAGGAGATGGGACTGGAAGTGGAGGAGGACACAGGATGGAGGAGATGGGACTGGAAGAGGAGGAAGACACGGGATGGAGGGGGTGGGACTGGAAGAGGAGGAGGACACGGGATGGAGGGGATGGGACCGGAAGAGGAGGACGACGACATGGGATGGGGAAGATGGGACCGGAAGAGGAGGACGACGACATGGAATGGGGAAGATGGGACCGGAAGAGGAGGACGATGACATGGGATAGGGAAGATGGGACCGGAAGAGGAGGACGACAACATGGGATGGGGAAGATGGGACTGGAAGAGGAGGATGACATGGGATGGAGGAAGATGGGACTGGAAGAGGAGGAGGACATGGGATGGAGGAGATGGGACTGAGAGAGGAGGAGGACACAGGATGGAGGAGATGGGACTGGAAGAGGAGGAAGACACGGGATGGAGGAGATGGGACTGGAAGAGGAGGATGACACGGGACGGAGGAGATGGGACTGGAAGAGGAGGATTACATGGGAATGAGGAGGAGGACGACATGGGATGGAGGAGGAGGTTCTGACTCTGCAACCTGGCGCTGATACAGAGTTACACCTGACAACCAGCCCTATGCTCTTGCAGTTCACTAGCCCAGCCACATGCTCCCTAATTAGACACAGCCTTGTAGTTTGTAGTGGAAGAGTCCCTTCCAGTCCCTGGGGCTGGATCAGAAGGGAAGGTGGAGATTGGGTGAGAGAAAGAGCTAGGAACACACTGCTCAAAGCCACCTGTGAGGATCTGATAAGCTGCGGAAGTGATGAGTAAGCACGTCTGTGTGAAACGCGTCCACTGAGCACCTTTTTTGGATTGATGTTTAAATTCTTTTGATTTTTTACTTCTGGATGTGCCGCCATTTTTCTTTCTTTCCAAGGTGGAGATTAGCTTGCAGAGGTTAGCAAAGAGAGTTGGGTAAAAGGTGTGCCAACAGGGGGCTTTTGGGATACAGAGGAGAGCAGACAGGGGGGTTTGTCATACAAGAGGAGCAGACAGGGGGTTTGGGGTACAGAGGTGAGTAGAGAAGGGGTTTGGGGGTCCAGCGGTGAGCAGAGATGGGGGGTGGGGTACAGAGCTGAGCAGAGGGGGGGGGGGTTGGGGGTACAGAGGTGAGCAGAGAGTCAGAGTCACTTCTGACACAGGAGATAACAGCAGCTGGAAATGTGTGTCAGGGAGGGAGCTTAGAGGTAGATTAGCAGAGAGCTTGTCTATTCAGACTACAGCTCTACATGTTCCTTCCTTCCTCTGCCTATGTGGAGGGAGGGGGGGGTGCCTTTCCTTCAATCAGCTCTTACACAGTGTAGGCCCAGACTCCCCACCCACCCCTATGTGCTGCTGAAACAGGAAGAAAGATTACCAACATGATGTGCACTTTCCAAAGAGTGTAGAAAGGGGAAGACAGCAGATATACATGAAAAACTTATGTAGGAGGATTTGTTTCATCTCTGTGCATCATCTGAGGCTGTTCACTTCACTGGGTATAGGAGAGGGTTTACATCCACTTAATTGACACGCATGAGAAAGAGCATCTCCAGAGGCTGGCGCTCTTGAAGGTTACTTCCCCTTGTATTGATGGGCCACAGAGGCAGGACCACGAACACCTGGGAGCTAGCTATCCTAACCCCTTCCTTCCTCCCTGGGCACCCTTGTACATAGAATCTCACTAACACGCACTTTACACAATATAGTATAATACAATGACATGTAGTGTGCCCCAATAGTAGGCACCTGCCTACACACCTCTCCCCATTATTGGCTGCTGAGAGTCTGCTGACCATGCTCAAACACTGCACAGGAAATTATGGATGAGAACCAAAATGAATCAACCACAAATTAAACCAAAATTCAAATCCTTGCGATTGGGGTAAAATTTCAGTATAACCCAAATCCAATCTCATTCCAAGTTACATGAGACTGCTAAGGTGAGAAATAGGAATGAGCTGATGCTTTGGTCCAAACGTTTAAACTTCTGCCCATTCGGTGGGAGCCAAAAATCATATATAGAAGCTGCATTTCTACCATTTCTATATATGAGAGTCAACGCATTTGTGGCATCCCATGGCAAGGCACCCCCCCCATGCTGAGGGAATGGGACCTTGTATAGTTCAGGGAAGATGGGGTAAACATGTCCCCCCCCCCTTTTCTTGGCCAGCCAGGATGCATGCTTGGAATAAGGTCTGGTATGGATTTTTAAGGGTACTTAATCCCTTTTTTTTTTTTTTTATAGCGGGGTACCCCCCCAAAAATTCATACCTGACTTATAGGGTATGGGATGTATTTTAGGGGGTCTCTACCCAATTTGTTTTTTAAATTCTTTTAATTAACAGATAGGCAACACTGGCAGGCGGCATTGATGGGCAGCAGTGATGGGCAGCACTGACTGGCATCACTAATGGGCACTGATTTCTGGCACTTGTGGGCACTGATTGCTGGCACTGGTGGGCACTTAATTGTAACCAGGGCTCTGAAGATCAGTGCCCTGATTACATACCTAGCTGTCCCCTGTGAGGAGATGCCGCTGATCGGCACTCCTCTCCTCACACTCTGTCAGTGTGAGGCGAGGAGCGCCGATTACCGGCATCTCCGTGTTTATATGGCTGTGATTGGACACAGTCGATCACATGGTTAAAGAGCCGCGGTCTTGGCTCTTAACACAGATCGGGGTCGCGCCGTGTCCTAGCAACACTATGTAGATACTTGCCAGCACACCAAGGATCAGCACAAGGTGGCGTCCAAACGGTTTCACACCTCTTTGTGTTGAGATCATGCAATCAACTAAACCGTTTGGACGCCACCTTGTGCTGAGCCTTGGTGTGCTGGCAAGTATCTACATTGTGACTTGAACCAGTATCCAGCTGGTTGTTGCTGCAGCACCCAAATCTTTAGAGCTTATACCAGGAACGTGTGCGATGGGAATATGGATCATGTCCTAGCAACACGGCGCGATCGGCACGCTGCGCACCCATGGGGGCGTGCGAGAGCGGTCGTTCTGGGACGCCGTTGTGACGTCCACCCAGAACGAGAGCCGCACCGCCCAGCCGTCATTTGACGCTGGGTGGACGCCATGTGGGTAAATACCACCAAAAGAAAGCTCTATTTGTGTGAAAAAAATGATAAAAATGTCAAATGGATACAGTGTTGCATGACGGCGTAATTGTCCTTCAAAGTGCGACAGCACTGAAAGCTGAAAATTGGCCTGGGTAGGAAGGGGGTGAAAGTGCCCCGGTATAGAAGTGGTTAAAGTAGCCAGCAATGAAATGTCATTTGCCGACATTTGTAAAGGATTCCTTTGTAAATAACAGCGCTGCTGCAGCACTTTCTGTACATGACAGAGGTGCCCCTTCACAGGGATTAGGACACCCCCCCCCAGGGCATGTTGTTTAACAACTTACCGCCAAATAACGTATCTATACGTCATTTTGGGGAAGTGGATGTATTGGGGTGATGCCTGTAGCCAGAGGCACCACCGTTTTTTAGAGCGGACGGTCGGCTTTTATGCGATAACATCTGATGCAGCTAAATAGCCATTCGGCCGTTATAAAAAGCAGCGGGGGCGGACGGCCCCCTCCCGCCGCTCCGCCCGGGTCTCCTGTCCCACCAGGAGACCCGAGCAACCAGCTGGCACGTCTGCCAGCTGGCCGGAGACCCGAACAAAGCCTGAATCGTCTTTGATCGGGTCTCCGATGGAGTAACCCAGAAGCAAAGTCACAACGTCACTTCCGGTTTACTCGGCAGCCAATTTTAAAAAATGCGCAGATTTTGGCGTTGTGAATACTTTGAAGTGCAGAGGAGGGGTTTGGGGTCTTTTAGACCCCCGATCCCTCCATAAAGAGTACCTGTCACTAGGGCTGTGGAAAAAAATCGTTTTAAATCTTGAATCGAGTTGAGAGGTCAAATCGATTCAAAATTTAAGCAAATCGATTTTTTTAGATTTTTTTTTTTTTCACCGCGCCGGTCCCGAGGCGCTGCGGGCATGAGTTTTTAGGGCGAGGCCGCGGATTCGGCCTAGTCCGCGGCTACGGCCGGACGCCGCGGACTAGGCCGAAGCCGCGGCCTCGCCTAAAAGCTCATGCCCGCAGCGCCTCCGGACCGGCGCTGACACCGCGCCGGGCCTGAAGAGCTGCGGGCAAGGAGTTTTTAGGTGAGGCCGCGGCTTCGGCCTAGTCCGCGAGCCTGGACGACGCGGACTAGGCCGAAGCCGCGGCCTCGCTTAAAAACTCATGCCCGCAGCGCCTCGGGACCGGCGCAGTTTCCAAAGGAAAAAAAAAAACTCGATTCGAATCGTGAATCGAGTTTTTTTAAAGAGAATCGAACATTTTTTTTTTTTTTTTTTAGAAAATCTCCCAGCCCTAGCTGTCACATGCCTATTACTGTCACAAGGGATGTTTACATTCTTTGTGACAGCAATAAAAGTGATCAGAATTTTTTTTTTTTTTTTTTAAAGGGACAGTGTAAAACTAAAAAAAATAGAATAAATAAGACAACTGTTTTTTTTTTAAAGCACCCCCGTCCCCACGTGCCAAAGAAAACGCATACATAAGTCGCGCCGGCAAATGTAAACAATGTTAAAATCACCCATGTGAGGTATCGTGGCGAACGTTAGAGTAATAATTCTAGCAAAAGACCTCCTCTGTAACTCTAAACAGGTAACTGTTAAAAATGTTTAAAACGTCGCCTATGTTGATTTTTAAGCACCGTAGTTTGTCGCCATTCCACGAGTGTGCGCAGTTTTAAAGCGTAACATGTTAGGTATCTATTTACTCGGTGTAACATCATCTTTTACATTATAAAAAAAAAAATTAGGCTAACTTTACTGTTTAGTTTTTTTTCTTTAAATTCAGAGAAGTGTATTTTTTTCCAAAAATATTGCGTTTGAAAGACCGCAGCGCAAATACCGTGTGACATAAAATATTTCAACAAAAAAAAAAAGAAAAATAGCCCTGGGACTTTAGATGAGGTGAGAGAGGTTTAGCCAATGTCCACAGTGAACACTGAGACAAAATCAATTTATTCATTTCAAAATGTTATGTAACTGAGCGGTAACAACAATGATTGTGAGTTACCAGGCATAATAGCCAATGTACACAACACAGATGAACGTAAATATACAAAGATTTATTACAAATGTTATACATCAATGAGCAACAATAAAACTTGAAAGTTGCTGGGTCAGTAAGTACACATACAAAATAAGATGATAAAATGTACATACATGTGGACAGGGATGTATGTAAACATAATGCAGACATCAATAAAATATTTCAACGACCGCCGTGTTATTCTCAAGAGTCTCTGCTAAAAAAATTATATATAATGTTGGGGGGGGGGGTCCAAGTAATTTTCTAGTAAAAAAAAATACTGATTTTAACATGTAAACAACAAATGTCACTTGGTCTTGAAGTGGTTAAAGGAATTGGCCATTTTTAAGCACCACTTTAACCGCTTCAGTCCCGGAAGAAAATACCCCCTTCCTGACCAGAGCACTTTCTGCAATTCAGCACTGCGTCGCTTTAACTGACAATTGCGCGGTCGTGCGACGCTGCACACAAAATTGACGTCCTTTTTTCCCCACAAATAGAACTTTCTTTTGGTGGTATTTGATCACCTCTGCGGTTCTTATTTTTTGCGCTATAAACAAAACAAGAGCGACAATTTTGAAAAAAAAAAAGCAATATTTTTCACTTTTTGCTATAATAAATGTCCCCAAAAAATATATATATATAAAAAAAAAAAAATTTCCCTCAGTTTAAGCTGATACGTATTCTTCTACATATTTTTGGAAAAAAAAAACAAAAAACGCAATAAGCGTATATTGATTGGTTTGCGCAAAAGTTATAGCGTCTTCAAAATAGGGGATAGTTTTATGGCATTTTTATTATTATTTAATATTAGTAATGGCGGCGATCTGCGATTTTTATCATGACTACGACATTATGGCGGACACATCGGACATTTTTGACACTATTTTGGGACCATTGTCATTTATACAGCGATCAGTGCTATAAAAATGCACTGATTACTGTGTAAATGACACTGGCCGTGAAGGGGTTAATCACTAGGGGGCGATGAAGGGGTAAAGTGTGTCCTAGGGAGGGATTCTAACTGTGGGGGGGATGGGCTTCCACTCACATGACAGTGATCACTGCTCCCGATGACAGAGAGCAGTGATCTCTGTCATGACACTAGGCAGAACGGGGAAATGCCTTGTTTACATAGGCACTTCCCCGTTCTGAGGCTCCGTGACACGATCGCCGGTCCCGGTCACGCTGTAAGCAGCGGGCACGCGCGCCTGTTATCTCCGCCTCTTAAAGGGGACATACAGGTGCGCCCATTTGCCCACCGCTGCCATTGTGCTGACGCATATCGGAGTGCGGCGGTCAGCAACTGGTTAATTACACCTTAATCGGCCACAGAACCTGTGTAATTAATACGTGTTCAGTTTTAAAGAGATGAGGTGGCAACCCTAATCTCATCTCCAGTGAGAAGGTGACACATCTCCAGAATTAAGAGAATGTTCCGGCCCCGTAAGTGGGGAAATGTTCTGCCCCTGAAGGGGTTAATCTAGGTTTCCACACTATATATGTGTGTATCATCATCTGCTGGAGATAAAAGACATCACAGTGACTATGGAGGAAGAGGACGGACATGACGGGGGGTTACTGGGTGTAAATAGAAAATAAGATCTTATTACCTCCTCTACTGCCACTTCCAGCAACGTCTTCTCTCTACTTTCACCCTACTCACCTCTCACCCGGAACTTCCTGTCTGTACCTGACATCACTTCCTGTCACCACCTGACATCACTTCCTGTCTGTAGTCCATTGAAATTTCCAGTCTGAGTAGAAGTGAGATCACCACCTTGTGGAGCTCAGAGGAACTTCAGCCTCAAAATACAATGTTGGGAGCAGTGACCCTCTTTCTGACAGTGAACATATAACAGTATATATAATAAGGTGACCAGATTTTTAAAGTGAAATCCGGGGACATTTTTTTTTTATTGGCAAATGGTAAACTATTTTATAAGCTTAATTCATCAAATGATATATGCAGGAGTGGAGTGAGCCTGCAGTGGTGCCAGATGGACTTCAACCTAGCAGAGGGCATTGAGATCATTACTACACAGCTGAAGTCTCTGGGCCTCTCTATGGGTCTCGTAGACCGTTCCCGGACTGAAACTGAAAGCTGTCGTTTTATCTCGTTTAGAGGAGGAGTATCAGGACTGATTATTGATGCACTATCCACGGAGTGGCGGATCATATGGTAAATTACCTGGCTCCTGCCTATGATAGACAGCAGACAAGCCCTGGCATTGGACAAGTGTGCTGTCTGTCAAAAGAGAAAACCAGGAGGCGGGACTTGTGTGATGGCAGGCACCTGGCGAATCACATTAAAGTTGACACAGCAGAATCCTTTTGCTCAGTGGGGGATCTCTCCCCTGATTATCACCGAGCAATAGGATGACATGTCTGTGTCCGGTCCGCTGATGTAGAGCGGACATGGACACAACACGCTGCTCTCTATGGGGCTTTTGGATGGAAACAGACCATCGAATCCGTTCCGCCAGACGGATGGGGAATGGATCTCCCATCTGTCTGTTTTTAGTGGACCAGATTGGATGGTGGCAGGTGTCAGCAGACACAGGTCTGCTGACATCTACCGCTCCATAAAGGGCAAAGTACCCACTCCACCCTCAACCCCCAGCACATCTCTGTACCCACTCCACCTCCAACCCCCAGCACATCTCTGTACCCACTCCGCCTCCAACCCCCAGCACATCTCTGTACCCACTCCGCCTCCAACCCCCAGCACATCTCTGTACCCACTCCGCCTCCAACCCCCAGCACATCTCTGTACCCACTCCGCCTCCAACCCCCAGCACATCTCTGTACCCACTCCGCCTCCAACCCCCAGCACATCTCTGTACCCACTCCACCCCCAACCCCCAGCACATCTCTGTACCCACTCCACCTCCAACCCCCAGCACATCTCTGTACCCACTCCGCCTCCAACCCCCAGCACATCTCTGTACCCACTCCGCCTCCAACCCCCAGCACATCTCTGTACCCACTCCACCCCCAACCCCCAGCACATCTCTGTACCCACTCCACCCCCAACCCCCAGCACATCTCTGTACCCACTCCACCCCCAACCCCCAGCACATCTCTGTACCCGCTCCACCCTCAACCCCCAGCACATCTCTGTACCCACTCCGCCTCCAACCCCCAGCACATCTCTGTACCCACTCCGCCTCCAACCCCCAGCACATCTCTGTACCCACTCCACCCCCAACCCCCAGCACATCTCTGTACCCACTCCACCTCCAACCCCCAGCACATCTCTGTACCCACTCCGCCTCCAACCCCCAGCACATCTCTGTACCCACTCCGCCTCCAACCCCCAGCACATCTCTGTACCCACTCCACCCCCAACCCCCAGCACATCTCTGTACCCACTCCACCCCCAACCCCCAGCACATCTCTGTACCCACTCCACCCCCAACCCCCAGCACATCTCTGTACCCACTCCACCCCCAACCCCCAGCACATCTCTGTACCCGCTCCACCCTCAACCCCCAGCACATCTCTGTACCGGCTCCACCCCAACCCCCAGCACATCTCCGTACCCACTCCACCTCCAACCCCCAGCACATCTCTGTACCCGCTCCACCCCAACCCCCAGCACATCTCCGTACCCACTCCACCTCCAACCCCCGGCACATCTCCGTACCCACTCCACCTCCAACCCCCAGCACATCTCTGTACCCACTCCGCCTCCAACCCTCAGCACATCTCTGTACCCACTCCACCCTCAACCCCCAGCACATCTCTGTACCCACTCCACCCCCAACCCCCAGCACATCTCTGTACCCACTCCACCTCCAACCCCCAGCACATCTCTGTACCCACTCCGCCTCCAACCCCTAGCACATCTCTGTACCCACTCCACCCCCAACCCCCAGCACATCTCTGTACCCACTCCACCTCCAACCCCCAGCACATCTCTGTACCCACTCCACCCCCACCCCCAGCACATCTCTCTACCCACTCCACCCCCAACCCCCAGCACATCTCTGTACCCACTCCACCTCCAACCCCCAGCACATCTTTCTACCCACTCCACCTCAACCCCCCAGCACATCTCTGTACCCACTCCACCCCCCAACCCCCAGCACATCTCTGTACCCACTGCACCCCCCAACCACCAGCACATCTCTGTACCCACTCCACCTCAACCCCCCAGCACATCTCTGTACCCGCTTCACCTCCAACCCCCAGCACATCTCTGTACCCACCTTATCTGCATTCAATTAGCCTCAGAACCTGTGTAACTCAAAGGTGTTCGGTTTTAAAGGGTTGAGGTGGCAATCCTAGCTGGGGTTACATTTTGGGGTTGATTTACAAGGCAAATAAACTGTGCATTTGCAAAGTGCAGTTGTAATCTGCAAGTGCAGTTGATCAAGAGCTTACCAAATGAGGTAAAGCTTCACTGTGCAAAGAATACCCAATCACGTGCAAGGGAAAAAAAAAAAAAACAGCATTTTTGCTTGCACATGATTGGATGATGGAGGTCAGAAGAGCTTCTGCTCATTTGCTAAGCCCTAGAGCAACTGCTCTTGCAGAGTGCACAGTGTATTTGCCTTTAGTAAATCAACCCCATTGTTTTTACTGAAACTAACAATGGGACTTTTCTCAATGACACCAACAATAAGGTTTTTTTTATGTCACTGACACCAACAATGGGATTTATTTTATCCAACTGACACCAATGATGTGTTCTTTTTTATGTCACTGACACCAGTGATGGGACTTTTTTATTATACTAACAACAGACTGGGGGGGCACACCCTAAAAATGCATTTACATTCAAGATGGTGCTGCTATAAGACCAACAAACAGTACAAAATAGACTATAGCGCACACATATAAAAATGGCATTTAAGTCCTGCAAGTCTTTTTAAAATACCTGAACATATTCAAAAATGTTCTATCAAATACTTACCGTAATTTTCCTTTCCTGATGGACTCCATGGCAGCCTACGTGTGGGAAATAACTAGCCAAACCACACGGGCGGTAAAAACTAAACTTTTAATTTGCCCCGTCAACCGTCATGATTCTTAGACCAAAGTTTACAGACGATAAGAATGCAGGTTCTATGCAAAAATGCGACATTAAATTGTATTAATGGAGGACCACGAGGCCGCTTTTCAGATGACATCTGGAGCCACGTGTCGGGCCGCCACTGGTTAAATGTGCCATCAGTGCCTCTGGAGGAGCCAACCCCTTAGTCTACTAAGCCTGCTGGGCTCAGTCCTTCCTTCTCAAAGCTGGACGCTCAGCTGTCGGCTAATTGCCAGCTCCTATCTCTCCACAGTGACTCACCTGTTGATGATATCCTGCTCGTCAGTCCTGCCTACTTAAGACGTCCAGTCCAGATGATCTCTGCCTTCGCCTTGGTCACATCTCTAGAGACGCTCTCCTGTGTTCCTGTTAAAGACTTGCTTGGGTGACATTCCTTCTGGCTCCAGATCCTGCTTGCTGTTCTACTACGCTCATCTCTGGCTCCCTGACGTTTTAGCTTGTCTGACTATCAGTCACGGTTCCTGAACTCTGGCTATGTTTTGACTACATTTACTCTGTTTACCTTTTTTTATTATTATTAAACAAGTGTGATTTAACTGTACTTCTATCTCAGTCTGATTCATGGTTTCTGACAGCTGGATGGTTTGGACGATCCAGGCCGCAATTGTTCTGGTCGAGGAAGTAGCTTGCAGGTATTCCTTCAGTATTTCCCCTATATCCAGTGGGTGAGCCTCTGTGGTCCCTGGGGCTCTGCATGTAGGTAGGATAATTACTTGATTCTCATGGAAGACTGATGTGACTTTAGGATTTGAGCCGAGCAAAGGGATGAGGACCACCCGGTCCAGAAAGAAAGACAGGAATGGTTCTTTATGACCGAAGGACCTGATCTCAGAGACCCTCTTGCAGTGGCGGCACGTGCATTGTGGGCGCACGGGCGCCACCCCCCCTTGATACCTCCGCCACCCTCCCTATTCATGTGCCCGGCCCCTTTCAGGACGCCGGTCACCTGAAATACTATGACGGGGATAGGCGGAGTTGTGCATTTTGAAGCACGTGATTAGAGCCAGAGGCTTTAATAGGCTTCAAAATAGGGTGGGCTCGAGGCGCAGAGCACTGCATCCCGATCCCACCCTGTTGTGTGACATAGCAAATTTATTTTCGCTATTTTCACATTAACGTTCCTCCCTGCCAATCAGGAGGCAGGTCAGTGAGACCTGTCTCCCGATTGGCCAAAGCATTAGGCGATCCTATTGGATGCCTAACGCTTTGGTGGAAGAGGAGACACGGCGGAGGAAGCCGCTGGAGGAGCTGAGCTTCCTGCCACTGCCTTCAGAGGAGGAGAGGCCATCACTGCAGGAGAGGAGCAGAACCCCGCCACACAAGTGCCACTGGACCGGCCGCGGAGGGGTTGGTTAAAGTGACAGCAGGAGGACACGCCTGGCTGCATATGATGGGTACAGTGCAGTGGCTGTATTTGGTGGGCACAGTGGCTTTATTTGTTGGGCACAGTGGCTGCATGTGATGGGCACAGTGGCTGCATTTGCTGGGCACAGTGGCTGCAATTGATGGCACAGTGGCTGCATTTGATGGGCACAGTGTCTGCATTTTTTTAAAAGTATTTTTCAGAATTTTTCAGTTTGCTTGCGCCCCACCAAAAATTTTGAGCACCAGCCACCACTGCCCTCTTGGCCAATGTGATGGCCACGAGGAAAGCGACTCTTGCAGAAAGATCTCTGATAGAAAGCAGAACGGTTCCCGTGGTACTAAGTCTAGCCAGTGAGTCGAGAACAAGGGGGAAATCCCACTTGGGAAATCTTGGCCTCCTTTGGGGCCTGAGTCTTGCTGCCCCTCTGAAGAACTGTCGGATAGAGGGTGAATGGCCCATGATGTTCCAGGGAAGGCCGACAGGCCTGAGACTTGGACCCTGAGGGAGCTGATTTACAGAGCCAGATCTATACCAGATACGCAGTGGGTCCTGGGTTCCTCCTGGTGCCCGACGATGCCCAGCCTCATGTGGCGAGAGTATGCAGCCAGTTCTTGGAGGATGAAGGAATTGATGCCATTAAATAGCCCCCACGCTCACCTGATTTAAATTCAATAGAACACCTCTGGGACATTATGTTTTGGTCCATCCAATGCCACCAGGTTGGATTTCAGTCTGTTCAGGAGCTCAGTGATGCCCTGGTCCAGATCTGGGATGAACTACCCCTGGACATCATCCATTGTCTCATTAGGAGCATGCCCCGAAGTTGTCAGCCATGCATACATGCAAATGGGGGGCCATACAAACTACTGAGGACCATTTTGAGTTGCTGCCATGAAATTTAAGCAAAATAGACTAGCCTGCTGAATAATTTTTTTACTTTGATTTTAGGGGTGTCTTTGAAGTCAGCCCTCTGTAGGTTGATCATTTTCATTTCCGTCAAACGATGTGACATCCTTTCGTTCCTAACATATAACCCAGTCCATATCAGTATAGATATCCAACATGAGATTTTTCCCCATTGAGATCTGATGTGTTTTCAAAGTGTTTTTGAGCAGTATACATTGTATCTTTATATCCTTGCTAGAGGAGAAAATGTAAACAAACATCAATGTGTAAAACAAAAATGAAGGAAAAAGAGCTAGATCAGCGTTTCAGCTATGTCAACAGGGCCGCTGATAGGGGGGGACCACCGGTCCTCTTGTAGGGGGCCCGAGCACACAGGGGAGCCCACACAGGGAGGAGATTAGTGATGGATGAAAATTGTGTATCTCTTCCTCCAGCAACTGAAAGCTGGTCTCTTCCTGCTGCCAGTTTTTATCTGCTGAGAAAGAGACAGTCATGCCTCACTAATCCCCCTCCCTGTGCAGCCCACTCCCCCTCTCAGCACTGGCTCTAATGTTAGCTCTGCTCCTGAGTTTGTTGTTTCTGTAAGGCTCCATGCACACTAGCCTAAAAATTGCTGCAAGAGTTTTGTGTTCTGCCTGTAGAAGCAGCTCAATGTTATCCTATGTGTCCATGCACATTAGGACGATTACAGGCATATTTTGAGCTCAGCGTTTAGAGGCAGGAAAAAGCCCTTCCAGTTTGCGTTTCCAATTAGAGCTTACTGGCAGAAAAACCGTAAAACTCTCCTAAACACATCTAAACCTTGTACAAAAAACATTCTATATGTTTTTTTCTACCAAATGAACTAGAGTTTTTTAACCACTTGCCCACTGGGCACTTAAACCCCCTTCCTAACCAGACCAATTTTCAGCTTTCGGTGCTCTGACATTTTGAATGACAATTACTCAGTCATGCAACACTGTACCCATATGAAATGTTTGTCCTTTTGTTTCACACAAATAGAATTTTCTTTTGGTGGTATTTGATCACATCTGGGTTTTTGCGCTATAAATGAAAAAAGACCGAAAATTTTGTAAAAAAATACATTTTTCTTTGTTTTCGTTATAAAATTGTGCAAATTAGTAATTTTTCTTCTTACATTTTGGCCAAAATTTATACTGCTACATATCTTTGGTAAAAAATAACCCAAATCAGTGTATATTATTTGGTCTGTGTGAAAGTTATAGAGTCCACAAGCTATGGTGCCAATCATTGAAAATTTATCACACCTGATGTACTGACAACCTATCTCATTTCTTGAGACCCAGTATAGTACAAATACCCCCCCAATGATGTCTTTTTAGAAAGTAGATGGCCCAAAGTATTTAGTAAGATGCATGGTGAGTTTTTTGAAGTTGTAATTTTTTCCCACAATTCTTTGCAAAATGAAGATTTTTTTTTCTTTTTTTTTTTTTTTTCACAAAATTGTCATATTAATGGGTTATTTCTCATATGCATACCACAAATTACACCCTGAAACACATTCAGCTACTCCTTCTGAGTATGGCAATACCACATGTGTGATACAGAGGCCCAACATGCAGGGAGCACCATCAAGCGTTCTAGGAGCATAAATTACACATATAATTTCTTGACTACCTATCACACTTTTGAAGGTCCTGGAGCACCAGGACAATGGAAACGCCTAAAAAATGACCCCATTTTGGAAAGTAAACACCCCAATATATAATCTATGAGGCATTATGATTCTTTTGAACATGTCATTTTTTTCCACTGGTTTTTGGAAAATGTGGAAAGAAAATGAGAACGCAGTTTTTTTTAAACACAAAGTTGTCCATTTATAAGATATTTCTAACACATAGCATGTACATAGCAAAAATTACACCCCAAAATACATTCTGCTACTCCTCCAGAGTATGGAGATACCACATGTGTGAGACTTTTATACAGCCTAAAATGTAGGGAGCACCATCAGGGACATACATTCCAAATATAATTTGACTACTTATTACACTTTTGTGGGGCACTGTAGTGGCACTGATGGGCACTGTAGTGGCATGGATGTTGGAAATATCTTTTACTGTATACAGGCAGTCCCTGACTAACGAACACCCGACTTACGAATGACTCCTACTTACGAACGGCCTCAGTCCTGGCTGCTTGTGGTCCACACTGGTCCTGTATGCCTCCAAGCAGCTATCTTGTCACATTCCACACTGCAGTACTTCATGTACTGCATGGCCAGAGGAGCCCCAGAAGCGCCCAGAACATCCCACATCCCTGCACAGGTGGACGCCGGAACATCCCACATCCCTGCACAGGCGGAAGTTACACTTACAAGCAGTGTTCCAACTTACGAACAAATTCCACTTACAAACAAAACCTACAGTTCTTAATGTGTTCATAACCCAGGGACTGCCTGTAAAGGAAAAAAGACTGAGAATTTTGAAAAAAAACGTTTTTTTTTAGTTTCTTCTGTAAACTTTTCAAATAAATAATCTTTCTCCATAAATGTAGGCCAAAACGTATTCTGCTACATTTCTTTGGTAAAAAAATAACCCAAAACAGTGTATGTTATTTAGTCTGTGTAAAGATTATAGAGTCTACAAACCATGGGATATATATTTGAAAATTGATCAGTCCTGATGTACTGATGGCCCATTTTATTACTTGAGGCCCTGGAATGCCAGGACAGTACAAATACCTCCCAAATGACCCCTTTTTGGAAAGTAGACAATCCAAGGTATTTAGTAAGAGGCATGGTGAGTTTATTGAAATTGTAATATTTTGCCACATTATTTTTTTGAAAATGAAAGAAAATAAAATTAGACTTTATTGTACAAAATTGTAATTTTAACAAGTTATTTCTCACACACAACATGGGCATACTTACCATGACACATTCTTGCATTTATGGGAATATCACATTTAGGACTTTTTTGCTGCCTAGATACATAGTGGGACCCAAAATCCAAGGAGAACCTTGAGGCTTTCCAGGGGCATAAAAAAATTCATCTAATTTCCTGGCTACTTATCACATTTCTGCAGGCCACAAAGTATCAGCACAGGAGAATCGCCCACAAAATGACCAAAATGCACGATATATCCTCAACGTTTTTAATTAGAGGCATGGTGGGTCTTTTAAACGCCACTATTTTTGTTACAAGTTTTTTTGAAAATCAAGAGGTAAAATAACATTTTTTTTTTTTTTTTACACACAGCTGTCAATTAAGATATTTCTCACACAGAGCATGGGTATACTTAGAATTACACCTCAAAACACATTCTGCTGCTCCTCCTGAGTGTGGGAATATCACATATGTCATATTCTCTTGTCTCTTGCAGCCTGGCCACATAATGGGGCCCAAAATCCAAGAAGCACCTTCAAGCTTGCAAGGGACATAAATTACACATCTAATTTCCTAACTACCTATCACATTCTGGAGGCCCTAGAGTGCCAGGACAGTAGAAACACCCACAAAATGACCACATTTTAGAAGCAAACACACAAAAGTATTTTTTAGGATGTGGTGCATCTTTTGAAGATTTTATTTCTTGCCACACATTTTTGGAAAATGAAAAGAGAATTTATTTTTTTTTACACAAAGTTGTCAGTCAATAAGATATTCCTATCACACGGTATGGGCATACTTAGAATTGCACCAAAAACACATTCTTCTACTCCTCCTGAGTATAGGAGTACCACGTGTGAGATTTTTTTTGCAGTCATCCACACAGAGGAGCCCAAATATCAAGGAACACCTTCAGGCTTTCTGCAGGCATAAAGGTATGCATCTAATTTCCTGCTTACCTTTTCACATTTTTGGAGACCCTGGAGCACCACAACAGTAGAAACGCCCACAAAATGACCACATTTTGGAGAGTAAACACCAAGGTATCCTTTAAGAGGCATGGTGAGTCTTTTGAAGACTTCATTTTTTGCCAAAAGTTTTTTGGAAAAGGCTGAAAGAAAATGAAAGCCTACTGGTAAATGGCTGCCCCTGGGAATGTCATGTTTAGTGGCCAGGAAGTACAGGTGGCTGAAGAAGGAAGAACAAAAGAGATCCTTGGGTTTCAAGAGTGCAGTTGTCTGCAAGGGGTGGCTGGGACTGGTGTCTTGCAGGAATGTAATTATTGGGACGTGCATGTGGGCAGTTCAGGCAGCAGGCAGAGACATAGTCAGTAAACAGACAAAGGATCAGTCCAGGGGGCAGGCAGAAACGTTGTCAATAAACAGGCCAAGGTCCGTAAAGGCAGCAGACAAAGACAACACTGCACTGAGGTGGCTGTGATCAGGAACACTGTTGTTGACTGCACTGGTTCTCGTGACTCTGTACTGATGTGACTGCAATCAGGGTCAGCGCTGATGGCTGTACTGGCTCTGGTGACATTGTCACTGGTGTGGCAGCAATCCACTTATACTGACTTATACAAACCGCTGGCTTATACTGGTCTGGTGAAACTGGGACTGGTGTGGTGGTGATAAGAGACACTGTTGTAGTGTACAATGGTTTGGTGCCACTTGAACTGGTGTGGTGGCAATCAGGGACACTGTTGCTGGTTTCACTGGCTGTGGTGACACTGGCACTGGTGTAGCAGCAATCAGAAACTGTTGCTGGCTTACACTGGTCTGGTGACGCTGGGACTTGGGTAGTGGCAATCAGGAACATTGTTGTTGGCTTATAATGATCTGGGGACACTGGGGACTGGTGTGGCAGCATGCAGGAACGCTGTTGCTGGCCTACACTGGTGTGGTGAAATTGGCATTGGTGTAGCAGTAATTAGGAACACTGTTGCTGGCATACACTGATCTGGGGACACGGGGACTGTGGTGGCGATGGTCCAGAACACTGTTGCTGGCATACACTGGTCAGATGACACTGTGACTGGTGAATGAATGAATGAATGAATGAATGATTTGTAAAGCGCTGCAAATGCGAACTGAATCACCTCAAGGCGCTAGATGCGTTCTCTGTTGTCAGCTTCTTAGAAAAGGAAGGTCTTTAGTTTTTTTCCTGAAGGCCTGATGGTTTTCTTCCATGCGGATGTAGGTCGGAAGAGCGTTCCATAGACGAGGTCCTTGGACTGTGAATCTTCTTTCTCCCTTTGCTTTGTAGCGGTATTTGGGAATGATGAGGAGGTTTTGGTTAGCTGATCGAAGACTGCGATTAGGTGTGTAGTGTTTTATTTTCTCTCGGAGATATAGCGGAGCGTTTCCTTGTAGGCATTTGTGGGTGAGGCAGAGGGTCTTGAATGTGATCCGATTCTTTACGGTTAGCCAGTGTAGGCTCCTTAGGGATGGGGAAATGGATTCCCAGGGTTTTTTTCCTGTTAAAAGTCTTGCCGCCGTGTTTTGGATGAGTTGTAAGCGCGCAAGCTGATATTGGGGTAATCCTACGTACAGCGAGTTTGCGTAGTCGAGTCGGGAATTGATGATTGTTCCAGCAACTGACGCTTTGTCCTCTTTTGGGATGAAGGGGATGAGTCTACGTAGCAGGCGGAGGAGATGGTGGGATCCGCTAACTACTGATCCTATTTGTGCATCCATTGTCATTTCTGGGTCAAAGATGACTCAGAGACTCTTGGCTTTGGTGCTTGGAGAGACGGTCTGTCCGAAGATGGTGGGAGGTGTCCACGGAGTCTTAGTTTTGGAATTTTTGTTAGCGTGTAGGAGAAGAAGTTCTGTTTTTGAACCGTTGAGTTTGAGGGAGCTAATGGTCATCCAGTCATCTATTAAAGTGAGGCATTTCTCTAATTACTGATGATGGTCTTTTTGTCCGGTGATGCGAAGGTAGAGTTGGGTGTCATCAGCGTATGAGTGGAAGCAGAGGTCCGTTTTTCTGATGATATTGAGGAGTGGGCTCACAAGGGTGAGCCCTGAGGGACTCCACAGGAGATTGCGGTGTGGCAATCTGTGGTGTGGCAGTGATCATGAATACTGTTGCTGGCTTACACTGAGAACTGTACAGTGGTGACTAGGGACACTGTGACTGGCTGCAATAATATGGTGATACTGTGATTATTATTATAATACAGGATTTTTATAGTGCCAACAGTTTGGGTAGCACTTTACAACATGTGGGCAGACAGTACAGTTACAATACAGTTAATACAGGAGGAGTCAGAGAGCCCTGCTCGTTAAAGTTTACAATCGAGCAATGATGATTGGGGATACTGTGACTGTCTGCGCTGGTCTAAGCAGAGCAGTGAAGTGTTAGTGCAGCCAGCCATTGTACAAGATCACTAGCCAAAACAGTACAAAGTCACCATAGCGACACTGCACTGCTCTGGTGACAGTATGTTAAAAAAAGATCATAGTCACCATAGCAGTGCAATGTCACAGCTTTAGGCCTGCCCCTCCCCTGCCAGGCCTGACCACCAACATTCCCAAGGGGTCCATTGACTAGCCATCCCACTGAACCCACCCGCAGGCCATCCCATCAAATCCTTCAGCACACCCACCCTTTTATTTTGACACTCTTAAAACCTAATATATTCTCTATCCCATGACCTCCTCCACCAGTCCCATCTCCTCCATACCACATCCTCCTCCTCCTCCAGTCCCATCTCCTCCTCCTCTTCCAGTATAACCCACTTCTAGCTTCCCTCAGTGCCACACTTTTGTTTTTTTTTTGCTTGGGGTACACCCTTCCATACCCCACCGGGTCTGGCATTGAATTTTGATGAAACCCAACATAGTTTTTTTTTTGCATTGTGTTTCTCTTAAAAGTGACACCAGATCTAAGAGCCCTTGCACACTGGGGCGGTTTGCAGGCGCTATTGCGCTAATAATAGCGCCTGCAAACCGCCCCGAAAGTGCCGCTGCTTGTATTCCAGTGTGAAAGCCCCGAGGGCTTGCACACTGGAGCGATGCGCTGGCAGGACGGTAAAAAAAGTCCTGCCAGCAGCATCTTCGGAGCGGTGAAGGAGCGGAGTGTATACCGCTCCTTTACCGCTCCTGCCCATTGAAATCAATGGGACGGCGCGGCTATACCGCCGGCAAAGCGCCTCTGCAGAGGCGCTTTGCGGTGGTATTTAACCCTTTCTCGGCCGCTAGCGGGGGGTAAAACCGCCCCGCTAGCGGCCGCATACCGACGGTAAAACGCCGCTAATAATAGCGGCATTTTACCGCCGACGCCGCCCCCCGCCCCAGTGTGCAAGGGCTCTAAGATAAAGGCCTTGTATTGATTTTTTGGGGAGTCCATACTTTATGTTTGTTTTGTTCTAGTGCACTAAACCCGGCATTTACCATGTGGCAACTGGCGTCCCAGCAACTGATGATGCCATTGGTTGCTAGGATGCCGATGGCAGGCTTTCACACTGTCCTTGGTTGGTAGGATGCCGATGAACTTTTTGTGTGTATTTTTTTGTGGGGCCTCTTTTATAATCCATACCAGACCTTCATCTAGGATCAGGGTCTGGTATGGATAAAGAAAATCCTCTGTTTATAGAGAGAAGCTGACCAGGAAATGTCATTTAGCAGTCAGCAATTTAAATATGTATTTTTTTTTCTTTGTAAATGTCACTTTTTTGGTTTACATCATATATCTGCCACTTCACAGGCAGCTTTGAGACATCTCCTAAGCATGGTATTTATAGGAATTGTGGATTTTTTTATATTTTACTTTAGGCATTAATAAAAGATCTGCTTCCCAATGGATAGATTTTTGTATTAGTATATAAAGTATAGTCACATAGTTTATAAGGTTGAAAAAATTTATCCAGTTCCAGATATATGTGTGTGATTTTTATTCCCCAACAATTCCCGTAGCCCTGTATATTCTGCTTCCCGAGGAAGACATCTAAAGGTTTTTGAATTTGTTAACACTCTCAGCTTGTACCACTTCCTGGGGGAGAGAGTTACACAATTTTACTGCTCTAACAGTAAAGAACCCTTTCTTCAATCTAACATTATTATTATTAAGTATTTTCTTCTAACCTCAAATTGTGGTCATGTGTCCTCTTCGAGGACCTTAAAGAAAACAGTTTATCACAGTTACGGAGTCACCTTTGATATATTTCTACATTGTAATCATATCTTCTCTCAGGTGTCTCTTCTCCAGAGTGTAAAACCATAATCTATGTCATCGGTGCTCAAAACTGAGCTCATCCATCCCCCTTTTCATTTTGTTGACTGAACTCTTTTTAATTCAACAACGTCTTTCTTGAGGATTGGTGACCAAAATTTTGTAAAAGGGTAAAATAATTGATTTACCTCTGGAATTATGTCCTTTTTACTGCATGAGTGTAGTCTGCTTGCCTTCCATTGCTAAGTCTGTGATCTACAACAAACTGCATATCCCTTTTCATCACTGATTCTCCCAGGAGAGGCTTTCCTAATGTGTATTTTTGGCACCCAGGTGCATAACTTTACATTTCTCCATATTGAACCTCATCTGCCACGTAGCTGCCCAACTCCCGATTTTGTCAGGGCCTTCCTTTAAGGATGCTACATGTTGTGCCAAAGTTAAATCTTGGCATAATTTGGTATCATCAGCAAACACTGCAATTGAGCTCTTGATTCCAACCTCTATATCAGTAATAAACAGATTAAACAGCATTGGCCACATGATAGAACCCTGGGGCCCACTATTCAGAGAATGGGTCAATTATTACTACTCTCTGCACCTGTTCATATAACCAGTTTCCTGTCCATGTATTGCACATACAATTCCATCAACTCCAAATAACCTTATTTTTATTAGATTAAACAGAACTTCCACATTCCAATTTCTCAGTTCCTCATAGAACAATAACAGGTTGGTATGACAAGAATAGTCTTTCATAAATCCATGCTGGTTGTCACTTATAATACCTTTTATCACAGACAAATTTCTGTATGGAGTTCCTTATCATCCCCTCAAAGAACTTACATACTATTGATGTTAGGCTGATTGGTCTGTAGTTTCCTGGTATACATCTCAATATCTCCAGGGGCAGTGCCTAGCTCCCCATGATCTCTTGCCAATTAGCGTTAAAAATGGCCTGGATTGATTTTTAACAATTCTTTTCCCATTGACTTCAGTTGGGTTCAGATTAATGTGTGAGACTTTTGATGTAGAACAAGGCCTGATTTCCTTAGAAAACATTTCTCACACTCAGGACAGGAATACGGCTTCTCGCCCGTGTGTAATCTTTGATGGAGAATAAGACCTGATTTCCGTGTAAAATGTTTGTCACACTCAGGGCAGGAATGCGGCTTCTCACCTGTGTGCAATCGCTGATGTATAACAAGGCCGTGTTGCCATGAAAAACATTTCCCGCACTCAGAGCAGGAATATGGCTTCTCATCTGCGTGAATTTTCTGATGTGCGTAAAGTGAGGACAAGCGTGAAAAACATTTCCCGCACTCAGGACAGGAATACGGTTTCTCACCCGTGTGAGATCTCAGATGTTTAGCAAGGTCTGATTTTTTTAAAAACCATTTTCCGCATTCGGTGCAGGAATACAGATTTTCCCCTGTGTGAGATCTCTGATGTATAACTAACCTTGATTTCCATGAAAAGCATTTCCCGCACTCAGGGCAAGAATATGGCTTCTCATCGTTGTGAGAGTTCTGATGTTTAACAAGGTCTGATTTCTGTGAAAAACATTTTCCACATTCGGGGCAGGGATATGGCTTTTCTCCCGTGTGAGATCTCTGATGTAAAACAAATTCTGACTTGTGTAAATAGCATTTCCCACACTCAGGGCAGGAATGTGGCTTCTCCTCTCTGTGAGATTTCTGATGTATAACAAGATTTGATTTTTGTGAAAAACATTTTCCGCACTCAGGGCAGGAATACGGCTTCTCCCCCGTGTGAGATCTCTTGTGTATAATGAGGTCTGAATTGAATAAAAAACATTTCCCACACTCAGGGCAGGAATACGGCTTATCCCCAGAGTGAGATCTCTGATGTCTAACAAGATTTGACTTTTTTGTAAAACGTTTCCCGCAGTCAGAACAGGAATGTTGTTTCTCACCCATGTGAGATCTCTGATGTACAGTAAGACTTAATTCAGAGCTAAAACTTTCCCCACATTCAGGACAGGAAAATTTATCCTCCCTCTGAATTCCGGCACCATCCCTCACAGTATGAGATTGCTCAGAGTCAGAGGGATTTGATGGTCCATCCACACTGTGAAGTCCTCCATCCATAGCTGAGCTCATTGTCTTTTCTCCTATACAATCTGTGATGTCCTCATCTTCCATTTTACAACCTGGAGGTAAAATGAGACGAGCCTTTGAGGGTTTGTCCATGACGTGCCCTGGAAAAATATGAAAACATGATCAATAGTTAGAAGACGGTTAGTTTACTTAAATCAAGTTTCCATCTGGATCAGGTAGATTTTAGTGAGCAGACGTTCTCTGTGGAGGTCTCGGCCAGCTGTGACTTCCCCTTTTCAGTAAAAGGGCCTTTGGTCCTCCTCCTAGATCACTTCTACATTTACACATCCTTGTCAGAAGAGCAGGAAAAAAAATGGGGACTGAGAGGTGCTCTTCACACAACCACAAGCCTAGTCAAGGGATTTTGGATAAACAAGAGGTTCAGTGTTCAGACTTGTAGAACCTTTAGCATAACACTAGTTACCTAGGCTTCTGATGATAAGAACCGCACTGCCCCACTATGACGTAATTCTCTGTGTTGTATTGAACTACAGCAGGGTATTATTGTTTTGCAGTATGCTGATATCAAATGGACGTTTTGGGCCACTGCAACTTGTTTTACTATATTATATTCCCTTCTCCCGCTGTATTTCCCTGCTGTTTGATACTACAGGTACTTAGTTCACTCATGACTGGACCTTTCCAATTTCTTCCAGGTTCCCTCAATGGGTGTTAGTACTTAGGAAAGTCGTTGTCTTCTTACACCTTAAAGGACTGGAAAAACATCTTCTGCACTGCAATTAGCTGAGGTAAAATTGCATTAAACTACATTTCTGTGTTTTATTGAAGAGTTAAGCCACCTGTGAATGGTGCCAAGTCAACAGATGACCTCACTGTCAAGGCAGGCTAAACCGAAGGAGGTGGTCAATGTAAAAAGCAGCATTTGAAATAGAACAAGAACAGTGGAGGAAGCTTGCAGCAGTATTTCCTGATGGAAAAAGAAGTGTTTCAGTTTTTATGTTACAAATTATGTTTCATCCTGGCAAGACTTAAAATAACATTATAAATTATACATTATATTATTATACATTATAAAAAATAACATTTTTTATGTTAAAATGTAGCTATAAGTCTTCTTGAAAAAGAGGGATCAAACTAAAGGCACAATCTGTGTTCTCATATCTGTGCTACTGTAACCACAAGTAAAATGCAACCCAATACTGCCAGCTTGTGGGCGGGGCCATCGGCGCTCTTCATGTGGGGGTACCTTTTGCGTGGAGCGCGCTCCTCAATGCCCGGGACTGCAGTCATGTGAAGAATCTAACATTAAGGAAGTTCCCTGACTTAGAGATGAACCTTTAGGCCCGGTTCACACTGATGCGAGTTCATAACGAATGCGATGCATCAAAAACACTTTAAATTCGCATGTCATCCCTAAAGTCATTCTTTTCAATGACGGTCATTCACATACATGCGTTGCGATTCCTCTACTAATGCGATGCAATAAAAAAAGGGTCTTGTGCGAGTTTACTGCGTTGCAAATTTAGTCTCCAGAGACATCAATGTAAATCGTTCTTGAATCGCATTGATGTTCGTTACCTCCAGCTCCTCCTCCACACAAACCAGGAAGAGAACAGGAAGTTTGGGTTCCATTGGCCAAACAAAAATCGCAGTCACCTCCCAAAATGACAATTCATTCCAGTAGAATCGCAGTAAATTCGAAACAAACACGTAATGAATTCACAAAGAAGATTCGCAACGCAATCGGTTCAAAATCGCGCTAAATTCACAACGTATCAGTGTGAACCGGGCCTTACAGTGTGCAGTAAAGTAACATACAGAGTTCCTCTGACAAAGTGCGTTGTCATGTCACTACACATTGTAACTTGTATGTTGCATATGGATGTCCTGCCGTGCACCTAGCATGGACCTCATGCATGCATCTGTTAACTCCTTCACTTCCCGAACCTCATAATTAGGCCATAGATCTCTGTAATGCAAGTTGGAATCTGGTTGCTATTGGATACCGACTGCTTGGGAGGGAGCCAGACAATGACCCCCTCACTACCAGAGGACCTATCACCTGACCAGGTACCACGCCTAGCGACTGGTTGCTTTGAATCTTGAACTTGTGCTTGGTTATTCTTAGTAGGTATATTCCTCTTTGTCTTGCCGAGTTAACCCTTTTGTATTGTTGTTACTTCATACCCCGTAGTGCTTTTATGGACTCTGGTTTATTAGATACACCAGAACCAACATGCACATCTTTGAATAACTTCAGACCAGGCTCATAATGGTTAATGTAACTTTACTAAAGAAAGGTGGCATAACAGTTCAATATGAACAACGTCCTTCCCCCAATTCTGACTATAGCTGTGTGGCTGCCCAGGCATACCTCCATTAGGTGAGAGTCCATTATGGCATGTCCATGGCTTACATGTCTCTGAAAGTCCCGGTGTCTACAGCGGACTGCAAGGTGCAGCAGTCCCATTATTATGAGCAGAACCAACCAATTCAGCCAAGAGAGAGCCCACAGACCTTAGCCTTCCTCCTTTTTAAATTATAGGCTGGGCTAAGACCAAAAAGCCCAGGAACTGAGTTTCACAATCTAACCTTTTCCCCAGGTCTGGGACAGCTGCTAACTCACAGTTCAACCTGCCTACAAGCCGAACCACAAAATATATACAACTAATGTCTGCAGCGTAGGGAAGTGGGTTTATCTGAGAGAAAAGGAGATGCACAGGATGGGTATCAATGACTATTATGAACCTACTATTGGCTGATATCACTCATCTCCCGCCCTACTCTGGACCAATCAGTGTGCAGTAACAGAGCAGAGATAACAGAAGGATATATTATGGCTCACCTGTGCTGATCTCTGTAGGAGTGTTCTCCTCTTTGAATGTCCTCATCATTCCATCCTCCTCTGTATATTGCTGATCATCCCTCACATACATCTCTTCTATTTCGCACTCAACTTTCATGTTCATCAGATCTTCACCCTAAACCAACAGAATGGCAGAAAATATCATCTAAAAAATAGAAGTATTTATGATGTGAGATCACATAGAAAATATCATCTTGTAGAGTCCACACATCATCTCCACATGTCAGAGTGTTCAATCACTTTATGTTCCAGACCCTCAACTCCACCTACCTGATGATGGTGAGGGATGGTGTGATCTTCCTGTGTGGAATCCCAGGAATACAGAGGACAGGGACATCTCTCTGGTGGGTTCCCATTACTGGATCCATCTGTAGGAAACACACACACTGACTGAATACATTGTTTCTATGTGATTATCAGATGATGGGGGATCTAGGTGGACCCTCCGTACTGCTCTCTCCTTTACAATAAAGTCTCCTCTTACCAGGTGATGTGAGGGGCGGCTGATTGTCCATCATGACGTCCTTGTAGAGATCCTTGTGTCCTTCTAAATACTCCCATTCCTCCATGGAGAAATAGACAGTGACATCCTGACACCTTATAGGAACCTGACACACACAATGATACAGTCACCATCCAGACACATCCCTTGTCTGTTACTGGATAATGTCCCAGAATTCCCAGCACCGCTCACCTCTCCTGTCAGCAGCTCCATCATCTTCTTGGTGACTTCTAGAATATTCTTACTGATGTTTATCTCAGGTGTCAGGGAGGGAGGTGGAGGCACTGTGATGGTCATATGATCTCCAGACTTCACAGGAGGAAAACTCTGTATTAAAAAAAAAACATTGATATCAGGTGTCTTTCCCAGAATCCTCCTCACCTTTCTGGTCAGGTCAGTGTTTTTTAATAGAGATAAGAGTGATGTCATGTGACCTCCCACAATCCTCACCTCTCCGATTAGCAGGTAGATGATCTCCAGGGTAAGGTTTAGTATCCTCTCAGTAACGTTACTCCTGCCCTCGTCCATTCTTGTTTGTGTGCTCATGTGATCCATGCAAGTTTTCCTATAGACAGATAATAATCTGGACTTTATTGGTTGTTTAATATTAGAATGGGGATGTAAGGGATTAATAGATGAGCTACCCTCAGTGAGAACTTGCAAATGTGTAGGGAGCTGCTTCTCTCTAATGTCTGTATTCATAAATAGCTGTTGCTTGGTAAAAATCACAGAGATAATTTGTTATAGACAAGTACTTCCTGTCCCTGCTAGCTCTATCCGAAACCCTGGTTGAAGCATTGGAATATCTCGTAAAGAGGAGGACTTGGCTGAAAGAAGAAACAGAATCGCACCACATGACCTTCCATACAGGAGTTGCTGCTGTATTTCATCCAGATCAGAATCAGAGACTATAAGGCGAGTGTTCCTGTTTTCTAATAATTTTACTATTGCAGCTTCTGTGTATATCTGAAAACTGGTGACAGAAGTGTCCCTGTCCTATTGTTATTATCTCACATGCACAGTGCCAGATATAGGCCTGTGCTATTGTATGTATATAGTAGTCACCTTGCAGTGTATTATCAGGTGAACCTCCTTATTAAAATAGAGTTTATTTGAAATTCGTGTTAAGTTAGGTAACTGCTGTCCTTTCTGGTCTGGGTTTCTACAACTATCTTTAGCTCAGCGCTTAGTGAACAACATAGTTTAGAGCTAGGCTAGGCATCTGATGGCCCATAGGCAGTTAGAGGTTCAGCTGCATGGCAGATTATAAACTGTTAGGGGCTGAGTAGAGTAGATAGGTGGACACGGAGGTTCGGTGTCACACCACAGACACTTTCAATAAGAAGGTGCATCGTGGGCTGGTTGAGCACTATGCTAAGATATGCAGAGGTGCACATGTTCATTATAAGCAAAGTGTTATCATAGCTAGACACTCCCATTAGCAGACAGAGCTTTTGTGTGGGGATAGGTGTGTGCTCCAGGCAGGAGAGGTGAACCACTCAGAAGACAGTACCCCAAGTTGGACAGATTCCCTTATCCACAGGACTGGGAGAGTTGGGACAGCTAAGTTAGTCAGAAAAAGCCAGAGAGTTGAGGCAACTAGCGAGCCCAGGGGACTGAAGGAGGAACTGTCTCTGGAAAAGTGTGAGAACCTAGGGTGGATGGAGACCCCTATTTAGAGGCCAGGAATGGGCCCGTGCAGCGAGGTGCTGTACCTAAGGCTTAGTGAGGCTGGGAGACCAAAAAGCGAATCGGTGCTGCTGACAAGAATGAGACTATTTACTCCTCAAGGAGTACTGGCCAACTTGATGAGGAAGCACCGCTCCCCCTTCAGGTCAGTAAACAAAATCACAGCTCTGCACCATCCTACAGGGTTATCCACCTCCCCCAATTTTTGACTGATCTCACACCCAATCTTACAGTGAGGGGTGGAATTATCCACCGCTCCCCCATTATTGGTTAATCCTCTACGTTATTGTCTGCTGTGAGTCTGCTGATCTGGGTCAAACACTGTACATGACGTAATTGGTGAGCATCAAAATTAATCAACCGAAAATTCAACCAAAATTGAAATACTTGAATTAGGAATTCAAATTTTAGTACAACCCGAATATGAATAATAAACTGCATGTTATAAGAGACCACTAAGGTAAGAAGCAGGGATAAGCAAATGCTTTAGTCCGAATTGACCAGATATGGCTATATTTTGTCAGTAATGTTACCATCATCCCTGCTCCTTCCCTTATATAACGGGGAGCTGTCATTTGTTAATGAGTACCATTGGAATCGATTGTGTGTGGTGAGTCTTTTTTTTCAGCAAGTTGGCGGGTGGTTGGCCCTGTGATTGATTATGGATTTACAACGAGCGATTGTTGGGGGATTTTTATTTTTTAAATAAAGGACTTGTCAAGTTTTTTTTTTTTTTTTTAAATAAATGAGTAGGGATACTATGTGAAGGGTTTTATCCGGGGGGTCCCCTTATTATTAAAGAGGGTTTCCAGACTCCAATAAGTCCCCATCCACATCCCTTCACAACCACTGGCCAGGGTTGTGGGAAAGAGGCTCTTCTCCTCATCAACATGCTGACAAGGTGCTTTTACAAGGCACTCCCCCCTATGTTATGGTTTAGGAGGAGAGCGGAGCACAACCCAACCCCCCCCCCCCTTTTCTGTCAAGCCAGGCTGCATGCTCAGATTAGGGGTCTGGTATGGATTGAATCTCACCAATTTTATTTATTTATTTATTTTTTTTTTTACCCCCTTAAAATCTATACTAGACTCAAAGGGTTTGGTGTGTAATTTCATGGGGGTAATCTACACTTTTTTTTTCATACTTGCAGTACGATGTGCTACAACAACATTTAGAAATGATAGAACTAGAAAGCGGAGTTCCGCCAAAAAAAAAAAAAAATTAAAGTCAGCAGCTACAAATACTGCAACTGCTGACTTTTAATATGAGGACATTTACCTGTCCGGGGCGCCCGCGATGTCCTCACGCGAAGCCGATCTGTCCCTCGGCCCTCGGGTGCAGGCGTCGGCATCTTAAGTAAGGGAATCAGTAAGTGAAGCCTTGCGGCTTCACAGCCTGGTTCCCTAATGCGAATGCGCGAGTCGTGCTGAACGATCTCACTGGTCCCTGTCTTCTGGGACCTGTGTGTCTCCCAGAAGACAGCGGTGGGGACGGAGGAGGGGCCGGACATGGTGTAGATCGGCGCGGAATCTGCGGCGATCTATCGCCGGAAGTGGGAGCAAATACCTGTATAAGACAGGTATCTGCTCCTCCCTGAAAGGTGCCAAATGTGACACCGGAAGGGGGGGGGGGGGGCTGGAAAAGCGGAAGTTCCATTTTTGGGTGGAACTACGCTTTAAATTGGCAGCAAATGACATTTCATTGTTGGCTTTAAAAAAAAAAAAACACAGCATACAGACCCCTCTAAAAGTCCCCCAAAAATACACAGCGGACCCTTGGAGGGGTCTGTTTGGCGCTTTTTACAAAAACAAAGAAGCTGCCAATCATGCCGTCTGCCAGCAATATTTTAAACACATTTTCCTTTGTAAATGTCAGCGCTGCTGTAGCATTTTCCTTACATTACAGAGATGCCCCATTCACAGACAGGATTATGACACCCCCCAGACATGTTATGTAAAGGAATTGGACATTCTTCATGGTTCACTTTAAACGTGTAAATAAAAAAAATCACTGCTCCCATTCGAATGGAATGTCATTCTTTAAAAATCTTTTTGCGTTGGTACATGTTCCCCAGGGCAGTGACCAACTCCCCCCATGCTATTTTTGGACACCCCCTTGCCTATTAGCCCAGAAAATTGGCATTTCATATTAGACAGGTTCAGTTTCTACTATATTCAATGCGGTTTGGGTTTGGCATCTGAACTTGACGTTCACCAAACACTGGAACCGAACCGAGGACAGTTCATCTCATCTCCAGTCAGAAATTGACACATCACCAAAATGAAGAGAAATTTTTCCGGCCCCGTAAGTGGGGAAATGTTTTGCCCCTGAAGGGGTTAATCTAGGTTTCCACACTATATATGTGTGTATCATCATCTGCTGGAGATAAAAGACGTCACAGTGACTATGGAGGAAGAGGACGGACATGACGGGGGGTTACTGGGTGTAAATAGAAAATAAGATCTTATTACCTCCTCTACTGCCACTTCCAGCAATGTCTTCTCTCTACTTCCTCCCGACTTACCTCTAATCTGGAACTTCCTATTTATACCTGACATCACTTCCTGTCTGTACCTGACATCACTTCCTGTCCGTATTCCATAGACATAGCCCCTTCTTGTCTGGGTATAAGTGGGATCACCACCTTGTGGAGCTCAGAGGAACTGCAGCCCCAAGAAATGCCTCATATATTACAAACACAGCCTTGTCATTGTTTCCAAGTGTCCTAGATGTTGCAGGACAGTCCCGGGGGGAGAGCTCGGACACAGCCACAATGCCAATGAATTGGAAGCTGTTGTGGGGAGAACGGAAAAATATGTGAATCTGCTTGGGTTCAATTCACAAGGCCGTTCAGCTAGGGTTGCCACCTCATCCCTTTAAACCCGAACACATATGAATTATACAGGTTCTGAGGCTAATTTAATGCAGAGAAGGCACCAAGTGAGTTTACTTATCACCTTAATCAGTGAGAGAACCTGTGTAATTCATATGTGCTTAGGTTTAAAGGGATGAGGTGGCAACCCTACGTTCAGCGAATGCATCCAAGAATCAAGGAATTGAGAATGTTACCGTGAACCCCATTAAAGTCATGAAATGAATTGAGAAAGATAAACAGAAATTGGGAGGAGGGGTCTCGTAAGAGAACCCTCAATATTGGACAATATTAGTCCGGTACCTCATCCTGAATAATTAATTACACAAAATAACCCTAACTACTAAGCTTGAGGGACTGTAACGGTACCAATAGGTAAAAAAGCATCAAAAATGTTTACTATACAGAACAAAATCATTGGACAAGCATGAAAAAATGTACACATGTACTACAAACAAAAAACAAAAAAGAAAGCACAAGGATATCTTCTTCTCAGATGTGATTTTCATCAACCCCACTGCAGTGGGGGATGAGAGACTCGCTGTGGCATTGATGCAAGTTGCGTTTCACGGGGAATAGCCCGCTTCTTCAGGAAAATATCACGCAGTCATACACTAAAATGAACAATATATATATCAGTTTACAGTCACATGTTATCAACCAGTATAGTGGCTCAATACTCTGTTACCACATACCTTAAAGTTTATGCAAAAACATATAAATCAGTTCAAGAGTCATATATAGTCTTTATACAGTCAGTCACTGCCTCCTTCCAAGTGGATGGGATAGTCCATACACAATATTTAGGAGAGCCAAGCTCATATATCACCGTAACGTGGAAAGATCTGAAACAATATATCATATGGGAAACCCAATGACAGGTACAGTATACTTTGTCAAAATAGTACCAAATATATATTGTGTTATGGCCAAATGATGCCATAGGTGTGGGGTCCCTCATGATTACAAACTACACCCCTACTCCCCAATTTAGAAATACAGTGCCTTGCAAAAGTATTCACCCCCTTAGGCTTTTTACCTATTTTGTTACATTACAGCCTTTAGTTCAATCTTTTTTTAATTGGAATTATATGTGATGGATCAGAACACAATAGTCTAAGCTGGGGAAGTAAAATTAGAAAAATATATACATAAAACTATTTTTCAGAAATATAAAACTGATAATTGGCATGTGCGTCTGTATTCACCCCCTTTGTTATGAAGCCCATAAAAAGCTCTGGTGCAACCAATTACCTTCAGAAGTCACATAATTAGTGAAATGATGTCCACCTGTGTGCAATCTAAGTGTCACATGATCTGTCATTACATTTACACACCTTTTTGAAAGGCCCCAGAGGCTGCAACACTTAAGCAAGAGGCACCACTAACCAAATACTGCCATGAAGACCAAGGAACTCTCCAAACAAGTAAGGGACAATGTTGTTGAGAAGTACAAGTCAGGGTTAGGTTATAAAAAAATATTCAAATCTTTCCCGATCCCTAGGAGCACCATCAAATCTATCGTAACCATATGGAAAGAACATGGCACGACAGCAAACCTACCAAAACCGCGTGGACCGGGCAAGGAGGGAATTAATCAGAGAGGCAGCACAGAGACCTAAGGTAACCCTGGAGGAGCTGCAGAGTTCCACAGCAGACACTGGAGTATCTGTACATAGGACGACAATAAGCCGTACGCTCCATAGAGTTGGGCTTTATGGCAGAGTGGCCAGAAGAAAGACATTACTTTCAGCAAAAAACAAAATGGTACGTTTTGAGTTTGCGAAAAGGCATGTGGGAGACTCCCAAAATGTATGGAGGAAGGTGCTCTGGTCTGATGAGACTAAAATTGAACTTTTTGGCCATCAAAGAAAACACTATGTCTGGCGCAAACCCAACACAACACATCACCCAAAGAACACCATCCCCACAGTGAAACATGGTGGTGGCAGCATCATGCTGTGGGGAAGTTTTTCAGCAGTTGGGACTGGGAAACTGGTCAGAGTTGAGGGGAAGATGGATGGTGCTAAATACAGGGATATTCTTGAGCAAAACCTGTACTACTCTGTGTGTGATTTGAGGCTAGGACGGAGGTTCACCTTCCAGAAGGACAATGACCCAAACACACTGCTAAAGCAACACTTGAGTGGTTTAAGGGGCAACATGTAAATGTGTTGGAATGGCCTAGTCAAAGCCCAGACCTCAATCCAACAGAAAATCTGTGGTCAGACTTAAAGATTGCTGTTCACAAGCGCAAACTATCCAACTTGAAGGAGCTGGAGCTGTTTTGCAAGGAGGAATGGGCAAAAATCAAAGGGGTAAGATGTGGCAAGTTCATAGAGACTTATCCAAAGTGACTTGGTGGCTCTACAAGGTGGCTCTACAAAGTATTGACATTAGGGGGGTGAATAGTTATGCACATTGACTTTTTCTGTTAATTTGTACTATTTGTTGTTTGCTTCACAATAAAAAAAAACATCTTCCAAGTCGTGGGCATGTTCTGTAAATTAAATGATGCAAATCCTCAAACAATCCATGCTAATTCCAAGTTGTGAGGCAACAAAACACGAAAAATGCCAAGGGGGTGAATACTTTTGCAAGGCACTGTACAAGTAAAAATCACTTAAACTGCCAGCAATTGCTGGCAAAACTAGAGGGAACACCCACCATCCTATCAAGTATAAGTAAAGTGGAAAATACAGCGCTAAATAATATATGTATATACAAAACAAGCAGCTGCTAAAATCGTGAGCTACACACAGATACAAATACAAAATAAAAAGTAGCAGCGCTATAAAAGGCAAAAAAATGAATGAACAGTCCATGAATAACACATAAATGTGAGTTCTTGTGATATAACACCTCTGGACGACAGTGCACCTCCACCACATAAAATGCGTGCTTACCAGAAGGGAAGTTTTTAGGAGCCTGCGGCTAAATACCCAGACAGGGCCTTTATCCAATAGGAAGTTGCTTATCCACAGATAGTGATGGAAAGGGGCTTGGACTAATCACCAAATAGCCTGGGAGACTCGAGCACCAACCGCCAAGGGGAGAGGTCAGGCGTTACCCAAAAATATAAAGAGAGGCTCCATAGTGTAAATTGTACCAAAAGGATTTAATGGATATAAAAATTGCACTTACAGAATAGAGGATAAAAACAATTGTAAAAGGCAGCCGGCCAGCAAGCGAACACCCGTCCACTAAGTACAGCGCGATGACGTCAGCACGTCAACCTCCCTACTTGCGTTTCGTCACAATCTGACGTTGTCTCGTTACTTACCCATCGTTCCCTGTATTCCAGACTATGGCCTGGGTCGGATGAAAAAAGACTTTGCATTACATCTTCCAGAGTCCTTTTTCATCTGACCCAGGCCATAGTCTGGAATACAGGGAACGATGGGTAAGTAACTGACGTTTGTGCCATTTTTATTGCAAGAGCCTTGATAGGATGGTGGGTGTTCCCTCTATTGTTTCCAGAAATTGCTGGCAATTTACGTGATTTTTACTTGTATTTCTAAATTGGGGAGTAGGGGTGTAGTTTGTAATCATGAGGGACCCCACACCTATGGCATCCTTTGGCCATAACACAATATATATTTGGTACTATTTCAACAAAGTATACTGTACCTGTCATTGGGTTTCCCATATGATATATTGTTTCAGATATTTCCACGTTATGGTGCTATATGAGCTTGGCTCTCCTAAATATTGTGTGTGGACTATCCCATCAACTTGGAAGGCGGCAGTGGCTGACTGTATGAAAACTATATATGTCTCTCTTGAATTGATTTATATGTTTTTGCATAAACTTTAAAGGTATGTGGTAACAGAGTATTGAGCCATTATACTGGTTGATAACATGTGACTGTAAACTGATATATATATTGTTCATTTTAGTGTATGACTGCGTGATATTTTCCTGAAGAAGCGGGCTATGCCCCGTGAAACGAACACAAACTGTGTCGAAACCACGGCGAGTCTCTCATTCCCCACTGCAGTGGGGTTGATGAGAATCAAATCTAAGAAGAACGTATCCTTGTGCTTTCTTTTATGTTTTGTTTGTAGTACATGTGTACATTTTTTCATGCTTGTCCAATGATTTATTCTGTATAATAAACATTTTTGATACTTTTTTTTACCTATTGGTACTGTTACAGTCCTTAAATCTGAAAATGAATTGTCTCCATTATCAAGGGCAATAGCCAAGAGGTTGTCAAGCAAAGGGCATGGGTAGCTGGACACTGCCCTGGGGAACATGTACCATTGTAAAAAAAAAAAATACACACTACAGAAAAAGTAACATTTTGGGGAGAAAAAAATCAATCAGGGTTTGTTAAAGGAAGGTCTGCTGTATCTAACATCCGTAAAGTTTTATCTGCCTTGGAATATGCTAAAATTCATCTTAGGGAGGACATAGCAGTTATATCCTTAGACGCAGAGAAAGCTTTTGACAATATTGCCTTTAAATGGCTGTTTCAAGTTATGGCTGTTATGGGCTTGCCTGGTAATAGTTTAGATTTTGTTCAAAAGATGTATTACTCCCCTTCAGCTAGAATTTATATTATGACTCATTTATCGCAACCGATTCAATTGGTGAAGGGAACTCCACCAATTTTATTTAATATTGCTATTGAATCTTTATCGAGATAACTTTATTTTCGGTCATCCTTAAAGGGAACAAAGTTAGGAAAAATAGGGATCAAAACTGCACTATATGCAGATGAAGTTTCCTTTTTTTTAATTACAGCCGGAACATGATATCCCAGAGATTAGAAAAATAATTATGCAATTATAGTGAAATTTCAGGGTGGCCTATGAACTTTTAACAAAAGTGAGATACTACCAATTACAACTATATGCCATAAAAAATGGGATCAACATACTCCATTTGTGGTAATGAAAGAATATTTCACAGATCAAGGAATAAAAATGCCATTAATATGCTTTCAAGTATCCACCATTGCTAGATAAGGTAATTAAATAGGAGTGTCAATAAATGCATGCCCGCAGCGGCTAGCTAACCTGGGGCTAGGATCTTGACTAGTGTAGGAGGGAATGAGGGGGGACTTATGCTGAGCATATAAGACTGGCTGCAATAACCTTTTCACAGCCGCACTGCCTCTGGCCACCACTAGAGGGAGACTCCACTCCAATCCGACTGGCTGACCACACACACACAGATACAAATATTACATACAATCTGTACTGTAAGGGTTGGACAGCAGGCTAGCAATTAGCACACACATGTAGGATTCCTCCAGCTATCCTATGAGCTAGAACTCTGGTGTTAATCACTCTTCCCACTATCCGCACAACAAACAGTAGCTTGCCAAATGTCAGGAACCATGAAACAGACGGAGGCAGAAAACGCAGTAAAAATCACACCTTTTAATAATATGGTAAAAATGGTACAACTGGTAAACATAGTAAAAACATAGCCAGGATTCGGTAGCCAAATCGGGTAGTCAGAACAAGCCAGGAAATCAGGAAGCCAGAGATCAGCATAGTCAGAGGCAGCAGACAGGATCAGGAACCAGAAGGGACGTCAGCCAGGCAAGTCTTCAACAGGAACACAGCAGAGAGTCTCTAGATATGTTGACCAAGGCAAAGGCAATTGATGAAATAAACCAGGCAGTTTAAATACTATGAAGGGGCAGGCTGTGGGCTTGACTGACGAGCAGGAGATGATCAACAGGTGAGCCACTGTGGAACGAAAAGTACTGGCAATTAACTGACAGCTGAGCAACCTGAGCACAATAGAAGGTCTGAGAGTCCAGCCCTGACACCACCACCTAGCAGTTTGTCTGCTGACTGATCTGCTAAGCAACCACACACACAGATATGCTAGTTTACAATCTGCATGCAGAAATAAAACCTTACCAAGGTTTATCCTGTGACAGGTGCATGTCAGAACATCCGCGATCCACCAGAGGGACTGGCTCTGTGTGAATCACACCAACCATATCTCAGGGTTCTCAATTTATTTGAATATGGATGTGGGCTGGACATTAGCCCTTGGCCAATCAACCCTGGGGGATGTTTCTTTCCCAGCCCACAGGACATTCTATGTTCTGAAGTGACCAGGATCAAATGCGCCCTGGACAGTTCTGATAGCTGGGTCAAGGATAAGATATCTGACAGCAGCGCATCAGTCCAATCACGACAATACTAATCACTGCCTGGCTGTCGCATCCAGGCTCCATATATCCATTTTGTGTGTTTCTCCGGGATTCTACATACGCTAACAAAATAGTTTTACATCTATACGTAACCCGACACGTGTACCATCAGAAGGAATTATTTTCATCTTCCTGCACCTAATATTTTAGCTTTTATGAGAGATAAAATATATTCATTTGATCCTCTGACATTAATCAAAGCTGGCAGACCGTTCGGGGCCTTCTCACTGTCCCCCTGCTGGTTCTTGTGGAGGAAATGACTAGGACTCTTCTTTGAGGTTCAGGAAGGTGACAGCTCTATCCAAGGATAGGATATTTTTTTTGGCATCTAGAGGTCACTCCTGGACTAGAGGCTTGTACTGTCCTTTTCAAATGCTAATTGAAGAACATATGTCTATGACTAATTATCGATTAAGGGAATATTATATCTTTATTACCACACAAACTACATCTACAATTAGATACTTCTTTAGGTCACGTCAGATCTCAGCTATTGGCAAAACCTATGTTACAAGGAGCTTCCCTCATTTCTGCAAAAACGAAAAAATCATCAGCTACAAAAAACTTTAGCTGCTGACTTCTAATAAACAGACATTCACCTGCCTCACCGGTCTTCGTGTCCCAGGCACGGACATGTTGACTATAGGCAGCAGGTTGTGACATCTTGCATCTTCACAGTCGGCAGCCAAGGAAAACTTTCGGTGGATCTGCCATGGTGATCAGACCGGAAGTGGGAGTGGGTTCCTGTCAAAATCAGTCTGTCAGGGCATGCACACCTCTGCTGTGTCAATGACTCTGCTTGCTGAGCCACCTGGAATGCTGGACAGTTCCCTGGACAATTCCTTGAATGATCCTGCCTTGAACGAAACCCTTTGCTCATCCCATAAATTTCCTGATGTAAGCCATGTCTCTGCACTTCCTGTTTGCCAGATTATTGTGCTCTCTCTGGCCAAGATCTTGCTTTTGTCTCCCCTGCTGCGGTCCGTATCTTTGCTACCGTTCATTACCGACCTCTCTCTTGTTCCTCGACTACGTTTCTGCTTAATCTCCACCTGCGATTATTCATTACCGATCTTTGGCTTGCTCCGTGACTACACTTCTGCTTGATCGTTACCTGCTATATCTGCTACTGAACTCCGGCCTGCTCACCTGCTGGTGGTACGAGCCTATGGACTGCGACCTGGTACTAAGATGCAGCAAAGCCCATCTCCACCATCAGGAGCTCTGGTGAATACCAGTTAGTACTTAGACCCCGCACCTCAGGTGAGCCTATGTCATCAGCCAGGGTGACCTACGTGTATATCTGTCTTGCTTGTCAGTGAGTGCTGCTCCACTACTAAAGCTACTGGCCTTCGAGCCTGACTCCAGCCAGTCACACTAATACAGTGATCAGTGATACAACTGTTCAGGAGGGCAATCGGGGGGTTAACTGTGTGCCTAACAAGTGTATGCAACAGTATGAATGCTACTTTTACTTACAGATCTGGCTGGAGTCCCTCCTTGCTTTCAGTTCTGAATGGCAACTGAAAGCAGGGGGAAATCCAGACCGAATCTGTGTGTTGTGCTTACAAACACACAGATCTCTGTGCTGTGATTGGCCACATCCGATCAGCAGGTATACAGCCAAATTATTGGCTGTAACCTGCTGACAAACTAGTGCTGTGTCCAATCACAGCACAGATTAGGAGGGGTGCACACATGAGCAACTGTAATGTAGGAAGTTCACCACAACGTACGGGTACATCACGGTGCCCGAGGGAGCATATGTACTGCATATGTACTGCTGGCAGTTGGCAATGGGATAATATCATGAAAAGAGCATACATCCCACTTATAACAAATGTCTCATCACCGTATCCAAAAATATATATAAAAAGTTTTTTTATGTATCTATGTATTATGTTTCTATTTATGTTAAACGGAATGGCTAGGTATCATATTGCAGCAGCAATTAAGATTTAAGTTGCAGATATTTTGTGAGAAAAAGAACTGATTTTAAAGATTCTATTCCCATTGACTTCAGTGGGCTTTGGATTAGCATTCAGAGATTAGGAGCAGTTCAGCGAACCTCCCGTAAACTGAACTCCACTCATCCCTACACCCCACTGTGATATCTCTGATGTAAAACAAGGTCTGCTTTCCATGCATAACATTTTCCACACTCAGGACAGGAAAATGGTTTCTCCCCAGTGTGAGATCTCTGATGTCTAACAAGGACTGATTTATCGGAAAAACATTTCCCACACTCAGGGCAGGGATACGGCTTCTCTCCTGTGTGAGATCTCTGGTGCCTAACAAGGTATGATTTCCATGTAAAACATTTTCCGCACTCAGAGCAAAAATATGGCTTCTCCCCCGTGTGCAATTTCTGATGTATAACAAAACTTGTTTTCTTTGAAAAACATTTTCCGCATTCGGGACAGGAATACAGCTTCTCCTCCGTGTGCAATCTCTGATGTATAAGAAGGTCTGATTTCTTTGTATAACCTTTCCCACACTCAGGGCAGTAATACGGCTTCTCTCCCGTGTGAGATCTTTTGTGTCTGACCAGGATTGATTTCTGTGAAAAACTTTTCCCGCACTCAGGGCAGGAATATGGCTTATTCCCAGTGTGAGATCTCTGATGTACAGTAAGACTTGATTTCTGTATAAAACATTTTCCACATTCTTGGCAGGAATGTGGCTTCTCACCCGTGTGAGATCTCTGATGTACAGTAATACTTAATTCAGAGCTAAAACTTTCCCCACATTCAGGCCAGGAAAATTTCTCCTCCCTCTGAATTCTGGCACCATCCCTCATGGTACGAGGTTGCTCAGAGTCAGAGGAATTTGATGGTCTATCCACACTGTGGAGTCCTTCATCAATAGCTGAGCTCATTGTCATTTCTACTGCACAATCTCTTGTGATGTCCTCATCTTCCATTTTACAACCTGGAGATAAAGTGAGACGATCCTTTGGGGGTTCATCGATGATGTGTCCTGGAAAGATATAAAAACATGATCGTTTTATATGAGAGGGTTTGTTCACTTAAATCGAGATTCCATCAGGGTCAGGTAGACTTGAGTGAGCAGATGTTCTCTGTGGTTGATTGGGAGCCAGTGTTCCAACAACTAGTAATGTATCCCGACCCAGCCAAGTATTGCCCACTGCCCAAAATAAAGTTGTGGGGTCCTCCCAAAATTTATACCAAACCCTTAAAATTTGTTATGGACTTTAGGAGGGAACTCCATGCAAAAACCAAGAAAAAAAGTGCATGGTTCCCCTAAAATCTATAACAGACCCTTTTTTGAGCATGTAGCCTAGCAGGCCAGGAAAGGATGACCCCTTCTGGAGCATACCAGACCACATGCCCTCAACATGGGGGGGGGGGTACCCTGGAAAAGGACCTTTGATGAGGACAAGGGCCTCTTCCCCACAAGCTTGACCTGATAGGTGTTGGGGTCTGTGGGTGAGGGATTTATCAGAATCTTGAAACCACCTTTAAAATAAGGGGACCCCAGATAATCATCCCCATACATGAATGAGTAAAGGGTACATAATACTCCTATTCATTCACAAAAAATAGAAAGTAAATAAACACAAACACACACACACTTTGATCATTCCTTTAATAAAATACATACCACAATGAAAATCCCATCATCAATCATGTCGTTCAGCAATGCAGATACAAGCCATTTATAGTGAACACCAACACGATCCTCGTCCGATGACTGCTCACAATGAATGACAGCTCCCTAGCTGAATATTACCAAATGGGCGGGGCATCATGTTGACATAACTGGCCAATTATTGACATGATCATTTTAGGTCAATGATGTCATCCAAGATCCCCTGTGACATAACTGACCAATTATAGTCATGTCTATATTTGGTCATTGACGTCACCTGAGAGAGAGCCCCCTCTTTGTTTCCACTCAGCTGTGGACCCCAAGAGCTGTCATTTGCAGAAAGTGAGTGACATGATCGGATGTGTTTTTTCTTTCATTCATTATGATTGACGTGGATCTGTATCGCTGGCCGACAGAGTTGATTCATTTTAAAAGGGGGCTTCCGATTCCAGCAAGCCCGCCACCTGCACACCCCCATAGCCAACGAGCCAGGGTTGTGAGGAAGAGGTCCATGTCCTTATCAACACGGGGACAAGGTGCGACTCCCTCCCGGCAATGTACACCCTTCAAGTTAAGGGCATGTAGCCTTGTATGGGACAGGAAGATGGAGCATGCTCAACTCCCCCCCTTCTGGATTAGCCAGGCTGCATACCTAGGTAAGGGTCTGATATGAATGTTGGGAGGACCCCATGTTTTTTTTTTTCTTGAATTTTGCATAGGGTTCTCCCTTGAAATCCAAATCAGACTCGATAGTTTAGTAGACATTGGAGGAACCCTACACCAGATTAGTTTTGGATTCCCCTTAAAATCCATACCAAACCCTAAGGGCCCTAAATAATAGTGTCCCTATTCCAGCAAGGATGTTAAAAAATAATTCCAGGCATGGTATATACACATAGTTACACTGGATACCATACCTGGAATCCTTATTTAATAGCATTTTATATTAACATTTAGGTATAAATCTGCTAAAAAAAAGAAGAGGGACCAACCTCCGAAAGGCACAATCTGTGTTACCATATCTGAGATACTGTGCCTAAAAATGCTGGCTGACCCCAAAATCTACATAAATCATGACTGAGTCCATAAATTGTGTCTGCAGCCGAGAGAAGGGGGTATAGCTAACAGAAAAGAAGATCTAGTGTGCAGAACGGGTATCAGTGACTGTTATCAACCTATTATTGGCTGATATCACTTATCTCCCGCCCTACTCTGGAGCAATCATTGTGCAGTAAGGGCTTGTTCACACTTGACTAAATTTCTAATGGTTAACAAATGCACCTATAGCGTTAGTATGGGTGTTAGGCTGGTGTTAATGAGCTTTAGTATGGCCGCTAGATGGCGTTTTACAAGCGTTAATGACAAGTTAAAAATTCTGCCCAAACGCCCTATGAGTGGTTCTAAAGCATTTCATGCATGTTAAAAACGTTCCACAAACACCTATTTTTAAAAGGGCTTTTTCATGCTCCTGTATCATGATTTATGCACCTACCCTCACATGTCTTATGACTATGCCCGCAAAACACTCTATGCTCTCCTCTATCATTACCGGGCCTTGTGGAGCATTATATTCCTCCTGCATGATTTTCTTTTTTAAACTAATTTTAACACTCTGGAACCACACTGCAACCACCTGCCATAGCGTTTGTAGAGCTTTACTATAGACTTGAATGGGAGACATTGAAAGGCTTCAGACTCGACATGAGGCTTTTTTTTTCTGAATCAAAGAACCGCGACGCTAACACTTCATGTTTTGATAATGTGCTGTCCATTGTATCATTTACATAGGCATTGAGGGGCGTTTTAAACGCCTGCTTTTAATGCCGGTGTGAACTTAGCCTTACAGAGCAGAGATAACAGAAGAATATATTGTGTCTCACCTGTTCTGATCTCTGTAAGAGTATCCACCTCTTTGAAAGTCCTCATCATTCCAGCCTCCTCCATATATTGCTGATCATCCCTCACATATGTCTCTTCTACTTCACCCTCAACTTTCATGTCCATCAGATCTTCACCCTAAACCAACAGAATGACAGAAAATATCATCTGTAAAATAGAAATATTTATGATGTGAGATCCCATAGAAAATATCATATTGTAGAGTCCACACATCGTCTCCACATGTCAGAGTGTTCAATCACTTTATGTTCCAGACCCTCAACGCCACCCACCTGATGATGGTGAGGGATGGTGTGACCTTCCTGTGTGGAATCCCGGGAATAGAGATGACGGGGACATCTCTCTGGTGAGTTTCTCTTATTAGGTGGCTCCATTATATCTTTGTGTCCTGAAAACTTCTCCATCACTCCATACTCCTCATCCTCCTCTTTAAACTCTTCTTTAATAACAATATTATCATGCCTGAGGTTTCCACTCTAAAAGATATAATAATTATTATACATTGTAACAAACATGCTGTGTATAAATCAGAACTCCCACTGATTGTCAATCATCTACCTGATGATGGTGAGGGATGGGGTGACCTTCCTGTGTGGAATCCCGGGAATACAGAGGACGGGGACATCTCTCTGGTGGGTTCCCATTATTGGATCCATCTGTAGGAAACACACACTGACTGAATACATTGTTTCTATGTGTTTATCAGATGATGGGGGATCTAGGTGGACCCTTCGTACTGCTCTCTCCTTTACAATAAAGTCTCCTCTTACCCGGTGATGTGAGGGGTGGCTGATTGTCCATCATGACGTCCTTGTAGAGATCCTTGTGTCCTTCTAAATACTCCCACTCCTCCATGGAGAAATAGACAGTGACATCCTGACACCTTATAGGAACCTGACACACACAATGATACAGTCACCATCCAGACACATCCCTTGTCTGTTACTGGATAATGTCCCAGAATTCCCAGCACCGCTCACCTCTCCTGTCAGCAGCTCCATCATCTTCTTCGTGACTTCTAGAATTTTCTGCATGTTGTGTCTCTCAGGTTTTAGGGAGTCACATGGAGGCACTGTGATGGTCATATGATCACCTGACTTCAGAAGAGGAAATCTCTGTATTGGAAAACCAATAGGAATGTTATGTTAAAATCCCAGAATCCTTCTCACCTCTCCAGTCAGGTCTGTGTTTTATTAATCGAGATAAGAATAATGTCATGTGACTTCACACAATCCTCCTCACCTCTATGGTCAGGTTTGTGTTTTAATAATAGAGATAAGAGTGATGTCATATGACTTCCCAAAATTCCTCCCAGAATCCTCTTTACCTCTCCAGTCAGCAGGTAGATGATCTCCAGGGTGAGGTTTAGTATCCTCTCAGTCATGTGACTCAGGTCCTCCTTCATCTTCATTGATGTGGTCATGTGATCTTTGTAGGCTTCTCTGTAGATGAAGAATGATTTGCACTGTATTGGTTGTACAATGTTAGGATGGAGACGTAAGGGGTTAATAGTCGGGCTGCCCTCAGTGGGAATTGGCGCATGTGTACAAAGCTGCTTCCCTCTAGTGTCTGTAATTTTAAATAGCTGTTGCTTGGTAAATATCACACAGACAATTGGTTATAGACAGGTACTTTCTGTCCCTGCTAGTGGGATCAGAAACCCCAGAGTACAGGACCACATGACCTTCCATGCAAGAGCTGCTGCTGTATTTCACACAGACCAAAAGCAGAAACTATTAGGTAAGTGTTCCTGTGTTCTAATAATTAACTATTGCAGCTTATGTGTGAATCTGAAGTCTGGTGACAGATGTGTCTGTTTTATTGTTATTATCTCACAGGCAAAGTGCCAGATAGCTAGGTTTGTGCTGCTGTATGTGTGTGTAGTGGTCACTCTACGGTATAATATTGGGTAAACTTTTTTCAAAATAGAGTTTATATGAAGCATTTGTTAACTTAGTTCACTTCTATTCCTTCTGGTCTGACATTTTCTAACTAGCTTTAGCTCAGGGCTCAGAAAACAGTATAAGATTGAGCCAAGTTAGGCACCTGATGACCCATAGGCAGCTGGAGGTCCAGTGGCATGGGAGATCGGAAACAGTTAGGGATTGACAAGCAGAGTAGAAAGGCTGACAATGAGATCCAGTGTCACACCACACACCACTCCTGAACCATGCACCCTAAGCATAATTAACTCCTGAACCCTGTACACAATGCACTCCTAAACCCTGACACTTCTGGTTTTGTTTACAAAATGTATCTTTAGCCCCCTCTCCCACAGCCCCCCTTAACCACCAGCCAGGGTTGTGGGGAAGAGGCCTTTGTCTTCAGCAATATAGGCACAAAATGCTTCGGCTTCCTCTATGTTGTGGCTTGTTATGGTTTAGTAGGAGAGGAGGCCTCACTATTATCCTCCCCCCCACCCTTAATCTTGTCTGACCAAGCTTCATGCTCGGATTAAAGGTCAGATATGGATGTTTAAGGAAATAATCACCCATTTTTTGCTCAAATCTATACTAGACTAAAAAGTGTTGGTTTATGAAAACTGGAGAGTGCAAAATCTGGTGCAGCTCTGTACAGAAACCAATCGGCTTCCAGGTTTTATTACCAAAGCTTAATTGAACAAGCTGAACTGAGAAGCTACCATGCACAGCTGATTTTGCACTCTCCAGTTTTAGTAAACGAACCCCAAAGGATCTAGTATGTATTAGAGGAGGGAATCTACGCTATTCGTTTATTACTCATTCTTGCCATACGATGTGCTACAGCAACATTTACAAAGGAAAAAATTGCCAGCAAATGACATTTACTTGCTGGCTTCCTAAAAGAAACAGGACACAGACCCCCTACAAAGGTTCCCCAAAACTACCTAGCAAACCCTTGGAGGAGAAGCTGGCAATGAAATGCCATTTTCCGACAATGTTAAACAATTTCTTTGCTTTGTAAATGTCAGCGCTGCTGCAGCACTTTCTGTACATCACAGAGATGCCCCTTCACAGGCAGGATTAGGACACCCCCCCGGCATGTTATGTAAAGGAAAAGGAATATACAGCTGCACACCACCATCGATCCAACGTATTTATTAATACATAAATGTCATAATGACTGCCACCAAGGCAAGGACACAGGAGAGGTGACGCGTTTCACACTTAACTAGTACTTCTTCAAAACCAGAAGTTTTGAGGAAGCACTAGTTAAGTGTGAAACGCGTCACCTCTCCTGTGTCCTTGCCTTGGTGGCAGTCATTATGACATTTATGTATTAATAAATCTATGTGGGATCGATGGTGGTGTGCAGCCGTATCTTCCTGTTCTCTTACCTCGGTGGCGAGCCGTGGCTTGCACTCAGCCCATTTTGATCCACTTGATTGTTATCACCTGGAGCAGCGTTGCCTTTCTCTGAATCTCCACGTTATGTAAAGGAAATGGACATTTTTAAAGATTCACTTCAAGCAATTAAATAATCACTGCTCTTGGCCAAACGGAATTTTTAAAAATAGTTACTTCATTGGTACATTATTTTTTAGCACCCCTTTGCCTATTATCCCAGAAAACTGGCATTTTTAATTTGACAGAGTCAGGTCCCACTGATTTCAATAGAGTTTGGGTTTGGCATCCGAACTTCTTTGAAGTTCAACGAACAACACTTCAGCCAAACCCAGGAATGTTCATCTCATCTCCAGAGAGAAGGTGACACATCTCCAAAATGAAGAGAAGGTTCCGACCCCGTAAGTGGGGAAATGTTCTGCCCCTGAAGGGGTTAATCTAGGTTTCCACACTATATATATGTGTGTATCATCATCTGCTGGAGATAAAAGACATCACAGTGACTATGGAGGAAGAGGACGGACATGACGGGGGTTACTGGGTGTAAATAGAAAATAAGATCCTATTACCTCCTCTACTGCCACTTCCATCAACGTCTTCTCTCTACTTCCTCCCGACTCACCTCTCACCCAGAACTTCCTATTTATACCTGACATCACTTCCTGTCTGTATTGCATAGAAACTTCCTGTCTCGGTATAAGTAAGATCACCACCTTGTGGAGCTCAGAGGAACTGCAGTCCCGAGAATGTTGGGAGCAGTGATCTCCTTTCTGACAGTTAAGCCTCGTACACACAATCAGATTTTCTGACGGGAAATAAGTGATGACAGGCTGTTGGCGGAAAATCCGACCGTGTGTATGCTCCATCAGACAATTATTGGCCAAATTTCCGTGGACAAGTTTATAAATTTTCCGTGGACAAAACGTCTGCTGTCTGATTTTCCGAGCGTGTGTACACAAGTCCGTCGGACAAAAGTCCAAAGTACAAACACGCATGCTCGGAAGCGAGGACGAGCCAGAAGCGGTCTGTCTTGTAAACTAGCGTTTGGAATGGAGAATTAACATTCGTGACGTGGCAAATTATGAAATCTCCAAATGCAGCGCACATTCTCTTCTTCATTAACCACTTACGGACCGCCCGCCGTCATTATACAGAGGCTGTTTGAAGGAGTATATCGTTGTTATGGCAGCAGCTAACCCCAGTATTCCCGTCTTCAGCGGGCAGTCCGCTACAAGATAAAAGTGGTCTCTGTGGCAGATTCGCCATGAGATCACTTTTATCAGTGGCGGGAGAGGGCCCCCCCTCCTGCCGCAATCCGGTGCCCTCCGCCGTTTACCGGAGCCATCGGCAGCCGCGGAGGCAATCGCGTCCTGTTAGTAGCTGGGCATGGAGACGAGTGAGGGAAAGATGGCCCCATTATCTCCATACAATTGCTGGGCGGAAGCGACGTCAAAACTGAATTTTTAAAAATAGTTTGTTACCATTCCACGAGCGGGCGCAATTTTGAAGCGTGACATGTTGGGTATCAATTTACTCGGCGTAACATTATTTTTCACAATATAAAAAAAAATTGGGATAACTTTACTGTTGTCTTATTTTTTTATTCAAAAAAGTGTATTTTTTTCAAAAAAAGTGCGCTTGTAAGACCGCTGCGCAAATACGGTGTGACAGAAAGTATTGCAATGACCGCCATTTTATTCTCTAGGGTGAAAAAATGTATAATGTTTGGGGTTTTCTAGCAAAAAAAAACCCTGTTTTTAACTTGTAAACAACAAATCTCAGAAAGAGGCTCGGTCCTTTAGTGGTTAATGGGATAATAATGAAGCTGCTTTGCTGGTGATACTGATGGAGTTATTGCAAACAAATTTTCAAAGGCTTTTTTTTCTAGTGATATCAAGAATAATATTATTATGCTTTTATTTTTTTAATTTGGGCAACTTACCACAACACCATTATCCCGTAGTTTTTAAGATCAAAGATACAACTATGTTGGTGTCCCTTGTCAAATTTACATTGTATTTTTAAAATATAACTGCCTACTCCCAAACTGTCATTTGATGTAAAACACATAGCCAAGTATTATTCTACACAATTTTTTTTATTGTGCATTAAAAAAAGAAAACAAATAAAATTAGACACGCTATCTGCCAATAGAACTTAACCAAAAAGTGCATTTTATGCATCCAAAAATATAGAAAATATACCAAATCAAATCAAAATGAAAAATCGAACTGAAAAGCACTAAATGAAAAGCGCAAAAAGAAATGCATGAATCATTACTCACTAACACGAAATTAGCAGAAGGAGCCCAAAGGGTGATGCTAAAGAGCTGAAAAACAACGTAGTACATAACTACGTTTGTATTTGTTGGCCAACAATTGCCTGGCCGTGTATATGCAAGACAAGTTTGGGCCAACGCCCTTTAGTCAAAATTCCACGGTTTTGTTGGCCAACAATCCGATCGTGTGTACGAGGCTTAAAAGTATAACTCTCCGGCATTAGCAGAAAGGCAGTGGGAGTGTGTGATCAGGTAAGTACAACTAATGCTGGAATCAGGTTACACTTTGTGCTCACTGACACCAACAATGGGGCTTATTTTTTTGTCACTGACACCAACAATGGGTCTTATACAGGGCTTTTTTTCAGCGAGAGCATGGGGGAATGCAGCACTGAATATATGTATTGGTAAAGGGTGCATGAGGAGCGGTTGATGCTGGCTGCTGGGGTATCTTTTGTTGAGCGAGGGATCTATTGTTGCTGGGAGGAATAAACTGTTGAGGAAGGAGTCTATTGGAACCAAGTGATGGTTGTTAAGAGGTGGGTAGGGGGCAAAGACAAGGGTTGACTTGGAAGGAGGGAGTCCTTGCACTTATTTTCTGAGGAAAAAAAATCCCTGGTCTTACATTATCTCACTGACACCAATGATGGGGCTTATTATATCCCACTGACATCAACAATGGGAGGTATTTAGCCCCACCTCTAGCTTCCCTCAGCACCTCAGTGTTTTGTCTGTCTGCCATGTACCAGCTTATTGATGCTCTTCTCCTGACCTTAATCCTAACCCTGGCCTTGAGCCTTCTCCTAACCTTGCTCCTTACCAGTGTTGCCAAACTCCCACAACATTTTTTACTGACAATACATGTAAAATTTAGTGGCAGAGCACATTTTTTTTACTGACAACCTGAAAAAAACGACAGAACTCATATTAAACACTGACATTCAACCACTTTTGGACCGCCGCATGCTGATATACTTCCTAACTTTGAAGATGAATATCGTTGTTATGGCAGCAGCTAGCCAACGTCGCTTCTGCCCAAAAAAGGGCTATTTTTATTTTTTTATGTAGCACCCTCTACCTGAAGGTAGGTGCTAGACTAGTATTTTCTATAGCTCAGGGTCCAAGTGCAGGTAAATTTAGCCAGGCCTGTGCTTTAGGTTGGGCCTGGTTGTTTTGATTTGGGACTGGGAGTGTTTGGTGTAGTGGGAGGTGTGGCCACCTGTGCTCTGACTCAGAAGTGCCTCCCCTGCTTTCAGACAGATTGTTCTGGAAGAGAGGTTGGACCTGAGGTTTGAGTGGCAGTCAGCCCATGTGAGGAGCTCTGACCAATTACCCTTGGGTATTGGCAGGGGGCAGGCCTCCCATATAAGCTTAGGTCACGTGCTGCCAGGTAGGAGTTTTGGAAAGCAGGAAAAGACAGAATGGAGTATTGAGCTGCTGTTCCGGGCATCCCCATGTGGGGATGCGCCGAGCATGGAGGAGGGATGGAGGGACCACTAGGAGGGAGTCCTAGGGAAAGATCTTCATTTCTGAAGTGGTGTCAAGCTGCTGTGACCGGGGAACACAGGACTTGTACGCTGGAGGAGATCAGTCCGGAAGAAGAAGCAGTAAAGCAGAGGAGAGTAGTTCATAAGGTTGCCACATCATCCCTTTAATCCAGGACACATATTAATTACACAGGTTCTGTGGCCGATTAAGGTGGTAATTAAACTCACTTGGTGTCTTATCTGCATTAAATCAGCCTCAGAACCTGTGTAATTAATATGTGTCCTGGATTAAAGGGATGATGTGGCAACCCTAGTAGATCAGCGTTCTGTGACCGGGGACACAGAACTATCCTTTTTTTGGAGAAGGTCTGTGTGAGAGAAACAGAAGAGGAGAAGCTATCAAGAGTAGTGCAGAATGCTGTGGCCGGGGAACGCAGCATTGATAGTTATGGACTGGCTGGGAACAGTAGTCCGCCCATTACCATGTGTCAGGCCATCGGGGGGAGGTACCGTGTATCTCTGGTCTGGTTAAGCACATTGGTAATACCCTCCAAAAGACTGTGTGGCTGTCTGATTCATTGGGCCATCGGGGAGAGGCTGTGTAGGCCTCTGGCTCCTTGATTCCCTAAGGCAATACCATTATAGTCTGCAAGGTGGAATTATTAAGAGTGATTCTTTCTTGTCCCAATGGAAGTGAAGAAATAGTATTTCAGTAGTTTTGCAGTAAGGATTTGTGCAAGAAGAGAAGGAGCAACAGTCTACAGAGAAGTTATTCAGAGGAAGTAGACAGAGGGTGCAAGGTGTGCATCAATTTTGCAAGGCCAAGGCCATGGAATAATGTCTTACAATGTGCTTAATGCTATGGGCACCACATATCTTTCCTTATCCCACCCAAGGTGAGTAGCGCCCTCATATGAAAACGGTGTTCAAATAACACATGTGAGGTATCGCCATGATTGGTAGAGCGAGAGCAATAATTATAGCCCTAGACCTCCTCTGTAACTCAAAACATGCAACCTGTAGAATTTTTTAAATGTCGCCTATGGAGATTTTTAAGGGTCAAAGTTTGTCGCCATTCCACGAGCGGGTGCAATTTTGAAGCGTGACATGTTGGGTATCAATTTACTCGGCGTAACATTATCTTTCACAATATAAAAAAAAATTGGGCTAACTTTACTGTTGTCTTATTTTTTAATTTAAAAAAGTGTATTTTTTCTACAAAAAAAAGTGCGCTTGTAAGACCGCTGTGCAAATATGGTGTGACAGAAAATATTGCAACAACCGCCTTTTTATTCTCTAGGATGTTAGAAAAAAAAGAAATAAAGTTTGGGAGTTCTAAGTAATTTTCTAGCTGTTTTTAACTTGTAAACAACAAATCTCAAAAAGAGGCTCGGTCCTTAAGTGGTTAAACAGTAAAAACACAATATGAAAACATTGACAATACCCCTAACAAGTAATTTGCTTGGTTTACACTTAAAAAGCCAACACAGCATGACAAATTGTCAGCTCCTGATATTTACAGACAGTTGTAAAAAAATCTGTGATTTTTACAAATTGTCAGTAAATTTACTGACGGGTGGCAACCCTGTTCCTTACCATGATCCTGTTCCTGCATACCTTTTATCTGCCCTCTTGTTCCTGATCCCAGTTCTAGACCCCTTCCTCCTCCATCTGCCTCATCTGCCTGTTGGACTTATGCATCTTCTGTGACGCATGGATTCCGATGGGGTTTTTTTTTTTTAGAAGCACATTTTTTGGCTTCAAAAAAGGGTGGGCTCGGGGCACGATGCCCACCCACTTGTGTGACAATAGCAAATTAATATTCGCTGGTGACCGACCGACCGAACAAGGGGAGGTGCCTATGACCGGACCGACTGGGGGGGGGTGACGGTTCTGTTTTATAATTAGGTTGCTAGCTAGGTATACTGTCACGTGGTTCTATTTAAATATATATTCACTTATGCCTTGTATTCTGTTTGCTGGTGTTGGATGGATTTTTGTTTCATTATTAATAAAGCTTACTATAATCATACGTGGTTGCAGTTTCATTAAGTGCAGCTACACTGTAGATAAACTGGACATCCTTCTGTTACTGGATACCAACATTTGGTATCCTAACAACCAGCAACAATTCTTACATTAGTCTACTAGGTGTCAGGGGACTAGTTGCAGTCCAGGTAGTTGAGGACTGGAAACCCTGAAGATGGCCTGAAGATTACAGGCCTGAAGATTACAGAAAACCCCCAAACATATGCAGTTTGTAAACTAAGTATTGAACATGTCACCATTTTTCTCTGTAAATATATTTCTAAAGGCGCCATTGACATGACATTTTCACCACATGTCGGTAACATGCAATCCATACATACAAAGACACCAAAACAAATCCATTCAGAAGTGAAGTTATGTGTAATAAAATGGAATGACACAGGGGAAAAAGTATTGAACACATGAAGAAAGGGAGTGTCAGAAACCATGAAATCAGACCGAGACAGAAGTACAGTTAAATCACACTTGTTTAATAATAAAAGTAAATAGAACAAAACGTAGTCAAAACATAGCCAGAGTTCGGGAACCGGAACGGATAGTCAGACAAGCCAAACGTCAGGGAGCCGGAGATGAGTGTATTAAAGCAGCAAGCAGGATCTGGAGCCAGAAGGAATGTCAGCCAAGCAAGTCTTTTAATAGGAATACAGGAGAGCATCTCTAGAGATGTGACCAAGGGGAAGGCAGAGATCCTCTGGACTGGACGGCTTAAGTAGGCAGGACTGATGAGCAGGATATCATCAACAGATGAGTAACTGTGGAGAGATAGGAGCTGGCAATTAGCCGGCAGCTGAGCGGCCAGCTCAGAGAAGGAAGGGCTGAGCCCAGCCCTGACAGGGAGGTGCAAAAATGCTTAGAAAGCCAAGACACCAGCTGAAATCTTTCAGTAATTAGAAAGCAATCCTGTCCCTTCTCAGTTAAAATGAATATCAGCTGGTTCAGTCTCAACTGATGGCCTATAAAAAGGTGTCTCATTACCAAGGTGTCACACATGAAACATCTCATGATGGGTAAAAGCAAAGAGCTCTTTTAAAACCTTTGCAACCTTATTGTTGCAAAACCTACTGATGGCATTGGTTACAGAAGGATTTCTAAACTTATGAATGTTCCAGTGAGCACTGTTGGGGTCATAATCTGGAAGTGGAAAGAACATAATTTCACCATAAACCGACCACAACCAGGCGCTTGTAAGATTTCTGACAGAGAAGTGAAAAGAATTATCAGAAGGGTTGTCCAAGAGCCAAGGACTACTGGTGGAGAGCTTCAGAAAGACCTGGAATTAGCAGGTACAATTGTTTCAAAGAAAACATTAAGTAATGTACTCACCTGCCATGGCCTGTATTCACGCTCACCACGCAAGACTCCATTGCTGAAGAAAAAGCATGTTGAAGCTCATTTAACCACTTGCCCACTGGGCACTTAAACCCCCTTCCTGCCCAGGCCAATTTTCAGCTTTTAGCGCTGTTGCACTTTGAATGACAATTGCGTGATCATGCAACACTGTACCCAAATTAAATTTTTATACTTTTTTTCACACAAAGCTTTCAGAGCTTTGTTTTGGTGGTATTTAATCACTGCTGGGTTTTTTATTTTTTGCTAAACAAACAAAATAAAAAAAGACCAAAAACTTTGAAAAAAAAAACAGTTTTCATAGTTTGTTATTAAATTTTGCAAACAGGTAATTTTTCTCCTTCATTGATGTGTGCTGATGAGGCTGCACTGATAGGCTGCACTGATAAGGCGGCACTGGTGGACACTAATAGGTGTCACTGATAGGTAGCACTGATAAGTGGCACTAATGGGCACTGATAGGTGGCACTGATAGGCAGCACTGATGTTGAGGCACCGATTGGCAGTACTGATTGGCAGATGGCACTGGTGGGCACAGATGAGGCAGTGGCTCTCCGTGTTCGGAACAGATGTCCCTCTGTCAGAAGTCGTGATCAGGTTTCCTTTTCTCCTTATGCTGTCAGCGTGAGGAAATAAAATAGCTGATTACCGGCTCTGTTTATATGACGTGATCAGCTGATCATTGGCTGACAGCTGACCATGTGGTAGGGGGTCGGGATCGGCCCCTTACTCCGATCTATGATCAGCCGAGTCTCATGACTCACAGAGCGCGTCGCAACTCATGCAGGCAGCTCATGCACGGGAGGACATACATGGACGCCCTCACAGCAATTGAGGCCCTTGCTGTAGCTGTCTTTTGGCTAAAGCGCAGGTGCGAAGGTGCGAAGAGATTAACGTTTGCTGCACAACATTTAGACAATACTGGGAGAATATAGTCTGGTCAGATGAGACCAACATTGAACTCTTTGGATGCCATAATACACACCATGTTTGGAGGGCAAATGGCACTGCACATCACCCCGAAAACACCCCCATACCAACAGTGAGGTTTGGAGGTGGGAAAATCATGGTGTGGGGCTGTTTTTCAGCATATGGTACTGGCAAACTTCATATCATTGAAGGAAAGCTGAATGGAAAAATGTACCAAGTCATTCTTAATAAAAATCTGCTGCCATCTACCAGCCAGGATGATGAAGATGAAACGAGGGTGGACATTTCAGCAAGACAATGATCCCAAACACAAAGCCAAGGAAACTCTCAATTGGTTTCAAAGAAAGAAACTAAAGCTGCTAGAATGGCCCAGGCAATTACCTGACTAGAATCCAATAGAAAACCTAAGGAAAGAATTAAAGATCAAAGTTCTTAGAAGAGGCCCACAGAGCCTTCAAGATTTCAAAATTTGGAGACTGTGTGGAAGAATGGGCCAAAATCACACCTGAGCTTGTTTCACCATACAGGAGCCTGTCCCTTGAAGCTGTCATTACCAAAGGATTTTGTACCAAGTATTAAATACATTTCAGTTTAGTGTGTTCAATACTTTTTCCCTGTGTCATTCCATTTTATTACACAGAACTTAATTTCTGAACTCATTTGTTTTGGTGTCTTTGTGTGTATGGATTGTATGGGTTGTTACCGACATGTAGTAAAAATTTTGTGTCAATAGCACCTTTAGAAATATATTTACCTAGAAAAATAGCGACGTGTTCAGTATTGATTTTTCCTGCTGTTTTTTTTATGACAGCAGACACCCTAGAGAATAAAATAGCGGTAGTTTTTTATGTCACACGATATTACCGCCAATTTCAGTAAGAAACACATTAAAATTGAATTTTAGGGGGCACAAAAACGCAATAAATTACCCAATTGTTGGGTAAAATATAAAAGCCAATGTTGCACCGAGTAAATAGATACCCAACATGTCAAACCTTAAACTTGCGTGCTCCCGTGAAATGGTGACAAACTTCAGTACCCTATATTTTCCATTGGTGGTGCTTTAAAAGTCCCCTATAGGTCATCATTTTAGCTTTACAAAGGAGGTCTGGGTCTAAAATAATTGCTCTTATCCCTGCGCATGCAGCAATGTGTGACATGTGTATCTCAATTGATGTTTTCAGGCGTAGGCCCCCCCAGCCATGCGCATTTACATTTGTACGTGCGCATATGTGGGGCTCACATTGGAGAAGCACATCAACAAGTGCTTCTCCAATAACTGATGAAGCAGTCTCTGCTAAGATAAAAAGTCTGTAAAGGTCATATCAGCTGTTTCAATAGAGACTTGTATTAGGACTCATTACAAGAAGCTATATTTGCCTGCAAGAGGGCAAGAGGTGTCGCCTTCAACCCTCTCAGAGAGACAGCCAACAGGGATCCAGCTGTTCCCGGGCTCCAAACCTTTATACATAGAAGTCATATTCCATGACAGTGACCTCTGATCCGGTGTCAATCAGACATGGGTCCTTTCGCTCATTGACTAGGGTGGAGACCATGGGGCTTGGAGCAACCACCTCTTCAGCTTTGTTGGGACTTCAAGCTGTCTATCCCGGAGGTTGTCCCTCTGCCCTGGGAGTTAGTAGTTTACTAACAGCCTAAATGGGTTCCTAAACCCTGCAATTCTTGGATAGGTTTCCATAGTGGCCACACCGCCAGCATTTTCGGTCCTCTTTGGGATCCCTGAGCAACAGGTTCTTGCTTCTATGGGGTGGGAGTGAGTTCTTATTAGAGGCAGCTACCTTCTGTTTCAAGGTGGCCAGATCCGGAGCCAGTTTAGTCAGGGCTGTTTGCATGGCAGACAGGTGTGAAGGTGCTGGGCCTCTTCTTTGAGATACACTGGTTCAAACTTCTTGGTTTCTGCCACGGTTGCATCCACTTCCTCTTGTTCCCACACAATCACATCCACCACTGCATCATTGAAGGAAGTGGTTGAGCCCTAACTTTCTCCTGCAGGGCCCTCTGCACTGGGCCTGCCTTCAGACCAGAAGTTAATTGGTCCCTTAGTATGTGTTCCGAATCAGCAATGTAAGTGCGTCCCTTTTTTCTCTTCACCTCCAGAGGTTCTGCAAGGCCACAGTGTCATGGTTATGCAATAGAGTTTTGTCTGTCAGCTTCCCTGTCTTCATGTGTTCATCTCTAAAGACCAGCTGACTCTCACCTGACTGCTTTTATTAACTCTCCTCTAGCATGGCTCCACCCCAGCTCCTATCAGAGAACTCTATATTAACCTCTGAACTGCAGGCAAGCCGTGCTGATCAACCTTTGTGTGTTTTGGCTTCCTGTTCCTGCCTGCCATGTGCTCTACGTTTGTTTCTGTTAACGACCTTGGCGTGTTCTCAACTATTCCTGTCTGCTCATGACCCTGACCTTTGGCGTGTCCCCGACTATCCCTGTTTGCCTGTGACCCTGAACCTTGGCGTGAACTCTGTTGTCCTTGTCTGCTTATGGCCCTGACCTTTGCTTATTCCTTTACTATCCCTATCCTCCTGTTGCCTACTGTGAGTGTGAGCGGGGGGACCCTGGGGGTAGCGACCTGGAGCCAGTTGCAGCCCAGTCCATCCTCACAACTAGAGGCTCTGGTGAACACCTGCTGGCTCTTAGACTCCGCGCCCCAGGGAATCCTATGCTCTAACCCCTGTGGGATCCGTGTTGGTGTTCCAGCGGCCCTGCCTTCCTTACCACCCGGACTCACATCCGCAGAAGTCAGTCGTAGGGTCCACTGCCTTGCGGTGCACTCCTGATCCCAACGGTGTGCATCTGTCACCTAGCCTCAAGGTGACCTGACACACAGCATAGTGAGTGAAGCTCCCATCCTGTTTCCTTAGGAAGAACCTTTTTTGAAACTCTGGAAGCGGTAGCTTCTCTCCAAATAGGCCCTCCAAAAGTGACACGATCTGTTCTAGAGTAGTCCGTTCCTCCTCTGGCAGTGCAATAATGGGCATTGGTGGGCATCGGCCTCTAGGCCATTAATAGCCAGCTCTGCCACCAGCCGGGCCGGGACCTGGTACAGACACGCAGCAGTCTTCAGCCTCTTCTCCCACTGTGCCAGAGGAATGTTACAACCATTGAACTTTGTTATTAGGCCTAAGGTCAATCCTAGTGGAGCCATGCTGGAGCTCAGTCCTCCTGCACCTGCTGCAATGGACATATCCTGCAAACTACACCGAGTGTAGGTGGGGCGAAGCATGGTGTGCCGGCAATAATTCACACAGTCAGTTGTAATAGTAAACTAGTATTTATGCAATGCAGAGCGGGTTCCAGCCAGAGTGACAGCGTCTATAGAGAGGGGCAGAATGCGGCCTGGCCCTTTTGTGCCTAATTGGAAAGATGGCCAGAAGAGATGCAACCCTACATTTTCCCTCCTCATCAGGAACTTTTTCCTACCGCTAGTACTGTCCCTAACAGAAGGGGTTCCTTTCCCTACACTACCCACTGGCATAAAGCGCACCAAACTCGGGAGACAGGGCTCTGCTTGACCCAAGATGGCTACCAGAATCACGTGGGGCAACAGCATTCAACTGGATTGTTTCTTCAGTGACCCAGGAAACCATAGAGGAACCAGGTTCCTCCAGACTTCCTTTTCGGCAGCAGAGCTGCTGCAGTTGAAGGCCACCTGCAGTGGAGAAAACTACTTCTGCCTACACACTTCCAAGTCTGAATCCTAATTTACTTTATAGGAATACAATAGTAGCTTGGAGAGAGTTGAGGAAAAAATAAGGATTGTCTGACTATCAAGTTTCCTGCCAATTCAGGATAATCCATCATTCCCGCAGAGTAGAGATTATGCAGTTTTTAGAACCTGGAGGCAAAATGGGTTGATTATAGCACACTAATTGTACCATACTAACTCTTACTCATTAAAGTTAATTGAAATGATCGCTATGGAATGTAATATTCTGAGACAGCATTATCTCTACAAACATCTAATTACATAGGGTCCTGTTGTGGTAATAGGCTTTATGCATTCAAGCCGACCTTTTTGGAAAGGTTGATAGGAAACGGTATCTATGCTATATCTGATATATAGTATCCTTTGATATCTCTTGTAAATCAGTGGGAAATATAAACATTAAAAAAATGGCGTGCTGATTGTACATTTAACAATTTGACCTCCAGAATGCTTTACCTCCTTCATGACCAGATCATTTTTTTGCTATTCAGCACTGTGCTACTTTAACTGACAATTGCTTGGTCATGCAACACTGTACCCAAATGACATTTATATAATTTATTTCATATACAGTAAATAAAGCTTTATTTTGGCGGTATTTTATCACTACTGTTTTTTTTTCTATTATTATATAAACGAAAAAATATCAAATATAAAAAAAATAATAATAATTTTCTACATTCTGTGGATAAAACATATCCAATAAAATCAAATTTCTTCATAAATTTGGGCCAAAATGTATTCTGCTACATGTGTTTGGTAAAAACCAAACTGCGTTTTCGTGGGACACTAGTATAGTTCTGATCGTGATAAAGATATTGATCCATACAGACACTATACTAGTAATGGTGTTGAACAGAGACTGGCAGTGTGACTGTGATAGCGTGGCAGGAAATCTGACACTAGCTGACTGACACTAAAGTTAGCTAGTGACCCTAATACAGTGATAATACTGTACACTGTACTAAGGACACTGGCTGGTTAACAGGAGTGATCAGGATGGCAATCAAGGAGTTAACTGTTGCCTAACAAGTGTATGCATGAGGATGTGTGCTGCATTTACGTACAGATCTAGTTGGAGTCTCTCAGTCTTTCAGTTCTGAATGGTAACTAAAAGCAGGAGGAGAAAATCCAGCCAGAACCTGTGTGTTGTGTTTACAAACACACAGATCTCTGTGATGTAATTCACCACAGCCAATTAGCAGGTATACAGCCAAAATAATTGGCTGTAACCTGCTGACAAACTCGTTCTGTGTCCAGTCAGCATGGATCAGCAGGGGGTGCGCGCATGAGCGCCTCTAAACCAGGATTCTATTAGCATTGACTTCAGTGGGGTTTGGATTAACATTCAGAACTTAGGAGCAGTTCAAAGAACTTCCAGAGAACTGAACTCAGGAATGTCCCACTCATCCCTACACCCTTCTGTGAGATCTCTGATGTTTAACAACGTCTGACTTTTGTGTAAAACATTTCCCACACTCGGGGCACGAATACGGCTTCTGCCCAGTGTGAATTCTCTGATGTCTAACAAGGTCTGATTTATCTGAAAAACATTTTCCACACTCTAGGCAAATATACGGCTTCTCCCCCGAGTGCAATCTCTGGTGCCTAACAAGGTATGATTTACATGTAAAACATTTCTCACACGCAGAGCAGGAATATGGCTTCTCCCCTGTGTGCAATCTCTGATGTATAAGAAAACTTGTTTTCTGTGAAAAACATTTTCTGCATTCGGTACAGGAATACGGCCTCTCCCCTGTGTGAGATCTCAGATGTATAACAAGGTCTGATTTCTTTGTATAACCTTTCCTGCACTCAGGGCAGGAATATGGCTTCTCCCCCTTGTGAGATCTCTGATGTCTAACCAGGATCGATTTCTGTGAAAAACCTTTTCCACACTCTGGGCATGAATACGGCTTCTCCCCTGTGTGAGACCTCTGATGTACAACAAGACTTGATTTTGATATAAAACATTTCCCACATTCTAGGCAAGAATTAAGCTTCTCACCCGTGTGAGATTTCCGATGTATAAGAAGGTCTGATTTCTTTGTATAAGCTTTGCCGCAATCAGAACAGAAATATGGCTTCTCTCCCATGTGAGATTTTTGATGTCTAACCAGGATTGATTTCTGTGAAAAACATTTCCCACACTGTGGGCAGGAATATGGCTTCTCCCCTGTGTGAGACCTCTGATGTACAACAAGACTTGATTTCTGTGTAAAACATTTCCCACATTCTGGGCAGGAATTTGCCTTCTCACCTGTGCGAGATCTCTGATGTACAGTAAGACTTAATTCAGAGTTACAACTCTCCCCACATTCAGAAAAGGAAAATGTATCCTCCCCCTGAATTCTGGCACCATCCCTCACAGTATGAGGTTGCTCAGAGTCCGAGGGATTTGATGGTCTATCCACACTGTGAAGTCCACCATCCACAGCTGAGCTCATTGTCTTTTCTCCTGTGATGTCTTCATCTTCCATTCTACAACCTGGAGATAAGGTGAGAGATTCCTTTGAGGGTTTCCCAATGGCGTGTCCTGGAAAAAATATAAAAACATTATCATTATATATGAGAGGGTTCATTCACTTAAATAAAGATTCCATCTGGATCAGGTAGACTTGAGTGAGCAGATGTTCTCTGTGGACATTTTAACCTGCTGTGACTTCCCCCTTCAGTCAAAAGGCATTTGGTCCTCCTCTCAGATCACATCTACATTTAAGCAGCCTTGACAGCAGAACCAATGGGGACCCAGAGGTGCATGCTCTTTACATAACCTCAAGCCTAGGCACTATCTCTGATAATCAAGACTTGCAGAACCTTTTGCATTGAACAAGTGACCATAGGCCTAGGCTTCTGATAGAGGGTGTGTGGAGAAGTATTTTCTGCTGAAAAGATGTGTGAAATATCTGGAGTGTTTTGTTTCCCAATATATATCCATAGTGCTTTGAAAAAGTAAGCATACCCCTTGAAATTTTGCACATTTTGCCATGTTACAACCAAAAACGTAAATGTATTTTATTGGGATTTTATGTGATAGACCAACACTAAGTGGCACATAATTGTGAAGTGAAAGGAAAATGATAAATGGTTTTCAATTTTTTTTTACAAATACATATCTGAAAAGTGTGGCGTGCATTTGTATTCAGTCCCCTTTACTCTGATACCCCTAACTAAAATCTAATGGAACCAATTGCCTTCAGAAATCACTTAATTAGTAAATAGAGTCCACTTGCGTGTAATTTAATCTCAGTATAAATACAATTGTTCAGTGCAGCCCTCAGAGGTTTGTTAGAGAACCTTAGTGAACAAACAGCATCTTGAAGACCATGGAACACATCCGACAGTTCAGGGATAAGGTTGTGGAGAAGTTTTAAAGCAGGGTTAGGTTATAAAAAAATATCTCAAGCTTTGAACATACCACAGAGCACTGTTCAATCCATTACCTGAAAATGGAAAAGAGTATGGCACAACTGCAAACCTACCAAGACATGGCCGTCCACCTAAAATGACAGGCCGGGCAAGGAGAGCATTAATCAGAGAAGCAGCCAAGAGGCCCATGGTAACTCTGGAGGAGCTGCAGAGATCCACAGCTCAGGTGGGAGAATCTGTCCACAGGACAACTATTAGTCGTGCTCTCCACAAATCAGTCCTTTATGGAAGAGTGACAAGAAAAAAGCCATTGTTGAAAGAAAGCTTTGCAGTTTGCGCGAAACCATGTGGGGGACACAGCAAACATGTGGAAGAAGGTGCTCTGGTCAGAAGAGACCAAAATTTAGCTTTTTATCCTAAAAGCACACTATGTGTGACAGAGAACTAACACTGCACATCACCCTGAACACACCATCCCCACCGTGAAACATGGTGGTGGCAGCATCATGTTGTTGGGATGTTTTTCTTCAGCAGGGACAGGGAAGCTGGTCAGAGTTGATGGGAAGATGGATGGAGCCAAATACAGGGCAATCTTATAAAAAAACCTGTTAGAGTCTGCAAAAGACTTGAGACTGGGGCGGAGGTTCACCTTCCAGCAGGACAACGACCCTAAACATACAGCCAGACATACAATGGAATGGTTTAGATCATATCCATGTGTTAGAATGGCCCAGTCACAGTCCAGACCTAAATCCAATTGGGAATCTGTGGCAAAACTTGACAATTGCTGTTCACAGACGCTCTCCATCCAATCTGACAGATCTTGAGCTATTTTGCAAAGAAGAATGGGCAAAAATTTAACTCTCTACATTTGAAAAGCTGGTAGAGACATCCCCAAAAAGACTTGCAGCTGTAATTGCAGTGAAAGGTGGTTCTACAAAGTATTGACTCAGGGGGGCTGAATACAAATGTACGCCACACTTTTTACATATTTATTTGTAAATAAATGTGAAAACCATTTATCATTTTGCTTCCACTTCAAAATTATGTGCCACTTTGTGTTGGTCTATCACATAAAATACATTTAAGTTTTTGGTTGCAACAAAATGTGGACAATTTCAAAGGGTATGAATACTTTTTAAAGGCACTGTATACACATATACACACACACTATATTGTCAAAAGTATTGGGACACCTGACTTTACATGCATATCAGCTTTAATGGCATCCCAGTCTTAGTCCGTAGGGTTCCATATTGAGTTGGCCCACCCTTTGCAGCTATAACAGCTTCAAATCTTATGGGAAGGCTGTCCACAAGGTTTAGGAGTGTGTCTATGGGAATGTTTGTCTATGCTTCCAGAAGCGCATTTGTGAGGTCAGGCACTGATGTAGATGAGAAGGCCTGGCTCGCAGTCTCCACTCTAATTAATCCCAAAGGTGTTATCTCGGGTTGAGGTCAGGTCTCTGTGCAGGCCAGTCAAGTTTCTCCACTCCAAACTCACTCATCCATGCCTTTATGGACCTTGCTTTGGGTACTGGTGTGCAGTCATGTTGGAACAGGAAGGGACCATCTGCAAACTGTTCCCAAAAACTTAGGAGAATGAAATTGTCCAAAATGTCTTGCTATGCTGATGCCTTAAGAGTTCCCTTCACTGGAACTAAAGGGCCAAGCCCAACCCCTGAAAAACAACCCCACACCATAATCTCTCCTCCACCAAATGAGTTGGACTATTGCACAAAGCAAGGTCCATAAAGACATGGATGAGTGAGTTTGGGGTGGAGAAACTTAGAAGGAATTGGAGCTGAGACTGCGAGCCAGGCCTTCTCATTCAACTTCAGTGCCTGACCTCACAAATGCGCTCCTAGAAGAATGGACACATTCCTAAACCTTGTGGACAGCCTTCCCAGAGGAGTTGAAGCTGTTATAGCCACAAAGGGTGGGCCAACTAAATATTAATTAATAGTGATAATATGAATAATAATAGTCATAATAATATACACAATGCTCAAAGAAGTAAAGGTCTTATATATTTACATAGGAAGTAAAACACTAACATAGAAATGTAAAAGAATATTACAGAGTACAAAAGAATAAAAATTTTTTTTTAAAAAGACGATACGTTACATAAGAGCCACATGTTCTGTATCTCAGCTGGGCTCCAAGGAAAGAGAGAGAGAGAAATGACCTGACCCGGCATTTTATAGCACACACAACCACCACCCACATTGATGCCCCCATTCTCCATTAGCCTCATAATTCTCCTGCTGATGACATTGTCACACTGCGGGCGAATTCCCTGACCCAGGTCAACATTTTGACACCAGCTTGTTCTTCCAATTTAAAGAAAGCAGATGAGGTATTCTCATCTGCATCTCAAAAAGAGGTCCGGAGTTTGTTCTTTTATCTCCACAGTCCACCTCAGGGAATATATGTGAACCTTCTCTCCTTATTTACAACCTCCTGAAATAAATACCCTGCTCTGTACGCCTGATATACTGGTTTCTAAGATGGCCTTCACCAGTGACCAGATGATTTATTGATAACCCCAGTGTCCCAACAGCTAGCAATATATCCAAGCTCATTCAGTGGTCAGCCAAGGATTGCCCACTGCTAGGTGAATGTAAACAAGGGGGCAAGGATAATAAAAATAAATAAATAAATAAAAGATTAGAAAAATAACGTTGTGGGGTCCCCCCCACACCAGACCCTTAAGGTTTGGTATAGACTTTAAGAGGTCTCCCCTACAAACTGTAACAGACCCTTATCTGAACATGTAGAAATCCAACCAAGAAGACCCAAGGGTTGCCAACATCCCAAATTCAGAAATCATATAAAGTAAGTACCCCCCATGGCAATACTAAGGGACATTAAGGCAAGTGACAAAATATTAGAAAATATAAATGTATTAATAATATAAAATATGTGGTGCATACATCACCATAATCGAATACATAAAAACAGAAGTAGAATTATATCATGTAAATGCAATTCCTTCAGTATTGGGCATGCAGCCTGGCAGGCCAGGAAAGTTGGGCCCCCTTTCCGAACCATACCAGACCACATGCCCTCAACATTAGGGGCATCCTGGCAAAGCACCTTGCTCCCATGTTGATGAGGATAAAGGACTCTTGGCCTGGTAGGTGCTGGGGCCTGTGGGTGAGGAGCTTATCAAAATCTGGATGCCACTTCTAAAGTAAGAAGACCCCAGATATCCATCTTTCATTCTTTGTGATTGAAGTTGATATGTATTGCTGGACGACATGAGTGATGATAATTCTACGCCATGGAGCATGGGTCTGCATGTTTATTTACTTAAGATTAGGGGTACTCAGGGATTCTGATCTCTAGGAACTACCTTAATTTTTAAAGCGGGCTGCCAGATTCCAACAAGCCTCCCACCTGCAGACCCCCACAACCAAAGGGCAAGGATTGTGGGGAAGAAGCCCATGTCCTTATTTACATGGGGACAAGGTGCTTTGCCAGAGGGCTTCCCCCGTCAAGGTACACCCCCCATGTTGAGGGCAAATAATCACAACAGAAACTACCCAAATGACCCTAATCAAACGTTTAAAGGTTTTTAATACCGTGTATTGCCCCCTTTAACATCAATTACAGCTAAGAGTCTTTTGTGGTATTTGTGGATGAGGCTCTTTATCTTCTTAGATGGTAAAAGCTGCCCATTCCTCTTGGCAAAAAGCCTCCAGTTCCTGTAAATTCTTGGGCTGTCTTGCATGAACTGCACGTTTGAGATCTCCCCAGAGTGGCTCAATGATATTGAGGTCAGGAGACTGAGATGGCCACTCCAGAACCTTCACTTTATTCTGCTGTAGCCAATGACAGGTCGACTTGGCCTTGTGTTTTGGATCATTGTCATGTTGGAATGTCCAAGTACGTCCCATGCATAGCTTCCTGGCTGATGAACGCAAATGTTCCTCCAGTATTTTTTGATAACATACTGCATTCATCTTACTATCAAATTTGACCAAATTTCCTGTGCCTTTGTAGCTCACACATCCCCAAAACATCAGTGATCCACCACCATGTTTCACAGTAGGAATGGTGTACCATTCATCATAGGCCTGGTTGACTCCTCTCCAAATGTAGCCCATCTTTCTTCAAGTGCCTCCTTATTGTGAATCTTGAAACAGCCACACCACATGTTTTCAGAGAGTCTTGTATTTCACCTGAAGCTATTTGTGGGTTTTTCTTTTCAACCCGAACAATTTTCCTGGCAGTTGTGGCTGAAATTTTAGTTGGTCTACCTGTCCATGGTTTGGTTTCAACAGAACCCCTCATTTTCCACTTCTTGATTAGAGTTTGAACACTGCTGATTGGCATTCTCAATTCCTTGGATATCTTTTTATATCCCTTTCCTATACAGTTCAACTACCTTTTCCCGCAGATCCTTTGACAATTCTTTTGCTTTCCCCATGACTCAGAATCCAGAAACGTCAGTGCAGCACTGGATGAAAGATGCAAGGGTCTGTTAGGAGTCCTCAATCCCATTGACCTTTTATACACACACACACACACACACTAATTACAAGCAAACAGACCACAGGTGAGGATGGTTGCCTTTAATAGCCATTCAAACCCCTTTTTGTCAACTTGTGTGCATATTATCAGGCCAAAATCACCAGGGTATGTAAACTTTTAAACAGGGTCATTTGGGTAGTTTCTGTTGTCTTTATGATTTAAAAAGAGTAAACACAGTTTAGTGATAATAAATGGCTTCAGCCAAACACTAACCATGAGTGAAAGAAAAGATTTTGTGTTATAATTCATATTTTCTGAAAAATGGCCAAGAAATCATAAATTCTGCCAGGATATGTAAACTTATGAGCACAACTGTATATATTTGAAAACTGATCAGTCCTGATGTACTGACGGCCTATCTCATTTCTTGAGGCCCGAAAATGCCAGGAAAGTACAAATAACCCCCCAAATGACCCATTTTTGTAAAGTATACTCCCCAAGGGATTTAGTAAGAGGCATGGTGAATTTTTTTGAAGTTGCATTTTTTCCCCAAAATTCTTTGTAAAATTAAGAAATTAAATAAAATCTGGGCTTTTTTGTGATTTTTTTCAAGTTATTTCTCACACATAGCTTAGGCATACTTGCAATTACAGCCCAAAACAAATTCTGCTACCCCTGCCGAGTAAGGGGATACCACATGTGTGAGAATTTTTTACAGCTTAGATGCATAGAGGGGCCCAAAATCCAAGAAGCTCCTGTGGACTTTCAAGGAACATAAATTACACATCTAATTTCCTGACTACCTATCACATTTTTGAAGGCCTTGGAGCACCAGGACAATGGAAACATCCACAAAATGACCACATTTTAGAAACATTCTCCTTAACGTATTTTCTATTAGTTTTCTTTCTATAGTCTTTTGAACATTTCGATTTTTTGCCACAAGTTTTTGGAACATGTGGAAAGAAAATTATGTATTTTTTACACAAACTAATCAATTTATAAGATATTTCTAGCACACAGAATTGGCATACCAAGAATTACACCTCAAAGTACATTCTGCTACTTCTCTGGAATATGGGGGAAACCACATGTGTGAGACTTTTTCATAGCCCTGATGCAAAGAGGGGCCCAACATCCAAGGATCACTTTTAGGTAGTCTAGGGGCATAAATTGCACATCCAAGTTCATGACTACCTATCACATTTCTAGAGGCCCTGGAGCACCAGGACAGTGGAAACACCCACAAAATTATCACATTTTGGAAAGCAAACACTAGGGTTGTCCCGATACCACTTTTTTAGGACTGAGTACAAGTACCGATACTTTTTTTCAAGTACTGGCCGATACCGGTTACCGATACTTTTTTTTTTTTTTTTTTTTTTTTTTAACAGTGTTTTCTTTTTTTTTGGGGGGGGGGGGGGGGGGGGAGGGGGTGAACGGTGTATGTGTGTGTGTTTTTTTGTTTTTTTTTACAATTCTTATTTTTTACAATAATATTTTTTTTATTCTTTATATGTTTTTTTTTTTGTTTTTTTTTTAATCAGCCCTGTTGGGGGGCTTTGGTGAGATATCAGGGGTCTTAACTGAGCCTCTGATATCTCCCCCTTGAGACAGAGAAAGAGACAGAGGATAGAGATTCCCCAGTCCCTTTCTCTGCAGCCTCAGCTGCACTGAGAATGAATGGAGAGAAGACAGCGGCTCCTCTCCATTCATAAACTGACACATCGTAATCACAAGAGATTACAATGTTTCAGTTATGTGAATGGACAGAGTCAGCTGACTCTGTCCATTTACACAGCGGAGAGAGACAGCAGAACGGAGGGGACAGAGAAGGAGAGGGGAATGGAGGGGACAGCGGAGAGGCACAGGGAAGGAGAGAGGAACGGAGGGGACAGCGGAGAGGCACAGGGAAGGAGAGAGGAACGGAGGGGGACAGCAGAGAGACACAGCAGAACGGAGGGGACAACGGAGGGGGACAGAAAAGGAGAGAGGAACGGAGGGGACAGCGGACAGACACAGAGAAGGAGAGAGGAATGGAGGGGACAGCGGAGAGACACAGGGAAGGAGAGAGGAACAGAGGGGGACAGTGGAGGGGGACAGAGGAACGGAGGGGGCATGGAGGAGGATGCAGTGACAGTCAGTGTTGAGCGATCACCGCTGTATGTCACTAAAGCTGCTGAAAGCCGCTGGGGGAGAATCTTGTAACTCCCCCACGCGCCGATCACAGCTGACTTCCAGGTATCGGGGAAGCATCGGGAGCATTTGCCCGAGTACAAGTACTTGGGCAAATGCTCGGTATCGGTACCGATACCGATACTAGTATCGGTATTGGGACAACCCTAGCAAACACCCCAATGTATTTTCTAAGAGGCATAACGGGTCTTTTGAACATGCCATTTTTTGGGCCACAAGTTAATGGGAAATGTATTAAGGCATACTTAGAATCACACCCCAAAACACATTCTGCTACTCCTCCTGAGTATGGTGATACCACGTGTGAGACATTTTCAATGTCTGGACTGATTATGTACCCAACATTGGAAACTGTGCATCACAAAAATCACCAACACTATAGGAAACAATGTTCTGTAATGGTCGCCTCTCTATGAGTGGTCATTAAATATAGCTTATTGCAGCTTCACCTATAGCAGTCCCTTTTCCTAAAAGCCAAGCAGGCCTAGCCTACTGGCATGGGGCTACCCCCATAGCACCTCACGTTCACTGGCAAGGAAGTACAGGAGGATGAAAAAAGGGTAAACAAAAGAGTACCTGTAGTTCTAGTAGTGCAGTTGTCTGCAGAGGATAAGTGGACTGCTGTCTTGCAGGAATGTAGCCAAAAGCAGGGACATGGTCCATAAACAGGCCAGGGTCAGTAAAGACAGCAGGCAGAGTTGTGGTCAGCAAATAGCCAAAGGATTGGTCCCGGCAGCAGACAGGAACATGGTCCATAAACAGGTCAAGGTCATTATAGGCAGCAGGCAGATACTTGGTCAGCAAATAGCCAAAGGATTGGCTCAGGCAGCTGGCAGAAACATCAGGTATAGGGCCTAGATCAGGTAAGACCTAGACACAAATGTAGAGGAATATTCCCACCCAAAGCTCTTGGAAGCCTCTGGACTCCAAACTACAAACACTCTGGAGCCCCCCCCACTGCATATGTGAAAACTCTGTGTTGTCTTCAATCCCATTACAACAGATCAGATCAGTCCAAGTGGCAGGCAAATATATGGTCAACTAACAGGCCAAGGTCAGTTCAGGTGGAAGGCAGAAACATGGTGGATTAACAGGCCAGGGTCAGCTCAGGCAGCATGCAGAGGCCAGGAAATATATTCATCATAACTTCAATAATCGAGTAGTGAGGGATGGTAGCTACGGAAGCATTCTCCTATACAGAGGCCAGGCTGGGAGGGACATTGGGGCCATTAGTATTGGGTGTCACATCTAATTCTGTTACTGGTGCATGCACAACATTTTTTGGCCTGTTTGGGTAGAAGCCGTGCCATTCTGCCGCAGTAATGGCACGGCTGGTCGGCAAGCAGTTAAATAACAAACATGTCATACTTTTCTTCACTGTGCAATTGCTTAAGCACAGAGTGGCCCTGAGCCTCCTTTTCTGGGGTCCCTCAGCGATGCTGGTAGCTCCTCCTCTTCTCGAGTGACCCGTAGGAGAAGCGCTCTCCTTCGGGACACTCGTGCGGGCACGCTCCCGAGTCCTGCTTCTGCGTCTACTGACACAGAAAGCAGGACTTGGCCCTGCTACCCGTGTCTTTGGATTTGATTGACAGCAGCAGGAGCCAATGGCTGCGCTGCTATCAATCTATCAAATCAGGGCACGAGACACCAGCTAGAGCTCCTCCCCGGGGAGAAAAAGACCGGGTTCAGGTAAGTAAAACGGGGGCACTGGGGGGCTGAACAGTGAGGGTTTACAACACCTTTAAATTCTTCCACACTGACAGGTCTTAACATGAATGGAATATAATTAAGTATGAATTTGGATTGTTGTCAACATACTGGTTGGCATAAAGATTACACTGATCCATTGGCACAAGGAAGACACGGTGCTGTCCAAAAACCCAATTAAATTCAACAAATCATCAGAAAAAAAACGAATGAAAAAAAAAAGGCTGACAGTTACAAGCATGACTCCCACAGGCAGAGGCAGAGGCATGATGGGACTTGTCGTTTTGCAACAGCTGGAGGGCCGCCAGTTTGAGACCCCTGCTCTACATAAATCATGTCTGAGTATATAAATTGTGCCTGCAGCACAGAAAAGGGGGTTTATCTGAGAGAAAAGAAGATCTAATGTGTAGGACGGGTATCAGTGACTATTATCAACCTATTATTGGCTAATGTCACTCATCTCCCTCCCTAATTTGGACCAATCAGTTGGCAGTACTAGCAGAGATAACAGAAGAATATATTATGGCTCACCTGTGCTGATCTCTGTAGGAGTGTCCTCCTCTTTGAATGTCCTCATCATTCCAACCTCCTCCGTATATTGCTGATCATCCCTCACATACGTCTCTTCTACTTCACCCTCAACTTTCATGTTCATCAGATCTTCACCCTAAACCAACAGAATGGCAGAAAATAACATCTGTAAAATAGAAGTATTTATGATGTGAGATCACATAGAATATATCATCTTGTAGAGTCCAGAGTGTTCGATCACTTTATGTTCCAGACCCTCAACTATACCTACCTGATGATGGTGACGGATGGTCAGACCTTCCTGTGTGGAATCCCGGAAATACAGAGGACGGGGACATCTCTCTGGTGGGTCTCTGTAGTTAGATGACTCCACCATGGGGTACTGATACAGATTTCTGTGTTCCAGAAACTCTGACTCCTCCAATACCTCATCCTCATCATCCTCCTCTTTTATCTCTTCCTTAATATCAACTTTAGAACCTCTCACGTCTCCACTCTGAATATATAGGAAAAATTAACTCAATTGTAACAATGCAGATAATGTACAGATCCTAATGATACTATCAGTAATTGTTCCTCATCTACCTGATGATGGTGAGGGATGGTGTGACCTTCCTGTGTGAAATACAGAGGTCGGGGACATCTCTCTGGTGGGTTCTCATTACAGGATCCATCTGTAGGAAACACACACACTGACTGAATACATTGTTTCTATGTGTTTATCAGATGATGGGGGATCTAGGTGGACCCTCCGTACTGCTCTCTCCTTTACAATAAAGTCTCCTCTTACCCGGTGATGTGAGGGGCGGCTGATTGTCCATCATGATGTCCTTGTAGAGATCCTTGTGTCCTTCTAAATACTCCCACTCCTCCATGGAGAAATAGACAGTGACATCCTGACACCTTATAGGAACCTGACACACACAATGATACAGTCACCATCCAGACACATCCCTTGTCTGTTACTGGATAATGTCCCAGAATTCCCGGCACCGCTCACCTCTCCTGTCAGCAGCTCCATCATCTTCTTTGTGACTTCTAGAATCTTCTGTATGTTGTGTCTCTCAGGTGTTAGGGAGTCACATGGAGGCACTGTGATGGTCATATGATCTCCAGACTTAGCAGGAGGAAAACACTGTAGTAAAAAAAAGTAACATCATGTGACCTCCCAGACTCCTCCTCACCTCTCCGGTCAGGTCTGTGTTTTATTAATAGAGATAAGAGTGCTGTCATGTGACCTCCCAGAATCCTCCTCACCTCTCCAGTCAGCAGGTAGATGATCTCCAGGGTGAGGTTTAGTATCTTCTCAGTCATGTGACTCCGGTCCTCCTCCATCCTCATTGGTGTGGTCATGTGATTTTTCTGTAGACAGAGAATTATTTGGACTGTATTGGTTGTACAATATTAGAATGGGGATTTAAGGCGCTTATATGCGGGCTGCCCCTAATAGGAATTGGCACGTGTGTAGGGAGCTGCTTCCTTCTGGTGTCTGTATTTGTAAAAAGCATTAATTGGTTATAGAAAGTTACCTCCTTTTCCTGCTAGGTCAGAAACATTGATTGAATGTCTGGCATATCTTATAATGGCTATTTTTCAGTAAATAGGGATAAAATTGGACCACATGACTTTCCATGCAAGAGCTGCTTCTGCTTGAATTTCATCCAGACTAGAAGCACAGACTATTAGGTAACTGTTACTTTGTTCTAATAGTTAAACTGTTGTAGTTTCTGCATGTATTTGAAGTCTGGTGACAGAAGGGTTTCTGTCCTATTGTTATTATCTCACAAGCACAGTGCCAGATAGCTAGGTCTGTGCTATTGTATGTGCACAGTGCTTACCCTGCAGTATATTATTAGGTAAACCTCTTTATTAAAGCCCAACTCTGGTAAACGTTAAAATGATCCCTTGCAGTAGGGCTGTGCTCCTTCCACAGGTATTATGCTTGTTTAGGTCTAGGGGACATAGAAAAGATCCATTTATCCAATCCTCCATGTTGAAAGACCAGTCCTGATAGCATCTTCTCCCTCATGCTCCAGTGGTCTAAGGTCCTGATATCAGCAACACTAGATTTGATGAAGCTCGAAGCTGGAGCAAAGGGGAGCACCATCTGCCAGGGAAGTGGAGAGTCAAGCAAGCAAAAGCTTTTCTCTTATCACTAAAGCTGGGTACACACTATACAAACTTCTTTAGATTATTCCTTTAAATTTACCAAAACCATATAATAGGAGGAAAAACCTAAATACTTTCAATTTGTATTGAACCAGGCAGGCCCTTGCACCACATAGTTGAAGGTAAGCCTAGGTTCACATTGGTATGACTTGGCATGCCATTTGACATGTCAAATGGCGTGCCAAACCACTGGCTATTGCTGGCAATGGCATAGTCTGAATCGGTGCGGCGCCCACTTTGTGGCACCACACCGATAAGCAAAAGTAGCTCCTGTACTACTTTTGGTGACTTTGGGGGGGGGGGGATTTGTATAGACATCTGTGTAGGAACTCTCTCCCTGAAGTTGGACTGCATTAACTTGTTGAAATCAATTTCTAACCTTCTAACCCGCAGGCTACATCTAAAGGTAATCGAACGACAAAAGTTGTATAGTGTGTATCCAGCTTTAGACTAAACAAGCAGTTAACTCTTTCAATGTGGGTGCAGTCCTATTACAAGGTACACCATCATTTTTAAGTTTCATGGAGTTGAGCTTGAAAATAGTTTATATAAAGCTTCTGGCTGGTCCCGTGCCATTTGGAGGATCTCTGCATCATAACTGACCTGATATTTCGTTCTTTGGAACCACAATTGACATGACACCTGCAATCATCTCCCAGGGGTCTCTGCAGCTGGAATTTGCTGCAACTTTCATCCAGAGGTAATGTTTTGCTGCTAAAACTACCTGAATTTTTTTTTTTAACTGTAATGAATCAGATTGGGGAGCTTTTGCTGCAAATAAGCCAATCTATTTATAAAAAAAAAAAAAAAAATCTATTCCACGACCAAATCTGCTCTAGCCGAATCAGCCGGCACAGAGGCTTTCTAAGAATACCTGGGCTGTTCTGTAACACCACATACAGCTGTAAGGAATCCACCAATCCCATCATTTAAAAGATGTATGTATTTTTATTGTCACACTGGAAATTACAAATACAATGGTTTAGAGGTTGGATGAAAGGTTAGCGCCTGATAACACTTTTGGTTGGTAAATAGAAGATGTTTCTAGGAGGCAGTGGCGGCTGGTGCTCAAAATTTTTTGGTTGGCGCAAAAAAAACAGAAAAAAAAACATCAATTGCAGCCACTGTGCCCATCAAACGCAGCTACTGTGCCCATCAAACGCAGCCACTGTGCCCAAACGCAGCCACTGTGCCCATCAAGCGCAGCCACTGTGCCCATCAAGCGCAGCCACTGTGACCATCAAACACAGCCACTGTGCCCAAACGCAGCCACTGTACCCATAAATTGCCGCCACTGTGCCATCAAATGCAGCTTCTGTAACCATCAATTGCTGCCAGTGTGCCCGTCAATTGCTGCCAGTGTGCCCATCAATTGCCGCTACTGTGCCCCATCAATTGCTGCCAGTGTGCCCATCAATTGCTGCTACTGTGCCCCATCAATTGCCGCTACTGTGCCCCATCAATTGCTGCCAGTGTCACAGTGGGGTGACAGCGGGTCACAGTGGCGTCCTCCACGTCCACGCTTTTCGATGTCTCCAGTCCTCTCAATCAAGCGCCCAATCACAGTGCCTGTTGTTTCAGCCAATCAGGTGAAAAGTAACCAGACCCGAGCACCTGATTGGCTGAGAGGCGGGTCAGTGTTAGGAAAGCGATTTATTCGCTTTTCTAACACAGCGCTGAGTAAACAGCATTCGCACAGCATTGCGCCGCTGTTTACCATTTTGTAAGCCTAAAGGAGCCTACAGCTCTAATCAGGCTCTTCCACAAAAAACCCCGCCGCTGTAATTCAGGTGCCTGGCGCCCGACAAGGGGCCGGACACCTGAATAGGGGGCAGCAGCGGCGACTATAGATAGATTCATGCAATGCATAAATCTATTTATGGTGAGAGAGAGGTGACAGGAGAGAGGGGGCAACCCTTTATGGACGTACCGCCACTGCTAGGAGGTCTGTACATCAAGACTAAAAGGAGGGACAATGGAGGAGAGAAGAGAGACAGAGGGATTTAATACAAAAGAGGGACAGTCACTCCAAATGAGGGACAGATGGGAGATATTCTTCACACTATCACCCCAAATCCCCCAATGTCTCTTCTCTGCTGGGGGTAGAAAAGGACAGACCTCTTGTTCCCTCTCTCTAAATGCAGTGAACGTCCTCACCTTTGTATCAAGGGAATGGGATGTAGGGGGTATAATGCAGAAACTGAAGATGGAAGAGGAGGCAGATGGGACTGTTGTTGGTTCTTTTCACCATCTGCCCCCCACTGAGTTCTGTGGTGGAGTTCCATGTTTTTCCAGATTCCGAGTGCCGAAGCTGCTGCCACAAGAGTACTGTCAGCAATGAAGGCACCATGGGCACCACATGACTGTTGATGGGTGAGCTCTGCTGTTCACGGTGAAGAGGCGGGGTTATTCACCTTCTTCACCAAATTTTGGCTTATTTCAGACCCTCTTTTATCATTAGGGTGGGGTCATCAACCTCCTCCCTCATTATTGGCTGATCTCAGACCCCTCTTATAGTAAGGAGCGGTTGTGGGAGGGGCTTATGAAGGGACACCAAGAAATGGGAGCAGATGACACCACGTTGATGGTTGAACGTAGCTTTTATGGTATTATTTATGGTAAAGTTCAAAACAAGAAGATGACTGATTAGTGGAATGGTGCTGTCTGAGATAAATCATGTACAGGTGTTTCGTCAGATTTGGCGCCCCGTCAGAATGTGTAACGGAAGTGACGTTTCGTCACCGCCATCTTGCTACACCCCGCGCTCACCCACAGTAAGGATACGCGGAGAAGGGGGAAAGCGGACATCTTGTTACACCCACCGGAGTTTTGCATTTTACACTTATTTTTTAGCTGTAAACTGAGGTTATATAGTGAAATACAGTACTTAGAACTCCGTCTGACAGTTTAGATGTCGAATTTTAAAAGCAGCCAACTTCTGTCAGATTAGCAATCCTGTGAGATCAGCAGACTTGCCACTGCTTTTAAAATTCAACATCTAAACAGTCAAATGGAGTTTTAAGTACTGTATTTCACTATATAACCTCAGTTTACTGTTAAAAATAAGTGTAAAATGCAAAACTCCGGTGGGTGTAACAAGATGTCCGCTTTCCCCCTTCTCCGTGTATCCTTACTGTGGGCGAGTGTGGGGTGTAGCAAGATGGCAGTGATGAAACGTCACTTCCGTTACACATTCTGATGGGTCGCCAAATCTGACGAAATACCTGCACATGATTCTTGTTTTGAACTTTACCATAAAAGCTACGTTCAACCATCAACGTGGTGTCATCTTCTCCCATTTCTTGGTGTCCCTTCATAAGCCCCACCCACAACCCTGCTCCTCACTATAAGAGGGGTCTGAGATCAGCCAATAATGAGGGAGGAGGTTGATGACCCCACCCTAATGATAAAAGAGGGTCTGAAATAAGCCAAAATTTGGTGAAGAAGGTGAATAACCCCGCCTCTTCACCGTGAACAGCAGAGCTCACCCATCAACAGTCATGTGCTGCCCATGGTGTCTTCACTGCTGACAGTACTCTTGTGGCAGCAGCTTGGGCACTATCGGAATCTGGAGCAACATGGAACTCCACCACAGAGCTCAGTGGGGGGCAGATGGTGAAAAGAACCAACAACAGTCCCATCTGCCTCCTCTTCCATCTTCAGCTTCTGCATTATATCCCCCACATCCCATTCCCCTGATACAGAGGTGAGGACGTCCACTGCATTTAGAGAGTGTAAAATGCAAACCTACGGGGGGCGTAACAAGATGTCCGCTTGCCCCCTTCCCACTCTATCCTAACTGTGGGTGATTGCGCGGTGTAGCAGGATGGCGGCGACGTAACGTCACTTCTATTCTGACGGGTCGCCAAATCTGACGAAACACAGGCAGAGTGGCACAGGCTGACAACAAGGGACTTCTGAGGGAAAAACAATATGATGGAGGCCTCACAGGTTGCTGGGTGTCTCTTTCATAGTGAGAGGATTTCGGAAATGCCCCCATGTAACTGTTGCGCAAATTAGATTTCAATACAACCCGAATCTGAATCTCATCCCTCGTTACAAGAGACTGCTAAAGTGAGAATGAGACAATCTCCAAAAATGAAGAGAATGTTCCGGCCCTGTAAGTGGGGAAATGTTCTGCCCCTGAAGGGGTTAATCTAGGTTTCCACACTATATATGTGTGTATCATCATCTGCTGGAGATAAAAGACATCACAGTGACTATGGAGGAAGAGGACGGACATGACGGGGGTTACTGGGTGTAAATAGAAAATAAGATCTTATTACCTCCTCTGCTGCCACTTCCAGCAACGTCTTCTCTCTACTTCCTCCTGACTAATAATAGGCTCGGGCGTATTCAGATCGAGCTCGCCAGGAATCCAGCACTGCAAACCGCCAATCGTAGGCAGCATTTGTATGTGCAGCTGTCGGTCAGGAAATGCTTCACTGCCCATGATTGCCGATGTGCAGCGAAAGCTTCCCGGCGGGCTCGATCTGAACATGCCCAAGCCCATCATTACTCCTGACTGAGAGGGGTCTGGCTGCAGAGTGGAGCTCCACCAATGACAGGAAGCACGTGTCCTCCACTCCACTTCTCTTTTTTTTATGATCTTTATTGTGAATCATTGCAGCTGGTGCTCCACTGTCGCAGGAAACATGTGGCCTCCACAACGTCACCCTTTTTATTTTTTAAATGAACTTTAATGTAACAAACAAATAGACGATACTACAGGAAGTGGAGGTCACGCGATTTCTGTGTAGAGTGGAGCTCCAGTGACTGCAGTCTGCAGCAGATACTGATCCATTCTGTTGGGTTTTGCAGAAATACAATATGTTTTTGGGAGGGTTTGTACTTTCTGTTAAAGTGCTGTCCTTAAAGAGGGAGTCCACTTGAAAAAAAATTATTAAAAGCCAGCAGCTACAAATACTGCAGCTGCTGACTTTTAATAAGCGGACACTTACCTGTCCAGGAGTCCAGCGATGTCGGCAGCTGAAGCCGAGCAATAGCTCGGCTCTCGGCTGCTGCCGCCGTCATTCTCGGTGAGGAAATAAGGGATAAGCGTTGCGGCTTCACTTCCCGGTTCCCTACTGCGCATGGGCGAGTCGCTCTGCGTGTCTTAAGTGGTCCCCGCTATCTCCTGGGATCTGTGTGTTGGGGGGGGTGCGGGAGGGGGTGTAACTCCCGCGGGAGTCTATTCCCGGAAGTGGGTGCAGATACCTGTCTAAAGGTGCCAATTGTGGAACTGGAGGGGGGGAGGAATCAGATGAGCGGAAGTTCCACTTTTGGGTGGAACTCCGATTTAAGTTAACTTTGTAAACTGGATTTGTTTGTAAAAGCAATTGTTTAACACCCTCTCTGGCCGGCGTCTCGGCTCTTGATTGGATAGATTGATAGCAGCGCAGCCATTTTCTCCCGCTGCTCTCAATCAAGTCCAACGACGCGGGGGCCGAGTCCGGCTTTCTGTGTCTATGAATGCAAAATCTGGACTCAGTAGTGCCCCCGCACGGTTACCCCCCAGGGAGAGCACTTCTCCTAGGTCAGGGGTGTCCAAACTTTTTTCAAAGAGGGCCAGATTTGATGAAGTGAACATGCGTGAGGGCCGACCATTTTGCCTGACATTCTTTAAACCATTAAATTTCGGTCTAAGTGTGTTCGTCTGAGCACTAATACACTGCCCAACAAGAATTCTCTTGCCTTTGTGGCTGTGTGTGGTAAAGAGATGAGCTTGGGCGTGTTATTTGGATATACCCTATTTATCGGCTTATAACATGCACCTTAACTTTAAAAAGGACGTTTCAGGAAAAAGCTTAAATTTTAAATAAAGAACTGTGAAGCAAAATAAGGGTCAGTGCCCATCAATGTAGCCTACTCAGTGCCCATCTGCAGCCTCACAAGTATTGCCATGAATGCAGCACCCACCGTATTGCCATGAATGCAGCACCCGCTCCATTGCCATGAATGCCGCACTCCATTGCCATGAATGCAGCCCCCGCCGTATTGCCATGAATGCAGCACCCACCGTATTGCCATGAATGCAGCACCCACTCCATTGCCATGAATGCAGCACCCACTCCATTGCCATGAATGCTGCACCCACTCCATTGCCATGAATGCAGCACCCACTCCATTGCCATGAATGCCACACCCACTCCATTGCCATGAATGCCACACTCCATTGCCATGAATGCAGCACCCACATTGACATGAATGCAGACTCACCATTGCCATCAGTGCAGCCTGATTCATGTCCATCTGCAGCCTTGGAGGAGACAGGGAGGGGACGGGAAGAGCGCCAACAGACATACAGGATAAGCTCCTGTTTTTATCGGCAGCCTCTTTAATTAAAAGTTCCTCCTCCTATGATGGACAGAACAGTTGGCCAATGGCAGCACAGGAGACGGGACTTCCTTTTACACAGGACGCCATGTAAACAGGAAAAATACTCCTCTCCTGTATGCACGGCACTCGTCCCGTCCCCTCCATGGCAGCCAGCATATCTATCTTTTGTGGCCTCCAGCGCTCGGGAATTCGTTGGGGGCCACAAAAGATATATATGTAAAAAATTACCAGACGGGTCATCCGAAACCGGGACGCGGGCTGCGATTGGCCCGTGGGCCAGACTTTGGACATGCCTGTCCTAGGTGGTTTCCAGATGCGAGGAGCCGCGAGCGCTGCTGAGGGACCCCAGAAGAGCA